>NC_058130.1:704883756-705038506 GCF_016433145.1 Gracilinanus agilis
GGTGGGGGTGGTGGGGGGGGTGGAGGAGAAGGAATAGAAACAATGGAGAACCTGAGGCAAAGGAGAGTTGGGGAAAGGAGAGAAAGGAATAGCATACTAGGAACTCAGGATATAGAGATTAAGGACAAAGAAATAGGAAGAGTGTAAATTTGGAGTGTGGGTACAGGAGGGAGGGAAATAGAAGCATGGGGTAGGGAACAGGATCATAGGTTTTGAGGCAGGGAGTTGACAAATATTGGGAGCAAGGTCAGGAAGACTGGGTGTTAGGGACTCTGGGGCTGGTGGATGGAGTCATTGGGGATCTACAGGGACAAGGTGATAGGATAATAGGAGGTATGGAGAAAGGAGGTTGGTGATTGGAGGCAAGAGGACTGGGAATAAGGGTTTGGTGAAAGGAAAGGGCGCCCAGGGGATTAGGAACCAAGGAGTGGACTGGATGGAAGCAATAGGGCAAGAGACTGAGGGCTTAGAACACAAAGGTAGAGAAATGGGAATATTGGGAGCACAGGAAAAGGGAAGTGGGGAATTAAGAAAGGGGATGCAGATGAGTAGAGACATTGGGGACTTGGGCACAAGATGATTGGAAGGAAAAGAAATGGATTGGAGGGAAAAGGGATAAGGAGATGGAGGATTAGAGCCTAAAGCATGAAAAGCATTGGGAGGAAACAGGAACAAAAGGTCAGGAAGGATTGGGGCATAAACCTTGTAAGGAAGGGAGGGTCATCCATACCTTCTGCTTTTTCTTTCCACGGTCAAACTCTGTGGGTTTTTCCATGTCCCTCTAGAGAGAGGGTGGCAGGTCAGAAGGACCAGGCCTGTTCACAGACCTCCCCCATTTCTCTCCAAAAAGCACCCTTCCCAACTACCACCACTGACCCTCCCTTCCTCCCTAACCTTAAGGTCCCTAATTAGACATTCCAGCTTTTGCCCACAGCGCCCTCTCAGAGCTGCCTTGGAGTGTAAATTTTTGCCTTCTGCCCAGGTCACCATTTCCCTGAACAGGAAACCATGAGGGTCCTTCAGGCCCATTTCTTCTAGTAGTTTCTTCAGTGCTGGTCTAGAGTCAGAGAGAGGACAGAATTGGGGAGAATGTGTCATCTATAGGTGTGCAATAAGAGCTTGTCTCACCCATGTGTGAGGGTCTCCCCAGTGAGTGTGGATGAGTTGTGGTCTCACTTTGTTTGTGTATGTGTTGTATATGTGTCCTCATCTCGGTTTGGGTCTCATCTTAGTGTATATGGTCTCACCTGTTTTTATATTGTCTTACCTGAGTGGATAGAGTCTCGCCTGTGTTTATGGTTTTACCTATGTAGGAGTATGTGACTCATCTGTGTGGAGGAAGTCTTTCCTGTTTGTATGTCTGTCTCACCTGAAAGTGAGGCCTCATCTGTGGGAGAGGGGAGTCACCTCTGTGGATAGTCTTATCTCTTTGTATGGATGTCTTTACTACTATGTAGGTGAGCTCCCTTGTAAGGAGATCTTACCTGTGTGTATGACTTCATGTGTGTGGGGATGTTACCTGGGTGTCTCACACAAAATCAGAGAATTTCTGAGTTGGAAGGAACCTCAGTGACCATCCAGTCCAACTCAGACCTGAAAAAGAATCTGATCTATAAGACACCCAACAGTGTTAAATCTAACTTCAGCTTGAAGGTCTCTAATGAGACAGCTGGGGGGCGGGGGAGCACAGAGGATAGAGCACTGGGTCCGGAGTCAGGAAAATCCTGAGGTCAAATGTGCTCTCTCACACTTAATAGTTGTATGACCCTGGGCAAGTCACTTAGCTGCTGCCTGTCTCAGGTTCCTCAACTGTAAAATAGGGATATAGTTTTTGTAAGATTCAAATGAGATAATATGTATTAAATCTCCTGGCACATAGTAGGTATTTAGTAAATGCTTATTAAAATTTATATATTATATCTATACCCAACCCCCTAATATTTCCATAATCTGCCAAAAAAGGAGAATTAAATTTGCCTAGAATGACATGTTCTCATGTTTGGCTCTCATGATCATTCTTCCTTTCCAGAAGTTCACTAACTATCCCTTTAATTTTGTCCAGAAATCCAAGCGAAGATGACTGTCCTATAGTATGTAGACTTCATTATCTCCCTTTTCCTTGAAGAACAAGGCATTTCATTAAACCTAGAGGAATTTCTCCGATTCCTCCTGATCTTTCAGAGATGACTGGCAATAGCCCCATAATCACATCTCATCAATTCTTTCACAGTACTCTTGGATGTAGTTCATACAGACCCAGTAACGAAGTCATTAGAGAAACCTAGGGGTTTTGTGTTACTGTCCATATTACTGATCTTGGGTATCAACTACCTATTTTCCATATTTGTTCTTTCCTTTCCAGTCTAAAGATCATTCTCCTTGGTAGAAGGAACAGAAGCAAAATAAACACTGATGTGCTCTGCCTTTTCTCTGTTTCAGCTGTCATGATATCTATGAAAAGTGGTATTATTATCCGTACTTTGAACCTGAAAGATTTCAGTTATAACAAATCATGAAGGTATTTAAGATATATTCAAAAGCTGACTCTAATGAACAAAGTGATCATGGACCGTGTTTCTGGATATGTTTCTAATATTTCACATGATTGATCGCCAAGTTCTTAAATTTGAATGGGGTTAAATTTGGTTGATCTTAAAAGCCAAACTTCTACTGTTATCTCTTGTGTGTAAGCTCACAGACCAGTTTTAGGGTTCTTTGGAATATCAAAGATTCACACATGCATTCCTAAGGTAAGACTGGTGCTGGCTTTCCTGAAAGGAGAAGAGTCCTGGCCAGGGTACCTGGCAACCTATTGTGTTATCATCCATCCTTTTGTCTTTGTCATTACACTGTTAAAACTTTCGAATGTACTGAATGGGTGATGGTCACCCTGCCACCCCGCCTTGGGCAACTATCCTTAATAAACAGATCAGCTGCCTCATTCGGAGTCAGTCGGACACTCTCTCCCTGACCATCGGAGTAGAGGCTGACAAGCTGATGACTCCTGTGTCTCTGTGTCTATTTTCTCTTTATGTCCTTCCTACTTTAATCTTTAACCCTTCCTCCTATATTCCCTCAGACCTCAGTTTCTCTTTCAGGTGCTCAACCCACACAAGAATATCTCGTAGCTGCAGAATGGCTACAGAACCTCCTCTCGTCACCACCACAGCTATTTGAAAATTCTTTTTAAACATTGTCCTTAGCTCTCTTCCACCAGTCTTAGCTTACTCTGAGCTTTACCACTCCTGATACTAATTTTGTTGTTGTTGTTGTTGTTGTTACCATTTTACTGTTATCTTTTATTTTAACACCACCTGCATTTGGTGTTATTTCTTCCTCCTCTCTCAGAGCAAAGGATAAAAAAAATAAATAAAAACGGGGGGGGGGGGGAACTCACAGATCGGCAAAACTAACCAACACATGGGAAAAGTCTGTTATATACAGTGATCCATGCCCACAGTCCCCTGCTTCTTCAAAGAAGCCATATCTCTTCTATCATATCTCTTCTTTGGAGCCAAACTTTTATAGTTTCTCAGCACTCCGTTACAATTGTTTTTAGCTGTAGTCCTTTCCATTTACACTGTGGCAGTCCTTGTACATATATTATAGTTTTCCTTTTTCTGCTCATTTCACTCTGCATCTGTGTATGATCTTTTCATGCTTCTCTGAATCATTGTTTCTTACAACAAAGTAATAGCCTATTACAACTTCTTTAGCCATTCTCCAATAAAAGGACAGAAACAACTTTGGTTTTAGTTCTTTGCTACTATGAAGGGCACATAAATAGACACATAACTATTTTGGTGTATATGGAGTCTTTTTTATCACTGACCTCCCTGGAGTATATGCCTAGCAGTAGAAATCTCGGGTTATAGGATATGTTTGTTACTTTCCTAGCTTACTCTGATGCTCTTTTCATGGGACTGTGCCTTCCTTACCTTTGTATTCACCATCTGTTACCTGTCCTGGCTTCCTTTTTCTGTACATTTTTTTTAGAATCCAGGTTGTTTTGAATATGTAGGTGACGTGTGTGTGTGTGTGTGTGTGTGTGTGTGTGCGCGCGCACGCTTGTAAGGGAGGTTTTACCTGTGTGGAATCTGTTCTGGGCCCTTTCCTATTCTTTCTAGACCTTCTATTTTGGTAAGCTCTTCGGTATCATGAGTTAAATGGTCATCCCTATATAGATGATTCCCAGGTCTATGCATAACCCTAATCTCTCAAATTCTACTTCCCTATCATCAAAGTGCCTGTTGGAAGCCATGTAGATGTTATTAACTCAATTATGTCATAAAAAGACTCATTATTTTCCCTCTGTAATTAATCCATAAGATCTCATTATGTGACCAGACACTGTGCTAAAGTGCTGGGAATACAAAGGAAAAAAAACGCAAACCCTCTAAAACAGCCTCAGTCCCTTAAATCTGCCCCTCTCCCAGATTTCCCTATTTTTGTTCAGGGTATCTTCTGTCTCCCATGTTTACCACCTCATGTTCAACGTCATCCTGTCACGTATCACTTATCCAATCACCAAGTCTTATTAATCCTAATTCCATTACATCTCTCATTTCTCCCCTTGTCTCCATTTACATGGTCACCATTTGAATTCAGACCTTTACCATCTCTCATATGGAATATTATAATATTTCTCCTAATTAGACTTCCTGCTTCCAGTCTCCCTTACCCCCTGCAATCTATCCCACATACAACTGACCAAAACAGTTTTAAGCATGACATTCTCCTGTCTAAGGAGACCTTCAGAGGCCATAGCAGATAAAGTGCTGTACTTGGAGAAAGGAAGACCTCAGTTCAAATCCTGCCTCAGACACGTACTAGCTTGGGCATGTCATTAAATTTCTCTTAACTTCAGTTTCCTCACTTGTAAAATAGGGCTCATAGCACCTGCTTCCTAGGCTTGGTGTGAGAATCCAATGAACTAATAGGTTTAAAGTGCTTTGCAAACTGTCAATGTGAGCCAGTGAACATGCAGACTCCGCCACTTGGCCGTGGCAGTCCTTTTTGATGTGGCTTCGAACTGCCTTTCCAGATTTGACCCATTTCTCCTTCACACTCTATATTTGAGCCAAATGGGTCAACTCACCTGCTGGGACTGAGCACTTAGCCTCCGGCTTCTAAGCCTGCCTCATCCCATCCCTAGGATGCCTCCCCGCCTCACCTCTGCCCCCTTAGCTTCATTCCCAGTTTAGTTAAGGAATCAGGTCTGTTAGGAAGTCTTCTGGTCCCCTGGCTGTGGACGCTCTTCCCCTTGGATGATCTATTGTGTGTAGCGCTATCTGTTTACAAGCTCTGCCTGGGTAGGATGTAAGTTGTTTGAAGGCTGGGACTTCTTGTTTTTTTTTAAGTTTTTGACTCTGTATGCCCAGCACTTAGCACAATGCCTGGCACCAAGCAGGCATTAAATGGACTAGTCTAGGGGTTTAGCTGTGTGTCTCACCTGTGTGTGAATTTCCCTTGCCAGTAAGACCTTTCCTGGGTGGGTGAGTGGGGTCTCATGAGTGGTTTCCCTTGTGCTTGGTGGCCAGGGAGGGTGTCTCCTTTGTGCTTCATTGAGACAGGGAGGGACTGGCTTGCCCCCTTGTGTGGAGAATTCTTGCCCTTTTTGTGTCTTACCTGTTGAGGGGTGGTAGCTCTCCTCTATTTCTCTGCAAGGCCACCCTCCTATCTCAGGAGAGATCACACCTGTGCACGTGTGGGTGAATCTCACCTGTTTCTGGGGGACTTCACTGTTGTCCCAGGGGTGGCCCACCTCTGTGCCGGGGGCTGGGGGGGGGGGAGTATCTCACCTGCATCGAGGGGGTGAGTAGAGGAAGTAGGACATGAGTTCCAGGACCACGTCCCGGGAGCCCAGGGAGACAACCATGAGCATCTGCAGGGCCATCATCACAAATCTCTTCTCTGTCTTGTTCTGAGGGCCCCAAGGTTGGGGTTGAGTCAGTGTCAACATAGCCAGGTCCGTCCTAGCCCTTCCATGGTCCGGCCCTGGACTCGATAGCTCTCGGGGTGCCGTCATCCTTGGATCTAAGGGGGTTCTAAGGTTTGAAGGTATTGGGTTTGGGGGATATTTATTGTTAGTGGTGGGGACTCTCCAGGGCTTTGGAGCAGGCAAAGGGGCAGGTGTACGGCTTGGGAGGGATGTGGTTCCAGGGCTATTTCAGGATCTTAAGCAGGCAGGAAAGAAAAGCCCTGAAGTTCATACCGTCAAGTCAGAGCATCTGGGACCTCAGTCAGGGCTTTATCACCAGCTCAAAGCCGGGGCTAGTTGGAAGTCAGTAAGGAGGGTTCCCCTAGCTAGAACATGAAGTCTGGAGCTTGTCGGGGTGGGATGTGGGGTCATACCACAAGATTTGGGGGAGGTTCTTTGTTGAGAAGTTTCAATAGCAAGGTTTGCAACTGCCTTCGTATATCCAGTCCCAGCTTGGGCATCAGATCCGAAAGCACAGACAAAATCTTGGTCCCTTCCTCCCAGGCAGCGACCTCCAGGGCCTGCAGCAGCATTCTAGCTATGCCCTCCTCTGTGAAGCTCTCTGGGCATTCCTTTGAAGTAGTGGCAAGAGAACAGGGGCTGAGGGAAGATGGAGGGCCAGGGCCAGAAGCCCAACCCTAACCCTTTGGGTCCCCAAAGATCCAGCTCCAGGATCTCTATGTGTTTGGGTCCCAATTCCTGCCAGATTCAGCTTCAAGGCACAAGGCAGGGAAAAAGGAAACCTGGGAAGAAGCAGATATTAGAGGCAGATATTTGATCATTTTCTCTTATATTCCGTGTTCTATGTTCCTGTTTTGACCTACTCTTCCAGCACTGAAACCTTCAATGGCTTCCAAGTTTCTATTGCTTTACATTTTCCAAACACTTTCCTTAGAGCAACTGAGATGAGTAGTGCACATATTATTGATTTCTCTCATTCTCTGGGAGAACTAGAACTGAACTCAATGAGGGAAAATGACTTGGCTAGAGTCAAATGGCTTGTAAGTCAAAATTCTGACCCAGGTCTCTCCTGATTCTAGATCCAGGGTCGTTCCATCATTCTACATTGCTTCCCTTAGAAATTTCTTTTGGGGGCAGCTGTGGGGCTCAGTAGATAGAGAGCCAGGCCTAGCAATGGCTCAAGATACTTCTCATCTTTGTGACCCTGAGCAAGTCACTTAACCCCCATTGTCTAGCCCTTAACACTCTTCTGACTTGAAACCAACACACAGCATTGATTCTAAGGTGGAAGGTAAGGGTTTGGGGGGAAAAAAAAGAAAGAAAGAAGTTTTTATTCACATAGGGTCATGTGGCAACCTCCAAGAGTTGGGGTTTGGAGGAAACATACTAGAAACATGTATCCTTTTTCTCTAGGGCCCCATGGAAGGGGAGAAATGCAGGGAAGAGATGGAGCTGGGGTGGGTAAGGAAAGCAGACAGGGCCTAGCCTGGGAGCCTATGCGGGAGGAAGGATCGATGCATTGATACCAAGGTTCCTTGATTAATTGGTACATTGGGTGAATGGGGATATGGGAGCAGATGGGAACCAAGGGATGAGGTTGAAGCTCATTAGTGGGGTCCTAAGGCCTCATATGGTTACAGGTTGTATCAGGGTCCCTCAGCTATACCACAATACTGGAGGAGTCGGGCGTCATACCAGGAGGGTAGAGGCAATGGGACAGGGTGTATGTACCAAAGCCATGCTGGGAAGCCAAAGGGCACTTCACCTGCTCGGGACTGTACTACAAGGTTAGTAGGGGTGGTGGGGTGGGAGGTGAGGTGCTATGTTACACTGTGACATTAGAGATACTAGAATTGGAGTGGGTTTGTAATAGGAGATTGGAAAGATTTCGGGAGTTTCGAATTATACTACAAGGATAGAGATTCAAGGACTACAAGATTTGTTGGGGTAGAGAAAGGGAGTCAGGGGGCTAGGATCAGGACTGGGAGAAGACTTGGGAAAGGGGGAAAGGCAATCTTTAAGAATATTTCTCTTCCCTCCTTCATGCCACCCCCTGCCATGTACCTCAGGCCTGAAACTGGTTAAATATTTCTTGAACCACCGTTGAGACAACAAAGGGACGATAAAGCTGGGCAGTTCCTAAATAAGCCAGGTGGAAATACAGGTTGAAGCTGGGTTCCATGCATCAGCTATACCTCAAGGTTAAAGATTTCAAAAAGGACCCACAAGATTTGTTGCAGGGAGGAGAAGGGGGTGGGGGTTAGGAGACTAGGATCAGGGTTAAGAGAAAACTTGGAAAAGGGGGAAGGACAATCTGAAAGAACATTTTTTTTCCCTCCTTCATGCCAACCCCTGCCATGTACCTCAAACTTCAAATTGGGAAAATTTTTCTGGAACCACTCTTGAATCAACAAAGAGGTGTAAACGCCAGACAATTCCTGAATAAGCCAGGTGGGAATATAGATTGAGACTGGGATCCATGTAACAGCTTTACCCCAGAGTTAGAGATTCCAGGGAGTACCACAAGATTTGTTGGGGTGGGAAAAGGGAGTCAAAGGAGTTAAGATCAGGACTGGGAGAAGATTTGGAATAGGGGAAGGGCAATCTTTTTTTTTGGTGGGGGGGGGTTTGGGGAGAAGGCCAATCTTTAAGAACATTTTCCCCCTTCTTCATGTCACCCTCTGCCATGTACCTTAGGTTTGTAATTGTAAAAATATTTCTGAAGCCACACTTGAGACAACAAAGGGGCCTGAGAGCCAGGCAATTCCTGAATAAGCCAAATGGGAATATAAATTAGGCTGGAAGCCAAGTAACAGCTATACCCCAAAGTTAAAAAGATTCCAAGGACTACCATGAGATTTGTTGGGGTGGAGAAGAGGATTCAGGGAGCGAGGATCAGACCTAGGAGAAGACATGGAAAAGGGAGGACAATCTTTTTTTTGATGGGGTTTTGGGGGAGAAAGGCAATCTTTAAGAACATTTTTCTCCCCTCCTTCATGCCACCACCTGCCATGTACTTCAGGCTTGAAATTGGGGAAAAATTTCTGGAGCCACTGGTGTCAACAAAGGGTTATGACAGCTGGGCAATTCCTCAGTAACTGGGTGGGAATATAGGCTGAATCTGGGTTCCATTTCATCAGCCATATTTCCCAAGGTTAGAGATTCCAAGGTCTACCACAAGATTTGTTGTGGTGGAAAAGGGGTGTCAAGGGGCTAAAATCTGGGCTGGGAGAAGACTTGGAAAGGGGGGGGAAGGGCAATCTTTTTTTTGGTGGAGGGTTGAGGGAAAAAAGAAATCTTTCAGAACATTTTCCTTCCCTCCTTTTTGCCACCCTCTTCCCCGCCATGTACCTCAGACTTGAATCTGGGAAAATATTTCTGGAACCACTCTTGAGTCAACAACATAGCAGTTCCAGAGCCAATCAAATCCTGAGTGAGCTGGGTGGGAATATAGGTTGAGAATGGGTTCCATATATCACCTATACTCCAAAGTTAAAGATTTCAAAGACTACCACAAGATTTGTTTCGATGGAAAAGGAGAGTCAGCAGGGTTAGGATCAGGGCTAGGACAAGATTTGGAAAAGGAGAACAGCATTCTATTTTTGGTGGGGAGTTGGGAGAGGTGGTCATTCTTTAACAACATTTTTCTTCCCTCCTTCATGCCACCCCCTGCCATGTACCTCAGGTTGGAAATTGGTAAAAAATTCCTGGAACCATTCTTGAGCCACCCAAGGGGTTTCAGAGGTGACAAATTCCTGAATAAGCCAGGTGAGAATATAGGTTGAGGCTGGGTTCCATGTAACGGCTTTATCCCAAGGTTAGACATTCCAAGGATTACCACAAGATGTATTGGGGTGGAGAAGGGGAGTCAGGGCTAGGATCAGGGCTGGGAGGAGACTTGGAAGAAGGGGAAGGACAATCCTTTTTGTGGTGAAGGGTTCAGGGAGTAGGGCGGGCAATTTTTAAGAACATTTTTCTTCCCTCCTTCATGCTACCCCCTTGCCATGTACCTCAGGGTTCAAATGGGAAAAAAATTTCAGGAACCACTCTTGAGTCAACAAAGGGATGTCAGAGGCTTGGAACTCCTGAGCAAATGGAGTGGAAATATAGGTTGAGAACAGGTTCCATATATCAGCTATACCCCAAAGTTAGAGATTCCAAGGTCTACCACAAGATTTGTTGGGGTGGAAAAAAAGAGTCAGTGGGGTTAGAATCACAGTTGGGAGAAGACTTGGAAAAGGAAGAAGGGTAATTTTTAAGAATATTTTTTCCCTCCTTCATACCACCCCCTGCCATGTACCTCAGGCCTGAAATTGGGAAAAAATTTCTGGAACCAATCGTGTATCAACAAGAATAACTCCAACGAATCCTGAGAGAGCTGAGTGGGAATATAGATTGAGGCTGGGATCCATGTATCAACTATACCAAAAGGTTAGAGATTCCAAAGAGTACCATAAGATTTGTTAGGGTGGAGAAGGGGAGTTAGGGAGCTAGGATCAGGGCTGGGAGAAGATTTGGGAAAGGGAAAGTGCAATCTTTAAGAATACCCTTCTTCCCTTCTTTATGCCACCCCCTGCCATGTACCTCAGGCCTGAAATTGGGGAAAAGTTTCTGGAACCATTCTTGGTATGTCAAAGAGTAGAGAAAGTTGGGCAATTCCTTAGAAAGCTCAGTAGGCATAGTAGCTGAGATTTTGTTCCAAATATCAGGATCAGGAGAACCAAAGAGGTACTCTAGATGGGCACGGAATTCCGGAGTCATAACATCCTCAGGCAGCAGCTCGTCCTCAGAAAGCTCTTCTTGATCTTCAGAGAACGTATACCTCTAGAATCAGAAAAAGGATTGTTTGGCCTAAGTTCTGAGTTTCCACGAAAGATACCAAATGATAACTTGATTCTGTTCCATGGAGTCTCCTCTAGTGGGTGGGACTCCAAGGAGACAACAGGTGGGGTACACAGAAAGATGACTGGGAGGGCTTAGAGAGAGGATGATCTAAGGGTGGGTCCAGGATACACAGGATATAGCGTCTTCTGGGGGTTTGGGGTGTTGAGTCTGGAGGTCGAAGAGGGATAGAAGTTCCTGGAAGGGATTGAAAAGCCCCAAGAAGAGGTCTAGGGGGAGTCCCAGGAGCTGTCTAAGGGTCCCAGTAGGGAGTGAGAGGGAGGACCTGTGGGTCCCAGGGGCTGTCTAGGAATTAGTCTAGGAAATTGGGGAGAGGGGTTCTGGAGACTTTCTTAAGGGGTAGGGCAGGGTCCCAGACCTGAAGAAACTGAAAACTAGATGTGTCAGTCACCTACAGGAAACTGTCTCGATTTCTTCTCTTTACGTTCTTCAGGAAACTTGAAGTTGGGGCCCAAGCCCAAGGCTCTCTTCATCCAGGCTCTCTCTTTCTTCTTACTTGTGCCCCATGGAAGCCATATTGTGTCCATTTCACGCTGATCACAAACAAGAGAATACAGATGGGTTAATAATGGAGAAGAGATAAGTTCAGGAATGGAGAAATCATAGAATTTGGGGAAGAGTTATAAGGATAGGAAGGTCAGGGTGACTAAAAGCATAGAAGGAGGTCATAGAAATGGGAGAATCACACAAATGGACTTGGGAGAAATTGAGATGCTGAGGATGATTCCAGAAGATCCCAGGGATCAGGATCAAAGGAATGAGTGGCTTCAAAGATAGGATTCAGAGGGATGGGAAGAACTAACAGATATGAATTGAAAAGGAGGAAGAATCACAAGGAAGTGGGGTATGGAGATTGAGGGTCATGGGGATGATGGATCCAATCCAATAAGCCTATCTGTGTGTATTGAGCTAGATAAGTGCTGAGAAAAATAAAATAAAATGAAAAGGTATCTGTTAAAAAAAAAAAAAGGAAAAAATCTTTACCCAAGGATACATACTAGTTGAGGGTGGAGGGTGGGAAGAATACAACATCATGCAATTACAGAATATGAGATTCAGAAGGGACTTGAGAGGCCCTCTAGTCTAACCTTGACCCAAAAGAAATACCCACTACAACATATCTGACAAGTGGCTATCCAATCCCCACCTAATGACCTCTAAGTAGGAGAACTCATCATGTCTAGAGGCAAACCATTCCATTTTTGGACAGCTATAATTGTGAGGAAGTTGTTTGGTTGTTTTTTTCTTCAGGTGCTGGTCTCTAGGGACAAACAGAATAAATGTGACCCATGGCTCAATGACCCCAAAAGTCCTGTGAACTCACACAGATAGGGTGAGATTCTGGCAGCTAACCATCTAATTCTCTTTCCACATAGTAATTCCCTCGCTACCTCCCCAAGTTTTCTCTGCTTCATCTTAGTTCCTTTAATCACGGATTCAAGATCCTTCACAATCTTGGCTACTTTCCTCTAAATACTCGTTAGTTTATCAGTATCCTTCCTAAACTGGTATCCAGAAATGAACATAATACTGCAATTGTGATCTGTGGGACTATCATCTCCTTAAACTTTGCCTCTATTAATAAAAACCAAGATCACTTTTTTGGTCAGCCACATGATATGGTGATTGATATTGAGCACAATTATGGTCCCCTAAAACTTAGATCTTTTTTAAAACAAATTGTTGTCTATACGTTCTCTATCCTGGATTTGCAAAGGTGATTTTTTTCAACTGTAAGAATTTATATTTAAGTGAATTTTATTTTATTTGGGCTTTCGAAATCTTTCTGCATCTTACCTATCATCTAGTGTGCTTAACTATCTCTTCTAGTTTAATGTCATATGCAAATCTGATTAGCCTCATAGAGATAGGGGTTTAAGGAATGAGGGTTAAAGGAGTGGAAGGCATAGAGATGGTAGTCCCAGGAATAAAAGGAATGGGGGATAATAGATAGGGCTTATGGGGATGGGGATTCAAAGGAAAGAGTGACAGAGATGGTGATCCATTGGAAGGAAGTAGTCTCAAGACTGGAATGATGACAAGGGAGATCATGGGAATGTTTTACCAGGTGGAGATTCACAAAGTTGAGAGTCATTTGTGTCCATACCTCCAAGACTTCGAGGCTCTCCGTCCTCAGGAATTCAAGGTGCCCGATCCCCTTCAAATCTGACTTATTCCATAGTTTCTGTATTGCCACTGAATTAGGGATATAACCTGGGAACTGGATACTTTGAAGCTTCCACTAAAGAGGTGGGGAAAAACAGTGTCAGAAGACCAGGTGGTCACAGGGCTTGGAAGGCAAGGAAACCAGGGAATGATTCTCCCATTCTACCCTACTATGATATTCTGAGAGGGGGGAGACACAGCCTGGTCTTCAAAAAGTCTCTTGTGTGAGAGGACAGAGCTCAGCATTCAAGGCGCCCCCAGTCACCCCTAACCTTAAAACTCTATTTGTCTATCCTAGACCTCACTGGAAACACACTAAATTGTGGTTGAACTGACAGTACAACATTGCAAAGGTAAGCTACTACTCTGGGCTCCATGGCTACACCTGCAGCTCTAGGCAAGTCAGAGAGAAGTCAATGAATAACCTCTGGCTAAAAGAGAATCATTTGCTCCATCTACTGGCCCCACACACAGAGAAATCACAGCATGGGAACTGCAGCCCTCCCCACGCCCCCAATCCTCAGAGATAGAAGGAAATGCAGCAGGCACTTCATCAAGTTCATGCCTGAATAGGAGTGCCCTCTACCATGTCCCCAGCAAGAGGTACAATGGAAAGAGCCCTTGGATTTGGTCAGGGAACATAACTGAATCCTGGCTCTCCCACTAAGTGATTTGAGTGATTTGGGACACCTCCGTTTCAGTTTCTTCCTCTGTAAGTTTAAGGGGTTGACTAAATGATTTCTAAGTCTCCTTTGAGTTCTAAATCTGATGATCTTACATTACAATGCCTCCTGGAATGGGGTACATACCATTTCTGGAGGCATTCTTTTGCCTTCATGGAACGCTCCAATAGGAAATTTTTCCTTAAATCAAGTCAAAATCTCCCTCTTTAGAGTTACTCCATCCTCCACCCCCTTCTCTGATGTCTCCAGCCAATTTCTCTATTTCTACCCTCTTAGGGCCATGTCTGAAGTTGTCCACATGGAAGCTTGTCAAGTTCTTCAAGATATAAATTCCCACCTAGCGTGAATGACATGGTCTTTCATCCCTTTCCCTTCTGGTCTCCTGTTTTTTATTGACCATGTATATCACTTTGCTAGGGAAGTCAGCCCTAACCTGTGTTGAGGAAGCCCAATGATGGAAAAGAACCAGACAAACAGGAATGGTGATTCAGAGTCTAGAATGAGATATTCTTAGGGTGACCATAGCCAGAGGCAATTTCCTGCCCAACAAAAGCCTGGTTTACCCATTGTACTGAAATATAGGAAAAGTCAGGGAAGTAGGACAATGGAAGTAAATCTCAGATCTCCAGGGAAGAAGGGCAGGTTATCTTATTCTTCTCTTGTCTACTCACACTGTAGCCCAGTATGGGACATTGCAAGTAGAAGATACTTAATAAATATCTGTTGAATGAAATGAAGCAGATGGATGGATGGATGGAGAAGTCCCATTCAGAGTTAGCCTGAGGAAGCTTCCCCCTGCTTTTGTCAATCATGATGACTACGGTGGCTGTCTACCCACTGCACACACTAGGTACTTAATATTTGTCAGGTTAATAAGAACTGACTTTTATATGATACCTGAACGTTTAGAAATAGCTTTACATATATTATCTCCTAAACCTCAAAAAATCTACAAGATAGGAAATACAGCTATTATCTCCATTTTACAGATGAGAAAACTGAGTCTCAAAGAAGTTAAGTAATTTGCCCACAATTTGTTTTACACAACAAGTAAGTTTCAGAGGCAGGATCTGAACCTAGGTCTTCCTAATTCTCTGCTCAATTGGTCAACAAGCACCTATGTGCCAGGTACCATATATGCTAAGCATTGGGGATATAACAAAAACAGAGAAGAGCCTGTGCAAAGACCAAGGGATAAGAGATGGAATTATCATAGATAAGAAATAAGAAGGGCATTTTTTTAAAACCCTTACCTTCCATCCAATACTATGTATTGGTTCCAAGGAAGAAGAATAGTAAGGGCTAGGCAATGGGAATTAAGTGACTTGCCCAGGGTCACACAGCTGGGAAGTGTCTGAGGTCAGATTTGAACCCAGGACCTCCCATCTCCCCAGGGCTGGCTCTCAATCCACTGAACCACCCAGCTGCCCCAATAAGAGGGACATTTTGGTGAGATTGCAAAGTACATGAACAGTAGTAATAAATAACAAGGCTGAAAAGGTAGCTTGGAAATAGGTTGTGGCATGCCAAACAGAGAAGTTTGTCTTTGATCCTTGAGGTAACAGGAAGTCACAAGAGTTTATTGCAATGTCATACCCGTGTTAGGAAAAACACTTAAGCAGCTGGATTGGAAGTGAGAGAGGACTGAAGCTGGGAGGTTATTGCAATAGTCCAAATGAGAGGTGATAAAAGGCTGAATTCAGTAGTGGAAGGGAGATAGTATGTTGTAGAAGAACTGACAAGCCTTGGCAATCAAGTGTCCCTAATCACTACCTGTTGGATTTGTTGGGTGGGTGAAAGTGAGGGACTGAGGCTGTTTCTAAGATTTCAAACTTAAGCGAACAGAAGGATGGTGACACCCTTACCAGAAATGGGGAAGTTTGGAAGAAGTGGAAAGCAATGGGTTCTGTTTTGAATAGGTCGAGTTTGAGATACTTACAGGATTTCCATTTCTAAATGTTCAATAATAATAACAATGCAGATTTGAAGTTCAAGGGAGAAATAAGGACTGGAAGGGTTGGATATATAGATCTGTCAGTCATCTGCAAAACCATGGGTACTGATTTGTTTAAAGGGAAAGATAAGAGGATCCAGGACACAGACTTGGATTACAACCATTTTGGGAGAGGGGCCACCATATGGATGATAGCACATCAAAAGAGACTGAGTAGGGGGCAGCTGGGTAGCTCAGTGGATTGAGAGCCAGGCCTAGAGAGAGGAGGTCCTAGGTTCAAACCCGGCCTCAGCCACTTCCCAACTGTATGACCCTGGGCAAGTCACTTGACTTTGCCCACCCTTACCAATCTTCCACCTATGAGACAATACACCGAAGTACAAGGGTTTAAAAAAAAAAAAAGAGAGTCTGAGTAGTCAGTTAAGTAGGAAGAGAGCAGTGCCATGAAAACCCTGGAGGAGAAAGTGGTCTACAACAGAAGTCAAAATTCCTGCTGCAAAATTCCAATGTAGTCAAAACCAAAGTAAGGTGTAATTGGGAAATGTTTAACAAAATAAACAAAATTACAATGCAACATAGTTAATGTTTTTTTAATATTTTAATTTATTTTGAATATTTTCCAATTACACATAAAACAATTTTTATAATTTTTTAAAATTTTGAGTTCTGAATTCTCACTTCCACCTGCCTCCACCCCGTCTTTGAGAAGACAATTTTATACTATTTATACATGTGATGTCATGCAAAACACATTTCCAGATTAACCATGTTAGGAAATAAAACAGACAAAAAACAATAAGAAAAACAAGGTAAAAAAAGGGTATGCTTTAATCTGCATTCAGAATTCATTAGTTCTGTCTCTGGAAGTGGACAACATTTTTCATCATGAGTACTTTGGGATTGTCTTGGATCAATGTTTTGATCAAAGTAGACAAGTCTTTCTCAATTAATCATCCTTATAATATTGCTGTTCTTGTATATAATATTTTCTTCTAATTCTGTTTATTTCACTTTGCATCAGCTCATAATAAGTCCAGTTTTTTTCTGAAAACATCCTGATCGTTTAAAAAAAAAATCCTTACCTTCTGTCGTAGAATAGATATTAAGAATTGTTTCCAAGACAAAAGAGAGGTAAGGGCTAGGAAGTTGGGGTTAGGATTACACAGCTAGGTATTATCCAGCACTTCCTGTTTCCAAGCCTGACTATCCACTGAGTCACCTATCGGCGCCCTGTTCTTCATTTTTTATAGCACAATAGTATTCCATCACAATTAATTCCATATCTTGTTCAGCCATTCCCCAATGGATGGACATCTCCTTGATTTCCAATTCTTTGCCATCACAAAAAGAACTTCTATAAATATTTTTATGCAAACTAATCCTTTTTTCTTTTTTTAAAATCTCTTTGAGATTCAGACCTACCTGGATCAAAGGGTATGCACAGTTTTATAGCTTTTAGAGTTCCAACCTGTTCTCCCAAATGGTTGGATTTATGACTTTGATGTTTTCTATGTCAATATGCAGCCAGCAGGGATCTGACTTTGATATTATTGCTATGCTATGTTAAATTCTGTGGAGTTCAAGGAAGGAAGAATGAGAAAAGGACCCTGGATTTGACAAAGCAAAAAGGTTGTAAGCCAGATTGAGAAGGATTGGGTAGATAAAATTTTAAAATTTTTGCAAAAATAAATACAATTAAGTAAGATTAGAAAAAAAAACACAATTAACTGGAGAGGGGGGAAAAAAACCTTTGCAGCAAGTTTCTCTAATAAAGGTCTTATTTCCAAGATGCATAGGGCATTGATTCAAATTTATAAGAGTAAGAGCCATTTCCCAACAGATAAATGGTCAAAGGCATTTAAACAGGCAGTTTTCAAAGGAAGAAATCCAAGCTATCAATAGCAATATGGAAAATTGTTCTATATCACTAATAAGAGACATGCAAATTAGACCAACTCAAGAGTTCCATCTCAAACCTATCAGATCAGCAAAGTGGACAAAAACAGAAATTGACAAATTTGGAAGTTTTTTGGGGAAAACAGGCACATTAATACAATTTTGGTGAAGCTGTTAATTGATATGATTCAGGAAAGCAATTTGGAACCATATCAAAAAAATAAGTAAATTGTATGTACCCTTTTCATCATCCAGTGATACCATACCTAGGCCTATACTCCAAAGAGATCAAAGAAGAAAAGGTCCTAAATGTACAAAAATATTTATGGTAGCTTTTTTTATAGTTGCAGAAAACTGGAAGTGGGCAGCTAGGTGATATAGTGGATAGAGTCAGGATTCAGGAAGACCAGATTTCAAATATGACCTCAGGCTTCAGCTGTGTGACTGTAGGGAAATCACTTAACCCTGTTTTCTTGAGTATCTTCATTTGTAAAATGAGCTGGAGAGGGAAATGGCAAACCACTCTAGTATCTTTGTCAAGAATACCCCAAATGGGGACACAAAGAGTTAAACATGACTGAAATAACTGAACAACAACTGAAAAATAAGAAAGAAACCATGTGATATTTTGCTATATAATGCAATTGGTTTCCTTTGTAATTAATTGTATGTGCTTTATTTGATACAAAAATGGGGATGCTAATACCCTGTTGGTGGAAATGTGAACTGATCCAACCATTTTAGAGAGCAATTTGGAATTACACACCATTATAAAAACATTATAAAAAATTAGATTTGGCAATACCATTTCTGGGTCTGTTTCACAAGGAAATCGGGAGAAAAGGAAAAGAATGCATATGTTCCAAAATATTTGTAGCAGCTCTCTTTGTGGTAGCAAAGAACTAGAAATTGAGGGCATGTCCTTCAGTTGGGGAATGACTAAACAAATAGTATATGATTTCATTGGAATACTACTACTTGGTAAGAAATGAGTAAAAAACATGGAAGACCTACATGAAATTATGAACAGTGAAAGAAACAGAACCAAGAGAACATTATATATTGTAACAGAAATATTGTTTGAAGAATGACTCGTATACATCCACCTCCAGAGAAAGAAATGATAGAAACAAGGCATAGTTTTAAATATCCATACATCTTTTTGTCAAATGATGCCTCCTAGAGCAGGGAGGGATGGAAGGAAGGGAGAAAATAAGCTATCTGGGAATTTTAGTGTAACAAATTTTTTAAAAGCATCTTTGGTTCTTTAGGCACATGGAATATGAAATTAACAGTAAAATAATTATTAGTTTAAGATTTACGATCCATTTCTCAACTATTTTTTGCCTAGATGGACTATAGTAAATATTAACTGTTATTTCTATTTGTACCACCATTAGTTTTTTTTTCTTTCAACACTCTTATCTTCTGTCTTAGAATCATACGAAATCTATGATTCTAAGACAGAAGGTACATATATAGGCATAGGTTCCAAAACAGTAGAACAGTATGGGCTAGGCAATAGAAGTTAAGTGACTTGCTTAGGGTCATATAGCAAGGAAGTCTCTAAGGCCAAATCTGAACCCAAGATCTTTCATCTCTACATCGGATTCTCTATCCACTGAACCACATTCCTGGCTCTGCCACTATTAATTTTCACCCCAATTTTCTCTACTTTTTTCTCCAGCTCTTGTCTTCCAATTTTTCTCTTATGAATATATAATAGTTCTATTAATATATGAATAATTTTTCAGAGGCACTCAAAGATGGGAAAAATTCCTGTAGAAATAAGAATTATTTAACAAATTTTGAATTATGATTGGGAATATTCATGGTCTAATTCTTAACCTAGGATTCATGCTCCTGCTCTTAGGAATTCATGTAAAGGATAATTTTTTCTCTTGGGGGAAGAGATGTCTATAAATTTAAAAAATATTTTGCTATATAATGCAATTGGTTTCCTTTGTAATTGTATGTGCTTTATTTGTTACATTTATAAACATTATTTTAAGAAAGCTGTTTACTAAAATGTCAAAGGGGTCCATGATTTAAAAAAAATGGTTAAGAATTCCTGATCTACAATGACACATGTAAAATCCAGTGGAATCGTGTGTTGGCTATGGGAGGGGGGAGGGGGAAGATGGGAGAGAAAGAACATGAATCATGTAACTATGGAAAAATATTCTAAATTAATTAAATAAAAAATTTTAAGACTAAAAAAAAGAATTCCTGATCTAAACAGGAAGATAGTTTAAAATTTAGGGCCTACCTTGTATGTGCAGTGAAAGTGAGCTAGGAGCACGGATACTGTGCTCCAGAGCAAATAGAAACTAAGACCATCTACTCCATCCCTAAGGGCTACATATTGACTTAGTTTTAAAATGTATTATCGATTTTATTGTATTTTTTCTTTTGCAAAATATTTCCCTATTACATTTAAATCTGATTTAGGCCAAATTTTGGAGTATCACAGGTCCCCTTGTGGTCATTGTATTTGACCTCCCTGCTCCTAGAGTATTTCTTATAGTCATGTTCCTTGGGAAGGAGACCAGATAAATCATAGGTTGCCCTTGTGTGAGGGCACAGGTACTTTACTTGCCTTGGCATGAAGAAATGTGAAATTTTGTGCTTAAGTTTTTAAAAAGTCAACATCACAAAGTACAGGATAAAAAGATTTTGTTAGAAAACACTTTGGGTAAATAAGGTCAAAGTGGGTACATGATTTAGACAAAGAGTAAAGTAGTAAGCAAATTAGGTGAGCATGGAAGGTTATCTGATCTATGGATAAAGAATTTATGACCAAACAAGGGACAGAAAACATTACGAGATATAAAATGGATTATTTTGATATTAAATTATATATTAAATTTAAAAGGCCTTACACAAACAAAATTAGCTTTTTTTTTTTACAGCAAGTGACTCTGATAAAGGTCTCTCTTTTCAAATATATAGAGAACACCCAAATGTATAAGAATACAAGTCATTCCCCAATTGATAAATGGCCAAAGGAAATAAACAGCCAATTTTCAGTCAAAGAAATTAAAGCCATCTAGTCATATTTAAAAAATGCCCTAAATCACTACTTGAGAAATGGAAATTTTAAAAACTCTTGAGGTATCATCTTATCAGATTGTCTAATATGACAGAAAAGAAAAATGATAAATGTTGGAATTGGGAAAATTTAGACACTAATGCACTGTTGGTGGAGTTGTGAATAGATACAATCATTTTGGAAAACAATTTGGATCTATACCCAAAGGACATATACATTTGTGCATACATTTGACCCCATCCCAAAGAGATTTTTTAGAGAGAAAAAATGGCCTATTTTTACAAAGATCTTTATAGCAGCTCTTTTTTATGGTGGCAAATTGGGGAATAGCATATGATGAAGATGGAATACTACTGTGCTGTAAGAAATGATGAGCAGGAGGATTTCTAATAAACCTTTATGAACTGATGCAAAGTGAAGTGAGCAAAACCAGGAGAACACTGTACATAGTAACAGCAATATTGTATAAAGATCAACTGTAAATGATTTACCTAAATCATTTACTAAAGGACACATGATAAAAAATGCTCCAGAGAAAACTGATGGGAGTCTGAATGCAGATGGAAGACATTTTGTTTTTCACTTTTCTTCATATTTTTAATGTGTCTTTTATAACATAATATGGACATTTTTTCATAATTGCATATTAATAATCCTTATCAAATTGCTTACCAGCTATGGGATATGAGGGGGGAGGAGGGAAAGAAAGGATTTGGAATTCAAATTTTTATAAATGTTAAAAATTGTTTTTACATGTACTTGGAATGAAAAATTATAAATTAAAAGTAAAATATTTTTAAAAGCTCTTTGGGCAAGAAGGATAACTAATTGGAGGATTAAGATGGACCATCATCAAGCAGCCAAAAAAAAAATTTTTTAAGAGCTAACTTGATTAGGTTGCATGAACTGGTACCAGGTGCAGAAAGAGGGAGGTAGATAGTCCTGTTTTATTATTCTGCCCTGACCAGACCACAACTAGAGTCTGGATGTCATATTTGAGGAAGGACACTGGAAGACAGTATACAGCTATGGAATATATTGTGTATACATTGGTGCTAGAGTCAGATGATCCAGGTTCAAATCCCACCTCCAAGGTTTCCTGTGTTTCCTCCTTAGCAAAATGAGGGAGGTTAGACTAATTGGCCTCTGAGGTACCTTCTAGTTCTAAATCTATGATCCTCTGAGAAGCCAGAAAGCATCCAGAGAGCAACTAGGATAGGGGAGAATTGGGGGAGATGGTGCCAATGAGAATGGCAAGAATGAATGTGGGGGAAAGAGGCTTAGCTGTCTTTAAGTATTTGAAAAGCTATTATGGGAATGTGACATTATTGTTCTGCTTGGCCTAAGAGAGAATAACTAAAAGCATTAGGAAGGGTGAATTGCCAAGAGCCATATTTAGACTCTGTAAGGAAAAACATGGAAACAAGTCCTTAGAGATAGATGACCATTTGTTGAGGATGTTGAAAAAGGGATTCCTCTTCAGGTAAGGATAGGCAGAATTGATTAAACACTGACTTTGTGCTAGGCAATGTGCTAAGCATGGGAGATACAAAAAAGGTAAGCTCTCATGGAGCTCACAAATTATGTTTAGAAATGATCCATAACTGGAAGTCTTGAGCTAGAAGCTTAATTCTGTCCCACAGATTAGAATAATACAATGGCTTTTGTCTCTTCCCTCCACCACCTACCACCTTTAAAAAAACACACAAAAAAAACCTTACCTTCTGCTTTACAATTGATCCCAAGAATCAGTCCCAAGGCAGAAGAGAAGGGCTAGGCAAATGAGGTTAAGTGACTTGTCCAGGAAGCGTCTGGGGCTAAATTTGAATTCAGAACTTCCCCTCTCCAGACTTGGCTCTATCCACTGGGCCACCTAGCTGTACCCGCCCCCCACTTCTTCAGTTTTTTCTCCAAAATGGTCTCTTAATGACCAAGTCTTTTTCTCAATCTTCATCCTTCTCATTGCTGTCGTTTTTGACACTCACTTCCCCTCCTTAACCTCTAATAGGTTTTCAGGATATTGTTCTTTCTTGGTTTCCTCTTAGCTGACCGCTCCTCAGTTTCCTGTGCTGCTAACCACGGGTGTCCAGGCTCTTTCATGGGCCCTCTTCTCCCTCCATACTAGCTCACTCGGTGATCTCATCAACACCTGCTGCATCTGCCTAATATCTGTGAGAAGAGGGTCAAGAAGAGCCCGTGGCCTCACCTTCTGTCTCTTGCTGTACATGCCTCTGGAGGGAAGGCTTCCAGGGGCCAGCAGAGCAACCATCTGGAAGAGCAAGCAAGGCTGCTTGGATCTCCCATGCTCAATGGGAAAAGCTTCTGGTATAAAGAGGAACAGCCATCCATTTGGTCTCAGGCCTTTTATCTCCTGGAGCACCTGTCCCTGGAGTGAAGAGGTAGAGGAAATTCTGTGCATAATGGGACTTCCATCTCCTGTTGTGCAGGCTCCTGCAGAATCTCCTTCACATGAAGAGGAGTTATAAAGTGGGGGGGGGCATACCCCTGTATCTGCTTTCACTTGACTCATTGATGATCTGGTCATCTCCTACATACCCCTCTGATTCTGAACCTTTATTGATCACCATCCAGACTCCATTCCTTATCCACTACCACCTGATTCCTTATTCTCATCCTTTTAATCTTCTCACCCCAAAGTCCCAACTAAATGCCATCCAATCCCTTCCATTGTGTTCTTTGGAATGCCTGTTCCATAGGCAACACACTTCCCTTCATTCTAAATCTTTTCCTCTCCCACTCCTTCCATCCTCTATTTTTCACCTCAATCTTTGTCTTCCCCCACAAATTCCTATTCATCTGCATCGTGACTTCCAGTCTCTCAGTTCTCTCCTAGACCATCTCCCCTGCACTAGCCATTCTCATTATCTGACCTCTTGGTGAATCACTTCAGCTCTACACTATTTTCCTCTCTGGTATCCCTAGCCCCTTTAGATTATGCCGAGCCAAGCCTCACCCTGGGATGTCTCCCACCATTTGTCACCTTACACTTCCATGAGTAACGGGAGTGGCTAGTAATGCAGGGGAGATGGCCTGTGAGAGAATTGATGGGTCAAGAGACTGGAGGTCAAAGTGAATGAAGGGGGAGAAAATCATGTCCTTGTAAGTCCATCAAAATTTATCATTCAATGAACTGTGGGAGTAGAAACACAGAAGAAAAACAACTGCCTGATCACATGGGTAGATGGAGATATAATTAAGGATATTGACTCAAAATGAATACCCTAATACAAATACCAATAATATGGAAATGGGTCTTGTAAAACCCAGTGGAATTGTGTGTGGGCTTTGGGAGGGGG
This sequence comes from Gracilinanus agilis, assembly GCF_016433145.1. Taxonomy (NCBI): domain Eukaryota; kingdom Metazoa; phylum Chordata; class Mammalia; order Didelphimorphia; family Didelphidae; genus Gracilinanus; species Gracilinanus agilis. The sequence goes on from NC_058130.1 coordinate 704,907,668, forward strand.
GTGAGAGGAGGGGAGGGATAGAACATGAATCCTATAACCATGGAGAAATGTTATAAATTAATAAATTAAAAATAAATAAAAATAAACTCAATCTCAACTGGGCTCTCACTACCACATCAAGCAGTTCCTATACGTCTCCCTTCAACTCATATCCACAGATAATATGTAATATATAATATATCCCACTCTCTACAGAGGCTCTTCCAAATCTTTTCATCCCTCAAATTTCTCATGGCTTCTCCTCCCCCTACCCTACCCTCCCAGCTGAGAACCTTGCTGCATATTTTATAGAAAAGATTAAGGCCATTTGCCATGAGCTCCTCCCTTCTTCCTCATTTGCCAATCAGGTTCCTACTGCCATTCTCTCCTTCATCCATCTCACATAATGAAGTGGTCTTAACTCCTTACCAGGGCTAACCTCCACCTATATAAGCTACCCTCTTCCTATTTCTTCCAGCACATTTCTCCCATTATCCTTTTCCTTTCACTTATTTTCAATCTCCTTCCCTACTGTCTTCTTGAATCCCTGGCCTCCTTATTCTCACCCCTGTGCCCTGCCAAGTCTCTACCTTGAATCATTCTGATCATCTGCCACTTTGTTACCACATGTGTGCAGCTGAATAAAGGTAGAGAAAATCATGCAATTGTTCTAACTGGACCCACTAAAAACTCAACCTCACACACCTCAACTGGGCCCTCATTGCCTCTAGGCCATCCTTCTATACCTTATCAACTCCCTATATTCCACTGCTTACAGTGGCTTTTCCAAACCTTTTCCTCCTACCTCAAAGCTCCCATGACTTTCTCCTCCCCATCCCCAGCTGAGAACTTTGCCTCATTTTTACAGAAAAAAATTGAATTCATTCACCACGAGATCTCTCTTATCCCTTCTTCTGCATATCCTATTACTCGGATGTCTGGTCACTATCTTCTCTTTCACAGGAACAGGTAGTCATATTTCTTACCAAGGCTAAATCCAATCACTACATAAGTGATCCCAATTCCATCCGGTCTCCAACAAATTGTCTCTTCTGTCAACCCCACTTTCACTTCTTTTCAATCTCTCCCTCTCTACTGGTTTCTTCTCTACTACATACAAACAAGCCTTCATCTCCCTCACTCTCAAAAACCCTTCAGCTGATCCTTCCACCTCCACTATTTTCCTATATCTTTTGCCTTTTGTGTTTAAACTCCTTGAGAAGGTTGTATACAAGTGCCTCCACTTTCTCTCCTCTCACTCTTCTAAACAATCTAATTTCCAACCTCATCATTCCACTGAAGCTATCTCTCCAGTTACTAATCATCTCTTAATTGCCAAATCCAATAGCCTTTTGTCGATCCTCATTTTTACCTCTCTGCAGCTTTTGCCACTGTTGATCACTCCCTTCTGGTTCTCCTATCAAATCACTCCTCAGTTTCTGTTGCTTGATCCTCACCCACAGGAAGACCAGAGTTCAAATCTGGCTCAATATCAGCTCACTTAATCCATTTGTCTATTTCCTCAACTATAAAATGAGGATAATAGCACCTACCTTCCAGAGTTACTGTAAGGATCAAATCAGATATTTGCCTGGTATGTAGTAGATGTTTATGTAAATGTTTATTCCCTTTCCTTGGCCTTGATGAAGTTGGCACTAGTAGTACCCTCAACATCCTTTTGATGCTCACTGGGAAAAGGGCTGAAACACAGAATCTAAGAATTAGGAGGGACTTCAGAGGTGACCTGAGACCATTAGGCAGTACAGTGGATAAAGTGCTAGTCTTAGTCAATAGAACTTGAATTCAAATCCCGTTTCATTAGCTATGTGACCATGAGCAAGTCAATTTTTCTCAGTCATAGTTTAGGATTGTTGTGAGGATCAAATGAGATATATATTTTGTGAACTTAAAGTGCTCCACAGATGCCACCATCATTGTTCATCTGGCCTGACCAGTACCTGAGCAGGACAATAATCACCTCTCTGATATCCTTAAATGGTCATCTAGCCTCAACTTGAAGATAGCCAAGTAATGGCTCTTGGGACTGCCCATTCAATTTTTGGGCAGCTCTACTAAGGTTTTTCCTTTCAAGGTCCCTAAATCTACTTTCCTCCAAATCTACTTCCTTCTTCCAAGTTCTGTGACAAAGGGGAATAATTCTTTCATATACACAAAGATAGCTATAGTTCTTTCACCCACTTCAACTTTCCTTCTCCCAGTTTCTTCCACAGATCCTCATACGTTCTGGTCTCCACCCTCCTCTGTTATATGTCAATGTCCTTCCTGAAAGGTGCTCAGATTCAAACATCATCCTCCTTACCTCCATTGCCTTGGTAGCATTGTCTACACAGGGAAGGCTTCCTGCCCAGAGTTGGTGCTCAGTACATGTAGAATGAATTCAGAACTGCAGCACCTTCTCTCCCAGGATTTGCAGAAAGCTTTTTCCTTCTCCCCACCTCTCCAGTCAGCTCATGGTTCCATTTTCAGAGCTTGATATTCCAAGAGAGGTTAGGGGAAAAGGGATCAACTGGCCTCCAATTCAAAGTCCTTGGGGAGGCAACGGGGTAGCAGGGAATTGGTAGGGATACCCCCAAAAAAGCAGGAGCTGAAAGGACAGGCCAGACACATTGCAGGGTTTTAGAAATTGGTAGGGAACCACATTTTGAGGGCACAAAATCATATTGGCCAAAGAAGAATGCCATGGGATGTGCCTGGGAGCAGCTCTGTAAGGAGTTCACATCTATGGCAGATGATCATGGTTCTGTAAGGGGATGCATAAAAGGGAAAAGCAAAGGAATACTGAGCAGTGACATTCAACTACCTGCCATCACTGAAGCTAAGGCGGAGTCACTATCTGGGTATACTTTCTCTGCTTGCTCTTTGAGGTTAGCAACTGTGTCCTAGCTAGATCAGAAACTTCTCCAGCACCAAACACAGGATTTTGCACACATTAAGTGCTTAGTAAATCTGTTAGATTAAATCTCAGAGCCCCTGTCTGGCCTCCCCTAGCTCAGAACAAAGAGCTAGGTAGAGGAGGGAGAGAACTCTTCCCTAAGACAATAGCCAAGGCTTCATATTCCTACCTTCCTCCCCTCCAGACTCCCCACCCTTCAGCCAAGTCATACCAGGACAGAGGTGTATGTGCCCCCACAATATAACATCCAAATAGGTCCATGTCAAATTTACACATAAACTCCAACTTTGAAGTTGTTAGTTACTAAGAGGCAAATGGATCTGATTTCAGAACCAGCAAAGTATTAAGCAACTGTGTCTCCCCCCAGAATAGGATCTAGGGCAGGAGAGTAAGTTAAGGAGCCCAGATCAAAACTATTCTCATGAAAGGGATTGTTATCCCTGGAGTTGAGGAGAGGAACAGAAAGATAGCATGATACATTTGGAAGAACACTGGGTTTGGAGTCAGTAGACATGGGTTCAAATCCCAGTTTTCCCACTTTATACCTGAGTGACCTTGAGCTAGTCACTTAAATCTCTCTGAGTCTCAGTTTCTTCATCTGTAAAATGAAATTGAGCTAATGACCTCTATCTTCCAGCTCTGTGAGTCAGGCTGGAAAGTGCTGTAATGGAAGGCATATTCTGTGGATGGGGAGTCAAAAGACCCAAGCCGGCATCCCAGTTCTGCCATTGTCTGTCTGTGGACAAATTTCTTCCTGAACCTTAGCATCCTCCTCCACAGAATGAGGTTGGATGATCTTGTCCAGCTCATGATTGATGGTCAGAGTTTGGCTTCTCAAAAGGAATGAATTAATCAAGTGGATGCTCCAGAAGACTAGGGATTAGGAGAATGACGAGGGTTTAAAGGATTTTGTTGTTGAAACCTAGGCATTTTCAATTCCCCAGACCCTGGGGAGTACATTCATTCTAGTCATACTGTATTAGTCATGTGAATTTCCATGGCCAAAATAGGCCAAGGACACCTGCTCTCCTCTTTGCACTTGTTCATCCCAGATCCAAAAGGCCCAGGTTTGCAAATGTGGAGATTTCTCTTAATATGGCATATAAAGTAGGTCTAGTGTGATGTAGCGGTATAGTCTTTAAGCCCACCCTTTGATTTTCCTGCAGTCATTTCTGGGTTGTTGGCCCTTCTAGGTTCACCTCTCCAAGGACACACAGGCTTTCAAGGCCACTGGGATCTATCTCCAGGGGAACCCTTTTAAAACGAGTCATTTCCAAAGCACGTCTTTGTCCAGAGGGGGCTGAGCCCTGGCCCACAGCAGGCGGGCCAACATATAATATGGGTTATATAGCCCCAGTCTGGTTCTGATACTAGATGAAAAGGATATGACCCAACACACACTTTTTGTCCCCAGCAATCAAGCAGTATCTATGTGTGAAAACCAACTCTATTACTACTTGATTATTTATCTGGAGCTCCTCTGGCCCCCTCCCAGAACAAAGAGCTCTCAAGAGCCTTTATGCCCCTTCCTCCCCAGGAATTTGGCATTCTCAGATGACCACACTTCTAAAAAAAAACCCCAGATAGGATCGTAAGGACTTCTCCATCCAGGCCTTCTTTGGGAGCATAAAAACCCCATAACTTCAGAAGAGTGGCTCACACATTTTGGTTGCTACATTGCACTGACTCACAGGAAGCTATGCAGCCTATGAAAACGCCCAGATCTCTGCCACATGAACTAGTTGTTCCTCCCCGACTCTATATTTCTTTGATTTGTTTTCTAGAACCAAATGTAAGGCTTTACACTGATTTCTATTAAACTATAATTTTTTTGATTCAGTCCATCCATCTGACATGTTGGTATCTCCTTGAATCCTAAACATCCTACCAGTTATCCCTCAGCCTAGTGTCATGTATAAAATGGATAAAGGTGTCATCCATGTTTTCATCTGACAAAAAATGTGGAACAGAGCCAGACAGGTCACTGACCTACAAAGTTGGCATCAAGCCACTAATAATGCTCTGGAAGAGGAGGAATCCAGCTATTTAACTCATTTTTAATCTTGCTAAATTTACCATCCTCAAGCCCATCTCTTCCCCCCACCACTCACACACACACACACACACACACACACACACATATCTCATCCACAAAGAGAGCATGAGATTGCTGGCCTTGATTAAATCTAGATTTACTATTTCTATGACATTCCCCAGATCTAGGATGCATTTTCAATCAAGTAATACTTGCTCTTGCTATCATTACTCTCCTTTATAAAAATTCATAAACTATCCTTTTAATTATATTCATATAATAACCTCTCTCACACTGCCCCACCCCACTCCTGATACACAGAGCTTTGGACTTTGGTGCAGCAGAGCAAGTAATTTATAGAAAATGGCCCAATGATGAAGCTACAGGAATGGGGAACTATGCTCAGGAATACTTTCTACCAAGAAGATTGCAAAGCAGTGAAATGGTAGTGCTATTCCTTATCAGGTTGTTGGCTGCTGAGTCCACCTACCTTATTCTTTGAGAAGCTGAGACCAAGATCAATCAGATATCACTGCCAAGCATAGCTCAACTATGAGTAGATCACTGAACTGCTTGAGTTCCATGTCCCAGGTTGGGCTACTTTGAAATACTGAGTCCATACAGGAAGTGAGTCAAACATCAAGTGGATATTCCTTTGCTTGATAACAGTGCAGGAAATTAAATGTATATCCCTTAAAACTCCTGGAGGTTCAGATTAGTTCATGTCTGAGAACTTTAGGGGTCTAGGAGAGTAGCAGGCATATGCATCTACTTGGTAGATTTTTTTTCTTCTGTATTCAATTGCAGCATTTATTGCTTTTATCACTCCTATGCTATGAATAAACACTGCATACTGTATCCAAGCACATTTATCTGGTGGAAATTTGATGCCATTATTCCAAGGTCACATGACCAGGATTCTTATCTTGTTGATGGGGTTGAGGTTTAGCCAGTAGGTACAGGGCTCATAACTATCCACACATGCACAGATAAAAAGTCAGAGATGACAAAAACAGAGCTGCAAGAAGTCAATAGCTTTCTGAGAATCATTGAGAGCTCTGAAATTAGTACTTCTACTCAGCAGGAAGGGAGCACACACCACCAGGATTCAGCAAGGAAAGACTCAGGGCCAGATCCTTTTTGAACATCAGGTGAGTGGCTATTGATGCCACCTGGTGGTGAATTTCTATAATTTTGTAAGGAATTGGTTATGCTTAGAGGACCCTTCTTTTGAAGACACCACCCTATTCTTAGGAAATTGAAACATAAGTAGTCCTCCAATCTTATAGTATTTCTGTTCACCACAATCTCTCCAAGAAAACTGTCAGTAACTGAGCAATCACATATTTTGCACATTTCAGTACCCTCAGATATAGTTCACTTACATCTAGTGAATAATTGATGGCAGGTAGGGTTCTCTTTTACTACCTTCCTGTTATCCTGGGTTTCAGTTTTTCTGTTAACTGGGTTTGTTCAAACTTTCCTCAATTTAAAGAACTGTAGCATTCAAATAAAGGTGTTGAACAGCTTCAACTTTTCTCCATTGTCTATTATTCATTGATTCAACGTGCAATAATTGGACACTTTCTATGTATCTATGTATCAGCCCTAGGCACTTGAAATACAGGCAAAATCCTGCCCTGGTGGAGTTTATATCCTGTCAACTCAAAGATTGGGCTTATGAGTTCTTGCTCCAAATATAGCTTTTAAATACTTTTTGTTGTCCTTAGCATTTTGTTGCCAGTCTCAGTCCATTGTACCTTTAGCACTCCTGATACTATACTACATAGTATCATACTATGCAAAAAATATTTTCTCCATCTACCTTTCTTCTAAGTAGATTGAAATGCATCTATCTAAATCTCCCTTTTCTTTCTCACTAGAATTATTTCTGCTTATGTCTGAAGAATTTCATTCTTAAGAACTTCCTTTCCCTCTTAAGCTCAACTTTCTTACAGAATTGAAATATTTTACATAATCTATAAAGTCTTTGACATTTGCTCTCTCCATATATTACAAGACAATGGTAGCCTTGCCTATCTCATGATTTCTAAGATGGAAATAATTTCCTCCCAAGTTTCCTATCATTTATATTTCAATAACTATTTCACTGAAGTATAAATTAAGAGCTTATTAAACAAAATCACATCCAGGAGAGCAGCCCTACCCCCTCACTTCCTCCACCTAATGAAAAATTAAATGAAGGCAAGTTGAGAAAGTTTCCATTTTGCTTTTGCCAGAAAAAGAGCTCCAGCAAATGTCCGGCAAGTTGAAATGCTCCACTACCATAAAATGTTCATTTTTCTAAACTTTTCATCTGTTCCCTCCTCCTATGCAAAGTCTATAGTATATTCTCATGACATCACTTTCTTTCCAGTGATCCTTAACAAAATGCTCTCCATCATGCTTCCTATTTTTTTGTATTTTGTTTCCTCACAAATAGGAAGTTCTTAAACATGTTATGCCATTACTCCTTTTATCACAGGTCTCTTTACTTGCCTCCTTTTATTAACACCTCATTTATTCCCTGTAGAATTCTAAAGCAGTTCATTCAGAGTTGGGACTTCAGGAGCCTATTTAATTGAGTCTGTGATCTGAACAATAATCTTTTGTACAAACATTCTGAGGACTGGTCATCCAGCCTTTGCCAAAAGACGTCCAGTGAGGGAATATTTTGCCTCTTAGGTCAGTCCATTTTTATTTCAGTGTAGTACATAATGGCTTGCAGGTTGTTTTGTTTTGTTTTTTTCCTTACAACAAATCTTAATTTCTGTCTTTGAAATGTCCTCCCACTTTTACTAGTTCTGCCTTTTGTGGCCAATTGAACAAAGCTAATCTCTCTTCCACATGATAGCCCTTCAACAATTTGAAGGTGGTGATCATGAACCCAGTTAAGTCTTCTCTTCTCTAGGATAAATCTTCATATGGCGTGAACCGAATTCATCATTCCTATCACTTAAGTCATGGTCCAGAAACCCAAAATCTGTTCTTAAAACTTCATCTTCATAACCAATATATTTCACAAATTTGCCTCTTTTTTACCTGGCAGCAATAATGAAAGTATCATACCCCAAGAAAGTAGCAGACTTTTCTACTGTTCAAATCAATACAAAGCTGCCTTGATGCCTTGACTCGGCATAGAGTCAACCATCGCTATTCTTTCCTTGGCCAGTCATCTCTTTGGGGCAGGCACTTTTGAATACTCAACATTCTTTGATGAATAAGAGATTGTTTCCTCCTCTCAGGATACAGCCCCAATCTATACAATAAGATTTTTTTTTATCTTGGGGCTTGTGAATTTTTAAAAACGTGTTAATAACTGTTTCAATATTACTGGTTTCTTTAGTAATTTTATATATATTTCATTTTATGAACTTAGAAGTGGTGTTTCTAGTGGGGTACCTAGGAACCAGACTGCCAAAGAGGTCCAGGAACTGATCCTCATAACTCCAAATGTTCAGTAGTCTTCTTCTTTCCGAGTCATTCTTCCAATATATATCTTTCCACTTCATGACAATTTATCTGCTCTCTCCAAATTACTTTTCTCTTCAAAGTTTTTCTCTCATTCTTTTAAGGAATGTATTTCATACTACCAGGTAAGCTAGAAAGTAGAAAAACATCCAAGTAGGGAGATCACTTTGCAGAAAGAAATGGTATCCTCTGGGACAAGCCACTGAAAATCTATCTTTCTTGGTTTTGAGGAACATGATCCATAATGTCATTTTTTGCTAGCTCTTTGGACTAATTTCTCATGGAATGTCTGTTCATCATGCCCCTGGGGTGCCATCTTTTTTCATCTATGACTGATAATTAGCAGTGTCCTGCTGAGTTCTAATGAAAACATCCCCCCAGCTGCCACCTTTAAGAATGTCTCAACTAGAAACCCATTTAAGAGCATACCTCTTTGGTACTAGTTTCCAGCTTTATTGCTTCTGGGCTGAAGTATCCTGTGGACAGTTTCCATTTTGTCAATGTTTCCCCTAAAATGTGGCCTCCAAAATTCCAGCTGTGATCTGACTAGTGCAAAATCCCCATAATACCTGCCTCCACCATACCTCTCTCTTTCCTTCTGGGCAGTTTCCATTCAACCTAAAACAGTTTCTATGGCTGCTCTTATAAAACGTTCACTCACTGAGCTTATGATCCTCTAAAACCTTTTTTTTTTACTTTTTTTCATAAACTTGTCTAACCACACCTCTTCCATCCTTTCCTGGAAGAGGAATCCAGGACAGGGCAGAGCAGGAGCCTGAGAACAGAATCTAGGAAGGGTACTAAGTAGCAAAGATAGGGGGCAGACATGAGTGTGTCAGGGTGAGAACACACCTCATAGAATGGAACTTGGTATTTGGCAGCTAATGTTGGCATTTTGACTTAGGTCAAAACATTCTTCCAAGTTTAGTCTGATCTCACCCTCCCTTCCTTTACCCTCTGGCCTTGGCTCCTGGACATCACAGAATCTTGGGGATGTAAGGGTACTTCAAACCTATTCTATACCTGGAAAAAATTCCCCAAATCTCTACATTCTTCCTTGCACTACATCCTGAAATATCCTCAATGACAGGGAACTCATTACCTCAAGAAGTCCATTTTTTGATAGCTATAATTACTAGCAAGTTTTTCCTTCCTTTGATCTGAAATCTGCCTTTCTCTATAATGACCCATTGCTCCTAGTATTGTCCTTATAAGGTCAATCAGAAGTAGTCTAATCATTCTTCCAAAGATAGTTATCATATTCCTTTAAAGTCTTCTCTTTTTCAGGCTATTTGATTTCTTCAACCAACCATTATCTGACATAGTTTTGGGGTACCTTCCATTGGACACTCTATAGCTAATCCCATGTTCTTCCTAAAATGTAATACCCCAAACTAAGCACAAGATATAGTCTGAGTGGGGCAGAATACAGCAAGATTATTCATTTTTCATTCTAGACAACATGCCTCTTTAACAGCAATAGCCTAGGAGACGATTACCTTTTTTTTGGCTGCCATGATGACTTGGATTGAATTTGCAATCACACCCTGCCCATGACTTATCTGTCTCTGTCCATGTCAGTCTCCAAAACCCATTTTACCAGTCATTGGGGTTAGGGTCGGGTCTCTCATTCCATCTCCCATCTATCTCCCAAGTAGTTATTATTCCTTGAAGGTAGGTGTCATCTTTTCCTGTGAGTTTCCTCAAGGGTTGATTTCAGCCCCCTTTCTCTTTGGCCCTTAGAGATTGTTTTCTTATTTGGAAAATGAAAGGGTTGTTGGGCTAGATGCTTCTTAAGATCCTTTACAATTCTGACATTCTATGATTCTTCCCACCCCACTCCACCTTCTTTCTTTTCCAAGGTGGGTTCTTATTGGGCCACAGTGAACTGGTTCTCAGCTCCATCCTCATTGGGCCTACCTTGGATCTGTTAGCTCTATCATTTTTCCCATCTTTGGTCTAATGATTCAATCCCAAAAGGCAATGGGTGGGTGGTGGTGAGAACCCTGGATATGTGGTCAAATGACCTAGGGTGGAATTCCAGCTCCAGCTCCCTCTGTGACTTTGGAAAAGTCATTTTCCTTTTTTTTTGACTCCTGTTTACTCATTTTCAAAAACAGGAAGTGATCTAGGTGATTTCAATGCTACTTTTCAGCTCTCAATCAAATCTATGATCCCATGATATCTGGGCCCCCTAAGGGAAGCGGGCTCCAATCCCACCCCAGAACACTCCCTATGGTTTCCAAGAGAAAGACACTTGACATGGACAGTAAGAACAAGATTCTTGGGAAAGTCCTTCGAATTAGAACCCGCGGTTCCTCACCTACAGAAAAGAGAAGAGGGAAGTTTTCTTATAATATGAAAGAAATGAGGAGCTCCAGCCCCAGAAACATCTATATGGAGGGGAAAGGATCAAGGAAAAGACATGCTGGGTGTTTTGAAGTCCAATGGAAATTGAGGACAAACCCTATCTATGCTGGACTTTACTTCTGGAGTACATTTGTATCTGATAATAACCCCTAGAACTCCCTGAGGTGGGTGGGACCTGAAGAGTAATGGGTAAAGAGCTCAAAACTGAGGAGTCCCAGTGGGTGAATGATCCTCTGTGAGAAGCGGTTGTTGGGATTATTTTCCTGGGGTATATTTTCTCCCTGGGGGTTTGTTGGGTATAAATAAGGGAGGAGTCGAAGGTGGGTCTCCTAGAGAGGGTTTTGGGGTCTGGGGTAGGGTGCTGGGAGATCTCTGGGAAACAGTTTCTATACAAGAGGGTGGTGTCTTTATGTGGAAGGATCTCCCTGGGGTGGACTGCATGTCTCTTTGAGAAGAACTACTTCACCTTCCTGTTTCTGCCTGTATTCACTTGATTCTGCATATTTTCAATGAATAGAAGTCCATACCTTGCTGGGAATTTCTAGGGGAATTCCACCTATGTTAGGGGAAGTCTTGGCAGGGATAGCCCTGGGGTTGACTGATTCCATGCATGAGGGATATAGAGGGTTCTGGGACATTTCTGTGGAGTGTTAAAATACTATACTATTTCTGGGCTCTTTTGTAGAAATCACTAGAGATGGGTATGTGGGATCTTGAAGGGGAGACACCTAGGAGAGATCTCTGAGGGAAGTCATATCCCCTAACTGGTTTCTGAGGGTGAGGTTGTTCTTTCACCTGTTTTTCATATGGTAGTTGGGATGGGGAAGGGTCTGTGTGTGTATGAGGAGGGATAATCTCTAGAGGTAAAAGATCTCTGGGTTTTTTTGTATACATGTGTCTCTGGAACACAAATATGCCCAACTCTGTAGGGATTCACTTCTCACCTTGCCCTTTGTGAAAGGGAGTCGGGGCTGGGTCATGAAGGAGGGGAAGAAGCCATTGCATTCTAAACCAGGAAGCAGAATCCTCTCAGTCAGTGGAACCTAGAGGATGGGGGGCACTGAGAGCTTGAGTATAGTTCTAAGCCAAGACTTCCTCCCACAACACCCTCAAGACCTCAAACCCTCACCTCAATTTCCAAACCCTTCTGGCACTCACTCGTTTCCGCTTTGGGATCTTCCTACGATATCTGATTGTCTTTGCAGGAGTCACTCCATTCATAAACATGACATCTATGTCCTGCTCCAACTTCTCATACAGGGAGCTCCTGGTCACAGGCTGAAGGAGGGTCCCAGGAGGATTTGGGGGAAGGATCCCCAGGAGGTATTAGAGAAAGGTCCCTGGGAAGATGTTGGTAGAAAGCCCCCCCCCCAAGGTGGGTGGTGGTTTGGAGGAGAATCCCAGTGGGACACTGTTGGAGGAATCCTGGAGAATATTAGAAAAGGTCCCCAAAGGTATACTAGGGAAGGACCTAGAGGAATAATGGGAGAGGATTCTGTTAAGGCTATTGTGGGAGGGTCACACAAAGATATTAGGAGACATTAGGAAATATTGGGGAGATGGAAAAATGGGAAGAAACATTAGAGGAGGGACCTAAGGAAGAATTGGGAAGGGATTCAAAGGTTATCTTGGGAAAGGGCCCTAGGGGTATATTATTAAAGGAAGGTGCTAGAAGATATTGGGAAGAGGTCCTAAGGAGCATATTGGATATGAGTACTAGAGAGATATTGAAGGAGAATCCCAAGAAACTTTTGCATAACTATCTTGCAGGGATATTAGGAGTCAAGTCCTGGGGAGATATAGTGGCAAGGTCCCAGGAGGATGTTGGGGAAATAGCCTTCCTACATTCTGAGGAGATGGTAGGGGAGGGGAAGGTGATACCAGAAGGGTGTTTGGGTATATGTCTTGCAGTATACTGGGAAAAGGTCACCCAAGAATATTAGGAGAGGATGCTGGGGATATATGGTGGCTAGAAATAGGGGGCTAAGAAGAAATAGGGGAAAAGATATTTGGGAAACAGACCTAAGGAATACAGAAAGAACGTCTCAGGATATACTGTTGAAAGGTCTCAGGTGTTATTGGGAGAGAGTCCCAAGAGGGATTGTGGGTAAATAGTCTACAGTTATTATTTCAAGATCACACAAGGATGGGGGGAGGAGTGGGGGTTCCCAATTGGCCTATTAGTAGAGTCCTTAGGGGATGTCAATGACAGATACAAAGGAAAAGATTTTTGGTGAGGGAATTTTTTCCCCTAAGGCAATAGAGGGATTTTGAGAGAAGGGATCAAGGTCTATGAGGTTAAGGATATTGGGAAAGGGTCCTGAGGAGTAATATTGAGAAACAGTCTTGAAGGGATATTAGGGAAAGGTCTCAGGAGGAAAATTGGGCAAGTGTCCTATAAGTATACTGAAGGAGGTAGGAGAAATATTAGGGGAAGGCCCTGGAGGGTGTTGGGTAAATAAGTATCCTCTGGGTATATTAGGGAACAGTCACAGAAGAATGTTAAGGAAGATCTCTGGGAAATATTAGGAAAAGGTGCTGAGGGGATGTTAGCGGTAGAAATTGTGGGAGGAAATTTTGAGAGAGAACTTCAGGAGATACTGGGAAAGGGTCCTGAGAAGACCTATTGGGGGAAGGTCCCAGAAGAAGAAACTGAGTAAGTGTGCCAGGACAATATTGGGTAAATCTTGAATAGGTGCCCACAAGGGAGTCCTAGTATTAGAGGATTATTGGGGAGAATTGGTGAGTAGATACAAAGGAAAATATTTTGAGGGAGATGCCTAGGAGTATATTTTTGGTGGAGGACAAGAGAAGAGATGTTCTGGAAGGCATGTTAGAGAACTAATAATGGGAAAGGGGTTTTTAGGGTTATTAGAGAGAGAGGAGATCCTAGTTGCATTCTATAGGGATTTTGAGGGAAAGTCCCAGGGATATTGGGAGGGTATCCTGAGGAAAGATGGAGGTTAGATGTTGGGAAGATGTTGGAAGTTAACTTGCATTTATATTGGGAATGGTCACAGAAGAATATCTGGAAAGGGTCCTCTAAAAAAATTAAGAGAATACCGATAGACTATTTTAAGGTAGTAACAGGAAAGAGTCCCCTAGGAATATTAGACAGAGGTAGAGGGTCTCAGGAGGATAATGAAGGGTATTCTTGCCTAAGAAGAGGTCCTAGGAACATATTGAATAATTTTGGTGTTGTGGGGGAGGATCACACAAGGATATGAGGAGATGTTATGAAAAAGTAATAAAGTATGGAGAAAAGAGGAAAATGAGGAAGAGACCTAGTGGGATATTGGGTGAGGGTAACAAGGGATATTGGGAAAAGGGTCCTCAGGGCATATCAGGGACAGAGGGTCCCAAGAAGGTATTTGATGTCCTGAAGATATAATGAAATATATTAAATGTAATAATTCTCTATAGGAGACTTCTAGGTAGGGGATATTAGAAGAGAGTACTAGAAAGATTTTGGGGAGTGGGCTTATGGGATATTGACAGTGTCCTAGAATGGTGTTAGATAAGTTATTTTGGGGTTACAGAAAAATATTAGCATGACCTAAAGCATGTCAAGGTGCAAGAGATTTGGGAACTGGAAACAAGAGGAGGTTATATTGGGGAAATGTACCAAGAAATACTAGGGATGAATCGTGGGGAGGCTAATTTTGGTGAGAAAGTTGGGGTGATATGGGTGGTATTGGAAGGAAATCCCAGGAGAGTACTGAATAAGTATCATAGGGGGAGATCTTGAAGAAGGTTCATAAGTGTTGGGAAAGTATCCTCTGGATATATCAGGGGAGGGTCAAACAAGGATATGAAGAGATACTAGGAAAAGGTACTAAGGGAATTTGGGGAAGAGGTACAGGGGAATAGATATAGAGGATGGAGGGATCTAAGAGGAATGAGGGGAAAATTCCTGGGCACACTGAGAGAGGATCCTGGAAAACATACTGAGGTGATGTCCCAGAGATGGCACTCCAAAGGGTGTTACGGAAATATCCTTCAGGCATAATTAACTGGGGTGCCAAGAGGTTGTTAAATGAGTATCCTACAATGCTAGGCAATGGGTGAGGGCCCCAGGAAGATAAATATCTTGCAGGCATAATGGGAGGGAAAACACTGAGGAGAATATTAAAAGAAAGTCTCAGGAAGGTATGGTGTTGGTATCCTATAAGTATTTGGAAGGAAGGTCGTAGGGACTTACTTGGGGAGGGATTCTAGGAGAGTACTAGATAAATATCCTGTGCAAGCAGGTGGGTGGTTGTTCTGGGAGAACATTGGGGAAAGGTCTCAGGAGGGCATGATAGAAGTGTCCTTCATATGTATTATATGGAAGGGAACACAAAATGTTAGGGAGTGGAGTCCAAGTTGGAACATTAGGAAAAGATGCTAAAGGGATTGGCGGAATGTGGGAAAGGGTGTTCAATCACAAAACATGTGGTTTCCAATTTCAAAATCTTTCCACGGTCATCTAGTCCAACCCATACCTGAAAAAGGATCCCTTCCACAACATGGCCCATAAGTAGTCATCCAAGCCTTTGTTTGAAGACCTCTACGGAGAGGGAACCCACTCCCTCCCAAGACAACCCAGGTCACTTGTGGAGACCTTCTCATTGTTAAGAAGTTTTCATGACATGGAAGCTAAATGGGAAGCTTCCATCCCTTGCTGCTGGTTCTGCCCTCTGGGGTCAAACTGAACAAATATAAACCCTTTTCTACATGAGAGCCTTTCAAATCCATGCAGAAAACAATTGGGTTTCTTTCCCAACCATTCTGGATGGCAATTTGGAACTATGCTCAAAGGGCTATAAAAGAATGCCTGCCCTTCGATCCAGCCATACCATTGTTGGGTTTGTACCCCAAAGAGATCATAGATAAAAAGACTTGCAAGAAAATATTTATAGCTGCACTTTTTGTGGTGGCAAAAAAACTGGAAAATGAGGGTAAGTCCTTCAATTGTGGAATGGCTGAACAAACTGTGGTATATGCTGGTGATGGAATACTATTGAGCTCAAAGGAATAATGAACTGGAGGAATTCCATTTGAACTGGAAAGACCTCCAGGAATTGATGCAGAGTGAAAGGAGCAGAGCCAGAAGAACATTGTACCCAGAGACCTGTGGTAAAATAGAATGTAATGGACTTCTGTAATAGCAGCAATGCAATGACCCAGGACAATTCTGAGGGATTTATGGTAAAGAACGCTACCCACGTTCAGAGGAAGAACTACAGAAGTGGAAACAGAAGAAAAACAACTGCTTGAACACATGGGTTGAGGTGGACATGATTGGGGATGTAGACTGGAAACGACCACACCAATGCAACTATCAATAATATGGAAATAGGTCTTAATTGATGACACATGTTAAAACCAGTGGAAATGCGCATCGGCTATGTGGGGGAGGGGGAGTGGGGGGAGTGAAGGGGAAAGGAAAGTAAGAGCCTAAATCATGTAACCATGTTAACTTTTCTAAAAAATAAATATTAATAAATGTTTTTAAAAAAGAGAAGGTTCTTAGGGTTTATTAGGAGATAGTTCTACAAGATCTTTGGGGATGAGAAATAGGAGGCAAATATTGGGGGAGAGATCTAGGGCATATGAGGAGAGAGTTCCAGGGATACAATGGGGAAGGGGAAAGGTGGTCCCAGGGAATATTAGGGGAGGGAAGGGTTCAGGTGGTTAATGGGCAAGAGTCCTGCAGGCATATTGAGGGAGGGTCCTGGGAAAATATTGGAGAAAGGTGCCTGGGATATATTGCATAATCCTTCAAGTTAATAGGATATTAGGGGAGGGTCCCCAAGCAATATTAGGAGAGAATGCTGAAAACAGGGAAAGATCTAGTCAGTTATTAGGTAGGCTATCCTGAGATCTTGAAAGTTCTAGGGGCAGACTGAAATTAGGTCTTAAGGAAATGTGGAGAGGGGAAAGAATGGAAAGGAAGTGGGGAAGTGGCAAATACACAGTTGGTAAGTGATTAGTAGGTATATTGGGAAAGGGTCAGGGGAGAGTAAAGCACATAAGAATAATTAGGATTCCCATAGGGCTATTCAGAAAGGATACTAGAGGTAGATAAAGGGAAAATAGATAGGGAGAGCTAAGGGAAATATTGGATAAAGGTCCAAGGGGATGGTGGGAGAAAATCCAAGGTTATATTGAAAAATCAAGGAGGGGAAGGGTCTGGGCATACATCAAAAGAATACTGGGCAGGGAGTATAGGGTAGGAGTCCTTTGGGTACCCTAAGTGTCCCACAAGATACTGGGAGAGTATTCTGGGTAGGCATTGGGGGAATGGGTTCATTAGGTATATCAGGGCAGTCTAGAAATATACAGGCAGGGAGGGTCCAAGGAAGGTATACTGGGTTTTTTGGAAGTTAGGGAATTCTCACCGAGGTCAAAATAGTGCTCTCCTCAGATTCTGAAGTAGGGTTTTTTAAAGCCTCATTCTCCTGTTTGCTCTTTGCCATTGTGAGGGAAGAAGTGAAAAAGGTTATGAGCTGAAGGTCTCAGCATGGAGTAGGATGATGTTAAGAATTTAGCTGTGCTATGTGGGAGCTGCTCAACCCAAGTTCAGGGAAAAGAAATCTAAGCCTACCGGGAAATAGGGAAAAGAAAACTGAGCCTGAGAGGACAGGAAGGAGGAAAATTGAGCCTGGAGGAAGAAGAAATGGGATTGAGCTGGAGGGAAGGGGAGGAAAGGATGAGGATGGGGATGGAGAGAAATTTTAACCTAATTAGAATTGAAGTGGGGAGAGAAACGTGAATCTGTGAGAGGGGAAGGAATCTTGAAGAAAACTTAGGAGAAAACTTGAGCCTAGAGAGGAAAACATTTAAACTTGAAAGGAGGAATTCTGGGTGTGTGGGAAGAATTTAAAGGGTGGGGAGGAGGAGAGAAGAAATCTGGGCCTAAAAGTAGAGTGGGGGAGGGGGGGTGTTTGTGTAGAATAAACTTGAGAAGGGAGAAATCCTGAGCCTGAATGTGTTACAGACTCATTTGTACATCCTGTCAGTCCCATTACTAGCACCTCTTAAAACTCCTTATGTGTATACTGTTTTCCATGTGGAGAACAGAGAAGGCTCAGAATTGTGCCATTCAATGAGCTGTCTGTCATCACTTCTGCCCCCAGGCTGGGACTGCTTTGTGCAGCAGGCCCCAGAATCCACTTAACCCACTGTGGGTGGGCTCCATGCTCAGGAGAGGTATACCAACTCTGTCATTCCTTCTGGCACAGGCTCTCCCTCCACCTGCCCAAATCTTTGGGTTCCCCATGCAGACCCCCTTCCCTTACTTGCTGTTCTCAGAATCGCCCTTGCGCATCTCACTCTGCAATCATTCCCAATCCCACTCACCAGCACCATTTTCACAAAATTGAAAACAATTATATCTTTGGCTCAACTGTTCTTGTCTTTCAGCTCAGAAAATCCCCAGGGTCTAACAGGGGAACTTGGCCTCTTAGGGAGAAAGTTGGGAGCTAGGAGGACCACTTGGTCTGAATTTGGGGCATCCACATGTGAGACCGGAACATGCATAGGAACAGTTAGACACAAGGATTGGAAGGGATGCTCACCACGCTATCCAGTCGGTTGCCATAGATGATCTGTAAGTAACTGTGGAAGGCTTCCAAACGCAGTTCGGGAGTGACTAACATTTGGGCCAAGGGTTGCATTCGTCCAAAGGCCAGAGTCTGCAACTCCTCATCCCTGGCAGCCAGCCTGGCACAGGCCTAAGGGAATCAAAGAGTTCCTCTCAAATTGGGTCCAACTTTCTTCCCAAGAAGCAGTTCCAAGAAAGTTCTCACCCAATATTGCCCATTGGTATTCCCAAAAGGCAAAGGTACAGGGACATTGACCCATACAGAGGCAGAAAAAGAGACAAAACCAGAGATTAAAAAAAAGGGGGGGGGCAGCTAAGTAGCTCAGTGGATTGAGAGTCAGACCTAGAGTTGGGGGGTCTCCTAGGTTCAAATCTGGACTCAGACACTTCCCAGCTGTGTGACCCTGGGCAAGTCACTTGACCCCCATTGCCTACCTTTACCACTCTTCCACCAAGGAGCCAATACTCCAAGAAGGAAGGTAAGGGTTATTTAAAAAAAAAAAAAAATGGCATTGGGCCAGAAATGGAGAAAAAGAGACTCATTCAGAGAGATAAAAACAGGGAGATACAGGAACACACAAATTCAAAGGAAAGAATAAAGACAAAAAGATACCAAGACGCACAGAGACAAAGAAAACTTCCAGGGCACGGACTAGGTAAGGAGATGGGCAAGGAGGTCCACCCCACTCCCTCTTATCCATCACTTATTTCATTCCCTTCCCCAATACACCTTATCTAGCTCTCTTTGCCTGTTCCTTGCTTCCACATACTCCTTCTTCACGCTTGCCTTCATCCTGCACAGGACACGTGGAATGAGAATGAAACATAGGAGCCACCCAGTCCCTGAAGTACAGTCACGATGGGATGGAGCTGGGGCCTGTAGGGGGCCCTTGAGAGAATGAGGGCTCAGAGTGGCCTCTGTGGGGAAGGGACCCCAAACCCCATCCCCTCACCCATATAAGAACTGGCTGAAGGAACTGGGGGTGTGGAGCTATTAGAAGGCTTAGGGATGACAGGACTGCTTTCTTCAGTTATCTCAAGGGGGACCATAGGAAGTCAATCAACAAATAATGAACAAATAGAGAATAGAACAAAGCACTGTATATATAGGATCTCATTTGAAGAGATACCAGATTGGTTCTACCCAGCAACAGAAGGTAAAACTAGAAAGTGAGGACTGGCAGATTAAAGGCTCTATGCAAGGAAAATCACCTCAACTATCAGAGCCTATCAATCAGAAAGGGAACTGGCTGCCTCAAGAGCTCAAAGATTCCCTAACACTGATCCTCTTGTCAGGTGTATTATGAGAGAATTCCTGCTTAGACATCAGAAAATATCTTCTCCTGCTGATGGCCTATGATAGTGTGTGGGGGGAGGGGAGGTATTGTGGGTAGGAGGTGCGGGGGGAATCGGGGTCCTGAGCTTTAGTGGGGCTTCACGGAGAGTTTGTGAGACTGAGGCCTGAGATCCTGGGCTCTGAGAGTTTTTAAGCTGAGGCAGGGAGAGGGTCCGAAAGTTGGGAATAGTAGGGTTTGGAGACTCGATGGGATTAGGCAGGCTGATGGGTCGGAGCGTCTGCAGGACTTGGGTAGGGGGTATTGAGAGCCTAGAAATCCCTGGTAGTTACGGGCTCCGAGGCTATGAGTATGACAAGGGAGAAAGGGCAAGTGCCTGAGAGCTGGAAAGACCGGAGGACATGAGAGTACGTAGGGGGTAGGAGAGCACGTGTATTGGGGAAAGAAGGATGTGTGTGAAGAGGAGGATGGGGATTGATCTGACCCCATAGTAGGGAGAGGCAATCCTTCAAGTCTTTTCAGTTCTTCGGGAGTCAGCAGCTCAGGATTTGTCAGCGGTACGATTATTTCTGGCTTACAGAATGGTTCTTTCCGGCACAGGACCTGTGGAGTTGGGAGGAGAGAGCCCACTCTCCTCTTACCCTCCAAACCATCCCCCTTCCAACATATCTCCTTGGGGCCCTTTTTGTGGGGGAGAATATCTGGGTTGTCAGGAGTCTGCATCAGAGCTAAGTGCTTCCTACCACCACCCTTGTATCTAATCCAACCCCTTCACTTGATAGACTGGGAAACTGAAGCTCAGAATTTGTTTAAAATCACACAAGGGATGGGGGCAACTGGATAGCTCAGTGGATTGAGAGCCAGGCCTAGAGATGGGAGGTCCTAGGTTCAAATCTGGCCTCAGACTCTTCCTAGCTGTGTGACCCTGGGCAAGTCACTTCACCCCCACTGCCTAGCCCTTGATACTCTTCTGCTTTGGAACAGTATTGATTCTAAGGCAGAAGGTAAAAGGTTTAAAAGAATAAATGACACAAGGAGTAAAAAATAGGACTAAGGTTTGACTCGAGGGCCTCTGAATCCCAACCTGGCATGGGCAGGTACCTTGACTAGATAAGAGGTGGGCAGATAGAGTTTGTGGGAGAGCAGGTGAAGCTGTGAACCAAGGGCGAGAATCAGATCCCCCTTATCGTTGCAGAAGGTCATGGATTCTGGAGACGTAGTCAGATGTATCACCCTGGGGAGTAAAGGCAGGGAGGAGAGGAAGCAGGGAGGACAAGGACAGAGTCTCCACTTTCCTACCAACCCTGCTCCTCTAAAGCCTTCATTCTGCAGGGAAGGATGAGAGTCCAGGCGTGGGTTCTGAATACACATACCTGAGTAATTTATTGTCCTCAGTCCAGATCCTCAAAGTGCAATCCAGGCTTGAGGAGGCGTAGAGCTTCAAGTAAGAGCAACAGCACAAGCCTGGGCGTTGGGAAAGAGACAAGGAAGAGATGATGCTGGGCTCAGAGTGGCAGTCTCAGTCCAGGGAGGGGAGCGAGGGACATCTTCAGGGATTGGTTCATGGTGAAGCCCTTTTCAGTGACTGAGACACATGTTGGGGGCTCAGGACAGGACTGTCACAGACGGAGGCTGCTGACCTGTGATGTGGTCTGTGGCGTCATCCTCGGGGTGATGGTCATAGCGGGACTCGCTGTTGGCAGATAAAGCATACTGCACCAGGCTGTAGATGGCACTTTGGGGGTCCTCGAAGGCCACGGTGAAACGATTAAGCGCGGGACATAGTGCCACAGCTGACTGGTGGCAGAAAAATGTCCGGAGCAAGGTCAGGCTCTCTTCAGAGTAAGGATATATCCGCCACATCTTTATAGTCATGTCTGTGCCTACACTCCAGAAAGAAAAGTGGGAAGCATCAGGGAGTTTGCCTGCTTGTGGACATTAAGATGCCGGAGGGGGGAGGTCCCTGGGTGGAAAGCTGGGGGTGGGGCAGGATCACTGGGATGGACAGAGGCTTCTGGGGCAGGGTCTCGTACATATTGGGACGTGCCAAGGGGTGAGGCCAGGGAGTCTCTCGGAGCAGCAGGGCAGGATCTAGCAGTCTTCTGGGGCTTGGGGCAGCAGAGTAGTTGTTTTGACTATGAATTATGCCACTAAAGTGATGCTTACCCAAAAGTCCCATTGCTAAACACATACCCCAAGGAAATCAAAGATAGAGAGGTCTAATACAGGAAACAAAATATGTATAATGGCACTTTCTTTCCCCTCCAAAACAGGGACACAAAGTAAATGCTCATCATTTGGGAAATGGCTGAACAAACTGTGAAACACAAGGGTAATGGAATATTGCTGCACTTATAGAAAGGATGAAGAATACAAAGCATGGGAAGACTTGTAAGATCTGAAGCAAAGTGAAGTAAGCAGAACCAGGAAAATACACACAGTGCCTGAATGGAAACAACAAAAGAGAAACTGAATTCCATGAATTATAATGAGCAAGCTTGGCCCCAAAGGAGAGGTTTGACAATCAACCTCCCTCTCTTCTCCGCAAAGGGGAGGGCCTTTAAGAGATGGCTCTCTGGATTGGAGAGGGGAGGGGCAATACGTAATTAGGTACTGAAACTGTGACCAAAAAATATCAGTAACAATTTAAATTTTTAATAAATGTGTCCACTTCAGAGGGACATGAGAGGCTGGACCAAGGAGGGCAGGGAAGGGAAAAGAACATGGGTAAGAAGGACCAATGGATGAGGAAGAAGTGGGAACTGTATGTGTAGAGGGTAGACAGGAACAGGGGCCAGGGAGGAGAAGGGATGTGGGGATACTGAGGTGGAGGGAGATGAGAGTCAGGATAGGAGATGAGATGGTTAACAGGTCGGGAAGGGGTAAAGGCCCATTGGTAAAGGAAAAGGAAGAAAGGAAGGCTGGACAGAGGATGCCTGAGTAGAGAGTGGGAAGGCTGTACAGAAGAGGGTGGGACTTGCTGACCAGAGGTCATCAGAGTCTGCAGATTGGAAGCAATGATAGTCACAGAGCCTGGGTTGTGAGCTTCTGCGTAAAAGATCCTCCGAAAAGTTTGCCAGTCGAAGACCTTTATCGTTCCATCTGTGTAGCCCAACACTGGTAGGAACCTATGGCCCAGAAGCAGGATGTCACCTCTCCCACTCCCCAGGTTCTCAGTGCCCTCTCCCACCTTCTGAAGCCTACCACCTCCTCAGGGTCAGTGTGCTTGCTTACCTGTTTTTGTCTTCCCAAATGGTGTCAAAAAAGTCATTCCTTTGGATCTCCCCACCATATTCCTGAGTCTTTTCCCAGGTGGCGTTGGCCCCGATTAGGTCAGGAACATGGCTAATTAGATGGAGACAGCAGGGTTGGCCATCTGGCAGCTTAGGTGGCTGAAAACGATGCACCACAGGTATGGGGCAGCGTACTGCATTACCCCGAAGCACAACCCCATCCTTGGTCAGCACCAGCAGGACCTCTCGAGGCATACAATAGGCTGTGGCAATGGCTTCATTTGGGGGCTGCAGCAGCATGGTGGAGATCACCTGTCCTTCCGAAGTGAAGATTCTCACAGTCCCATCTGAGCAACTGCCCACCAGACGGCGAGGCAGAATATCATGGTCAGCCTGCTGTGGCAGAGGCGCCAGCTGCAGGTTCCTCACATTACAGCTAAAGGCTGCCAGCATATGGTGAAGCTCCCGAACTAGCCAGAGCTCCACGAACACCGAGCCCTGTGCCAGCAGGGGAGCACCAGGGTGGGCAGGGGCCCACAGGTGATGTATATACTCAGAGGTGCTATAGGTAGGCATCTCCTTCTGCTCCTGTGGTGATGTTGAGGACTCTGGCAGACTCCGAAATGATACTTCCCCAACTTGCTGCCCCATCTCCAGGTTCCAGGTGCGCAGAGTCAGGTCCTGGGAGGCTGAAAGCACCAGCGATGTGCCAGGCAACACGGCCAAAGCTGTCACTGGACCTGCGTCACCAGAACCAGGGAATACAACTCAGGAGTTAAAGTAGGAGGTATAGATCAGGGGCTACATGGGAATAGCATATATGAGTTTTGTATGGGAGGAAGAGGGAAGAACTATGTAAGGGGAGAAGTGGAAGGCAGAGCAAAACAGGAAGACCTCATGGGGCAAGGTGGCCCACACCGTGGAAGTGGGTGACTTATCATGGAGGAACAATGACTGGTAAAATATATGGAAGTATAAAGAGTGGGGCATCTTTAAGGTGCTAGGCTGAATGGAGGGGATGAAGACATCAGAAAGCCCCAGGGATCCCAGATTACCAACTAGAGGAGGATTTAGGGGACAGCCTGGAGGTAAAGTCTGGAGGCTGTCCCCTCATTACCTCTGTGCCCTACAAAAACGCTGCGGATTTGCCAGTCAGACTCCCACACCTTCACAGTGCTGTCCCGGGAGCCTGTCACCACAGCCTCTGCAGCTTCACAGTATATCACATCCGAGATTACCCTGGGGAAGAAGCAGTGTGAGGCTAATCTAAGCTCTCTCTGCAAGGCGGCCCCTCTAAGGCAGAAAGGTGCTCTAATGGTCTCAGTGCCAGACCAGTGGCTTCCTGCCCCACTAGCCCTAGAAGCCCTAGGCTGCCCCACCCCCTATTCTTTTCCCTTGCTCCCTTCTCAGTGAATCTGAGCCCCCTCCTTCCCTCTGCCTTTCTAGTCAAGATTGTTTACACATCTCTCACGTTTTGTGCAGCTTCCGGCGCACGTCAACGACTGAGCAGGTACCCAGGTCATAAACAATCAGGTCTGAGCCCCTGACAGCAAAGCAGTGGGGAAAGATCCCACGGGGCGCGGTGTCTAGAGCCATACGACTGAGAGCACAGGAGCCAGACTGTGGCTGGTATGGGAGAGGTGGTAGGGAATTTGCCAGCACTAGACGATGGCCACCGCCTCGGAACTCCCAGATTGACAGTCCACCACCCACCTCGCCAGTGGCCACCATCCCCTTTCCAGGCAACAAAGCGCAGCACACAGGAATTCGAGGGGAGTCCAAGGCGTTGTGAGATAGCAGTTTCAGGTCCTTATCCATTATTACTACTCCTTTGGGCCCCCAACCAAAAAAGTGACCTGAGTTCTGGCCCATGTGTTGAAAACCCACAAGGGCCACAAGCCCTGTGAGTTTTACTGGTGCTCGTTTGTGGCCACGGGTCCAGCCATCTTCAGCATGCAGATGCACTTGGCCTTTGCTGTCCAAAAGCACCAAGAGTGTCCTTTCTGCATCCTGTGTCACTGCCATCAGCCCTTGTGGTACCTCCAAGCGCCGAAGGGGCTCCAGTCCATGCCTCAAGTGCATCACCTGCAGCTCGGCACGCTTCATCTGAAGAGAGAACCAAACTTCTGGTGAGCAGGAGCATCATAGGCTCCAAGGACATGGAGTTGGGGTGACCAAGAAGGGAGCTTCATATCAGGAAAGGGGCCCAGGCTGCACAAAGATTGCCCAAGGGCATATTTATCAGGGTGGGCACTCGACAGGGGAATTCAGGGGGGCCGGTAGGGGGATCAGAGCAAAAGACAGCCACCTGGCACCACAGATGCAGCTGTCAGGCACACAAGACAGTATAAGAGCTGGATCCCTACCCTTTCCACCAAATGTTCCAAGCCATCCCGCAACAAACTCCAGAGGCGGCGGGCCCGGGTTAAAGGCATAATACTCCACCACAGCTCATTAGATGAAAAAGAGCCTGTTGTCGTTGATGTTGCAGTCGTGGTCATGTGGTCAACTTTTGGATAAGAAAACCAAAGTCCAAAAGAGGAATAATCTAAGATTCCCCCCCATCCCCGTTCTCCTGCCTCTCCTCTCCCTCATACACACTGGGCCCAGAAAAGAGGAAAACATGGGGCTGGGGAAGAGTCTGTTTCCTCTGCCCACCCTCGAGGTCACATAGACACTTTGTCAGGAGTCCCCCGAGAGAAGTTTGGAAAGGGGGGTTTCTCAAGTATGGGAAGTGGGGAAAGGAAGGGAAAGGCAGGGCGAGGGGTCCCCAAGTACATCAAAGCACAAGAAGAGGACAGGATCTCTCAGTGCTCTCCTGATACACGAAATCAATTCAGACACGGATACATTTCATAGTTTACCTGACCGACCTGAGGTAGCGACCTGACTTCTGGCTTCCATCTGTTTTAGCAGCTCTTCTGTCTTCTTGGAAATTCCCGATAGAGATTTTTTCTGAGCTTTTGACTTTCTCCGATCCATTGTGGCTCTGGGACCTGGGGTTAGGGGCTCGTCACCCCAAATATAGCTCCCTCTCGAAACAGCAATGCTCAGAGGGACAGGGCTCCTCCTCTGTACTCCTAAAGGGCACAGTGCCCCCCTGTTGAAGCACCTCCGCGTAACAGAGCCAATCCCACCCTCCAGCATAAACTACCTCTTCGGACAGTCACTCCCAAAGTAGTGCTCCCCACACTGAGAGCCCTGTAGCCACATCCTTCAGTACTTTCCTCTCCACAGCAGCGCCACCCCTAGAATTCCTCCCTGACAAGAAATCCCTAATAACATTCCTCAGGACTTAATACTCCTCAGAGTAGTGCACTCCACTTCCGAATTCCTCCAGGAGTAGCTCTCCATAATGAGGTCAGATCCTTCCCCATAACCACATATCTCCCTACTTATCTCAGGGGTTCAGTACATGGTTAGACGCCCTTAACCACATCCACCAGGGCAGCGTATCTCCTCCCATAGTAGTGCCCCATCCAGAACTACCCCTCACCCCCACCCCCTACTCCCATCTCCCAGGATTCAACCTCTTCACTGCGTCCAGAAATGCTCTCGGGTCGGACCTCCACATCTCTCACCTCACCAATCTCTTCCAGTAACAGCAGGCCCCGCCCCAACAACTCCTCCCATAAGCAGCGCCGAATCCTAGGACCCTGTCCCACACTATACCCCTGGGATGGAGGTGTCATACCCTCACAGGCTCTCTCACAAGTGCACCATGCCAGAGCGCACCTGCGTACCCCACTACCCTGCTCACAGCGCCACAATCCTTAACCTGCATTGCTGTGGACTGCTCTGTAACTCCTCCCTCAGCAGCGTCCAATCCTGGGGCAGAACCCAATCACGTGTGACTGTGACTGGCGGGCAGTGCTTTTCCGGGTGGAGACGGATCAACTACTCGCCTACCTTACTCTCCCAATAGTCTTGTTTGGGAAAAGGCAGTAGCAAAGCCCTCCAAGCTTTTAGATGAATGGATCAGCTCCCGCGGTAACTCACCTACAGCTAGAGGCCAGTACTGGTCACTCCAAGGGCTCCACCCTTGGCTGCTAGGAGACCCAAGGACGCTGAACCAGACCCCCTCCCCCCACGGAAAGAATCGTGCACGAGGAAATCTCCAATGAGGCTCGAGGACACTATCCACCCAATTTGACCATGCTTCCCCCTCCCGTCTCTGCAGCACCTTCATCCCTCTTCCCCACCCATTACGGTCGATCTATATCCAGCACCATCTTCAGAGATGTCCCCACTCCATTCTTCCCCCCACCCAGCCCAGGCACTCGAAGCTAAGTCACAGAAACTTTATTGGAGACAAACACAGAGCTGCAGCAAAGTGACCCCTCAGTGCACACTGGCTGCCCTTCAGGGCTGGGCCGAGGTAGGAGGGGCCTGGGGCCTGGGTCCCATCCTGCCCTGCCCCAGCACCACTAGGTGAAGGCTGTGCCCAGAGTCCAGACTACTACCAGCAGGCCCAGAGAACAGCATCCCCCCCCCCCCCCCAGCCCCCAGAGACTTGGGGTGGAGTGTGGTGGGGAAAAGAGGAGCTAGTGCCCCTGTACAAAATATAAAAATACAATCTGGGAGCCCAAGGGAGTAAGTCAAAGCTAGCCCTGCCACCCCCCAAGGACACAGTCAGTGGGACTCAATCCTACTCCAAGAGTCCAGGGCTAGGCAGCATGAGGGAGAAGGCAGGGGCTCTGGTGCTGGTTCCTTAGGAATGGGAAAGGTTTGGAGGAAGAGTCAGTTGCTCACAGTCTGGAGCCAAAGTGCTAGGAGGGCTAAGCCCAGCTGGTTGCAGAGGGATGGCCAACTGGGGCCTGTGGGGGTGGAGCAGACAGGAAAACTCCCCGCCCAAGAGCAGTGAAGATGAGTGGTTCCAGCACTCTCTCACATGCAGATCACCTGGAGCCTAAGAACAAAGGACAGAAGGGTATTATAGTCAGGAGCCTGAAAGTGGGGAAAAAGGAGTTGAGATGGTCAACTCTAAAAGCTGAGGGAGGAGGGGAAAGAGCCAAAAATATAGGGGCGTGAGGTATCTGAAGGGTCAGGGCCAAGAAGGAACAGAATTAAGGAGTGGGAGGTAAGTGGAGAAAAGGCTAGATTACTGAAAACTTCCCTCTCTTGTGGATAAGCCAGGGTGAGAGAGAAGGTGCTGCAAAGTAGTCCCAATCCTGAAGGCAAACCTGTCTTCCATGGTGCTGGTCTCCTCAGCTGCTCCCTCACTGCTGCTCCCCCCTCTCTCTTCTTCCTCCTCCTCTTCCTCTTCTCCCAAGTCCATGTCCAATTCATGGCCAGCCTCTAATCGAGTGTAGGTAGAGCCGCTGTAGGAGGAGCAGGCGAGATGGGACCTTAGAACCCCCTTCTACCTCTCACACCCCTTCTCTTCTCCCACACATAAACAGCCCAACTGGCCCCAAGAGGAAAGCTAAGGACTAAGGCACTGGCTCAATGGATGGGGGACAGAGCAGACCTGATTGATCGGCAGCTGAAGAACACTATGCGTTTGAGCCGCTTGTTGTAGAAAAAGTAGTTGAAGGACCAGAGGCTGCCATCTTCACCAAAGGGGTCAGAGTCCAGGTCAGGATTGTAGCTGGGTGGGGGTGGCACAAAGTTAGAGATTCCCCTGGGTACCAGAACATCTCCACCCCCACCCCAGGCCTCTTATTTGGGGTAGGGAAACCCAAAGAGAGTTCTAAGGGTAAAGTGAAGACTGCATGGCTTTTCATTAAATATCTGCTAGAGCCAGGCACTATACAGGGTAGTGAGTACACAAAGGTAAAAATAAAAGTTCCTGTCCTCAGAAAGCTTATAGTCTGCTGAGGAAAATATGGACAATATTAAGTAAACACTCAATACATACAAAAGTAATTTCCATGTGATGAAAATACCAACAAACTATAGGACAATGAAAGCCTCCTCTCATATAGCAGGTGCCACCTGAAGTGTGAGTCTTTCAGGGCCCTAGAGACTAGAAGAGGCTGAAGGGAAGGAGACTATTCCATGGGTTCAGTCTAAATTTGTAGGAAGGCACTAAAACTAAAGATGCAATACTGGGTTCAGGAAGTTCAAAGGCCCATCATAAAAACAATGTGAAGCCAGTCTGGAAAGATGGACTGGAATCATATTGAGAAGGAATTTAAAATGTTAAACAAGCAGTTTCTATTTTATCCTATAGGTAAAAGGAAAGCACTGGACCTTCTTGATTGATGCTTTAAAAACATCAATTCTGTAACTATAGAGAGGGGAGAAATAGGATACATGGAGACCATTTAGGAAGTTATTGTAATAGTTCAGGTGATAAAGGTCACCATCACCAGAGACGTGGGGTCTGTGTGAATGGAAATAAGAGGATGGATAATGTTATAAGAGGAGAAAACTTTGATAAAGAGTTGTAAATGACTGTACATAACAAGTTGAGGATGACTATGAGGTTGTGAATCTGGATGATTAGGATAATAGTGCCCTGGGCAGATATAAGAAGTTATACAGAGGAGGGGTGGGCTTGGAGAAAGATTATGAGTTCCAGAGGAGGGGTGAGTTTGAAATGCCTATGGGACATCAAGGTGAAGACATCTGGCAGGCAGTTCTAACTCAGGGGACAAATGAGGGCCGGACATCTAAATATCTGTATATCTGAATGCTTGGAAGGTGATGAGCATTAGGTGTACAGAGTGGAATCTTAACTTCGACTTATGCATTTGTTTCTGTTGTTTTTAATATGTTTAATTGTACTTCAATATAATTGGTTTCCTTTGTAATCCCATGAATTTTATTTTGTGCACTGAAAAACATTATTCTTAGAGAGGGACCATGGACTTCACCAGATTGCCAAAGGAGTCCAGGACACCAGAAAGGTATAAATCCCCAGGTATAAAAAGATGAAGTGAGTACATCCATGCACAGTAAGACCTGAATGATGATGATCCAGCATGCCGAGGTGTGGCCAGGTGCACAAACTGTCCTGACAGCTCCCTGTACATGCTCTGACTGACTTCCAAAATCCCTCTTGGATTCCCACCTGTAGATATCACACTCAGATAGGCAAATCTCTTCATCTACTGCATTCCAGAGCTGGGGCTTCAGAGCAGTAAAGTCCTCTCGAACTGCAGAGAACAGGCTGCAATTTACTGAATTCACCACCTGGGGGGCACAGGGGAGACATAGAGAAGGCAGAAGGATGACAAGAATATTTTGTTTATCTCCAAAACAAAACAACTTCTGGCCAGAGGACAAAGATATGGGGGTAGGGTCCAGGTCTATACATCCATCCACCACTAAAGCCATACTCCTTACACACACTCTGCCCCAGCTAATGCCCAGTCCCTCCCCTCAAGGTCCCCGCTATTCCCCCTCACCCAGTTGAGGCTAGGTTCCCGGCTGAACTCGTGGCTCTTGGCGGTGCTGAAGTCATAATCAGGCCGGAAGGACTCATTGAGAGTAGCAATCAGGTAGAAGAGGGTCTTTCGGCTGCACTTATCACTCAGTGGCCCTTCATCTTCCCCTCCCTGGCTCTTGCTCAGCCTGTCAGGGACATGGTTGGGTCATCCTTCTCCACCTCCTTTCTGGCAGTTCCCACCTGCCACCCCCAGATTCAGAATCCCTGGGTGCCCTTTCCCTAGGGCTTGGAGAACCAGATTTCTTATAAGACAGACCATACCTGCTGGGGCTGAGACCAGAGGTCTGGGGGGGTGACAGAGCCTCTAACACATGGGGCCGGCCCTCCTGGCAGAACTGCTTGAACATGTGCTTGTCGTCACCTGCCATCTTACAGGAGTAACTCTCGATCCTGGGGGGGAAGGGGGGAGGGATCCACAGATGAGGGAGGAGAATATAAAGAGCACAGGACTAGAAATCAGGAAACAACCACAACAACTCCTATTTATAGAGCTTTGAAGCTTATAAAGAGTTTTCTCCCAATAGCCTTAAGAAGTAGATCGTGTAAGAAAAATAAGGAAGTCATAAAACAATTTGACATCTACACCCATCTTGCTTTCCTGCCTTTATTCATATTTTCCCTTGAGACAATTTGTAAAGATCTCTTTTTAAAGCCCAATTCAAATGGACTCCAATCCCCAGGAAGTATTCTCCAATTCCCCTCAATTCATTCTCCAGCCCTTCATGCATTTATTCAACAAACAATTGGGCAATGAAAAAGATATAAGTTTCTATTCTCAAAGATCTTGGGTCTAGTAGGGAGATAATGATACAAATGCAGATATTAATATGTGAATCAATTTTGTCTGACTCTTCTTTGTGATCCCATTTGGAGTTTTCTTGGCAGAGAAACACATTCGCCATTTCCTTCTCTAGCTCATTTTACAGATGTAGAAACTGAGGGAAAAAGGATTAAAAGAAATCCCCAAGGTCACACAAGTAGTACGTTTCTGAGGCCAGATTTAGATTCAAGAAGATAAAGTCTTCTGACTCCAGATCTGGCACTCTATCCACAGTATTTCCTAGCACCCTAATCTTAATATTAATCAAAAAAAGTGCCTTCAGGGATTATAAAACAAAGGACTATCAAAACAGACTTTATTTTTATTTATTTTTTAACCCTTAACTTCTGTGTATTGGCTCCTAGGTGGAGGAGTGGTAAGGGTAGGCAATGGGGGTCAAGTGACCTGCCCAGGGTCACACAGCTCTGAAGTGTCTGAGGCCAGATTTGAACCTAGGACCTCCCACCTCTAGGTCTGACTCTCAATCCACTGAGCTACCCAGCTGCCCGTCAAAATAGACTTTAATCTTTTTTCTAGTCCTAAATCTATGATCCTATAAAGTACCACATGAGGTCCAAGATACATTTGAGTTGAGCTGGAAAACATGGGCAGGAATTCCACTGACAAAGAATGAGGAGACAGTCAAAGCATAGGGAACTATCTGAGCAAAAGTAGGATATAAAAGTGGTCTGGGGCAGGATGTATTTAGAAGAGAGTTGTTCAGATCTACTGGAGTACAGATAGAAATAATATGAAATAAGACTGGAAAGGCAAAGTGAAACCACGTTATAGAAGGCCTTAAATAATCAGAAAGGGGAGTCTGACTTTCACTTATTAATCAAGAAAGTACCAATAAACATTTTTTAACATAGAAGTAACAAGACCGTATCAATGAGTAAGGAAAATTACTCTGGATACTAAGGACATATGTGTAGAGGGAGAGATTAGAAGCAGAAAAACTCATTAGGAAGCTATGCAAGGACCTGTACTAGGATGGTCTCAACTGGGACTTCACTACCACACAATAATTCTTTTGCAAGATCTTATAGGACTGACTACCACATTCTCTGTATCAGCTGTTCTAAATCTCCAGCTCCCTACTCTATTTTGATCTCTTCCTATCAAATCACCTCACTATTTTACTGTGTGGAAGCTGTCCATTTTGTGAGCTCCCTCATCAACATCCCACCTCCATATCTCAAAACCACTCTATATATCTTCCTTCATCTGTCTATTCCTCTTTTTTTTTTTTAAACCCTTAACTTCTGTGTATTGACTCCTAGGTGGAAGAGTGGTAAGGGTGGGCAATGGGGGTCAAGTGACCTGTCCAGGATCACACAGGTGGTATCTTCCTCTTTTGATGTAAACTCTTGAGGAAGAAGGGACCCTGTTTGTCAAGGCACAGCCTTCTGCCCTTAATCCCTGCCTCTAGGAATTTAATCCAATCTCCGATCATTACTTCCCTCTCATCTTCAGTCTCCTTATTTTGTGCAATTTTCTTCTTGGCTGCCTAAAAATAGGCCCAAGTATCCCCAGTCCTTAAAAATTTAACCTTGAACCTGCTATCTCCTCAAACTTTTATCCTATTCTCTCTTTTGCCTTTCTTCCATAACTATGCAGTCTATTTTAAGTCTAACAGTTTCTTCTCAGTCATCCTTTCTGACCTCTGAAACTTTCAACATGGCTGCTCATCTCTTCTTTCTTCCCTTGCCTCAGTACCCTCTCTCAGTTTTCTTCCTATCTGACCACTCCTTTGCTAATTCACTATCTATTTCCCATCCTATAACCATGAATATGTCTTTCAAGACAGTCTTCTCTTTCTGTACTCTTTTTCTTAATGACCTCATCAGTTTCCATGGGTTCAATTATCATTGCTAGACAGATAACTCCAAAATCTATATATCGAAGCCTAATTTGTCTCCTGCCTCACTAAATGCAATGCTAAATGTCTGCTGGACATTCCCTCCTGATGTCTCATCAACATCTAAAACTCTGAATGTTCAAAATTGAACTCATTGTCCTTCCCCTAACTTCCTTATCTCTGTGATGGAGAACTACAATCACCCAAGTTTGCAATCTCAAAATATTCCTTAATCCTTCCCTATCTCTTACTACCCTCCTATATCCAAATAACTGCCAAGTCTACCTCAATCATATCTAATCTGTCTTCTTTTCACTTACATGGCTATTACCATAACTCTGGTCTCATCTTTCACCTTTCACTTTATAACTGGACTGTTATAATAACCTGCTAAATGATCTATTTCTGATTTTTCTGTGAGTGAAAAAATCCCTTACCCTCTCTTTTATGATGGTTAGATTTTAAATGTTAGCAGTAGTATTAAGTTAATTATAATTGTAATTCTAGGATAGTTAAATAATGTTAGCATAAGTGATGATTTTAATAGTAGGCCGTTTAGTATAAGTTCTAAGGTTTTAAAATTAAGTAAGATAACTGCTTTAACCTAGCTAATCATTGTTCGCATAGGCCTCAGTTTTAACCTTAGCCTTTAACTTGCTGTATCATACATCCTCAGCAATCATGGTCTTGAATTTGTGACTTGGCCTTCATTAGCATAGAGGCTTTTGCCTCCATTAAAAGCCTGGTGACACCTTTGTATACACCCTAATATACATCTACAGGCTTTTTGCCCTGCTTGGGGGCTTGGCACCTCCTCCTTGGTCACCTTAGTAAACATCATCATTGACATCATCAAGTTTAGAAAGTAGGGTTCAGGCTCCCCCACTCCTCCATTGTCTATCACCTGACTTTCAAGTCATCAAGTGACTTCTTCTACCAATGACAAGTATTTCCTGATTATGTCAACCAATCTACATCTCTCTTTAACACTGTCTTGGATTATTTCTGTACTGGTATATAAATTATGATATTCTTGGGGTATAAAGGAAGGCCTAGTGCTTGGGATCTTTTAGTTTTGACCAGAGATCTGGCTTTATTGTGAGACTGTCCCTCTCTCAATAAACCTATTTCTTTTTGGCTTGGAGACTTAGTTTCCCTTATTTGCATTCTTGCAGTTAGAAATTTCGCAACATTTTCCCTACCCCTCCAAGAAACACCAAAATTATCTTCCTAGGACTTATTACCTGTTACTTCCTGACCATTTTACTCCCATGTTCCAAAGTCTCCAAGGGCTCCCTATTCTTTCTAGGTTAAAATACAAACTGTTAAGCTTGGTGTTTGAGGCCCTTCACAACTTTGCCAGCTTCCTAGCTCATTACTCTCCTTCATAATCCAGGCAAAATAGATTATAAAACACAAAGTTGGTATTCTGTCTCCAGGAGTCTTTAACTACTTGCAGAAGCCACACCACCATTAAAATGTACTTTTCTCCTCACCTCCAGTGCTCACATTCTTTTTTTTTTTTTTAAACCCTTAACTTCTGTGTATTGGCTCATAGGTGGAAGAGTGGCAAGGGTGGGCAATAGGGGCCGAGTGACTTGCCCAGGGTCACACAGCTGGGAAGTGTCTGAGGCCAGATTTGAACCTAGGACCTCCCGTCTCTAGGCCTGACTCTCAATCCACTGAGCTACCCAGCTGCCCCCTCTCACATTCTTTATTTTCTTTTAAACTCAAGTGTCACTTCCTCTTTGAAATCTTTGATTTCTCAAGTTCTTCATGCCCTAGTCCTATTCAGGTTACCTAATAATTACTAATTTAGTTACATGCTGTATTCACCTCATAGAATATAGATACTTTGAAAAGACTTGTTTTCTGTCTTTTAATTTCTAGCTACTGGCATAACACACAGTAAGCACTTGACAAATATTGGCTAATTAAATTATCAACTTTAGGTCTTCTCCACACCTATCACAGAAATCTGCAAAAAAGCAAGGACTTAATAAATCTTTGATAAATTGAACTTCCCCTTACTGGGTCTCAGCTGCTCAAGCTATAAAATGAGGGAAGGGAAGAATGGGAAGTTAAACTCAAGGTACCTTTTTAATTCTAACATTCTGTGAGCTGATATAGGTGATGAATCTGAAATGGGCCTAAACATCCTCAAAGAGATAGTAAATGGGTACAAACAGGAATGAAGAAAAGGTTACAAGCCTGGAACCAAACATGGGAGTTAGCTACACATAGAAGATGGAAAATTAGATAGACACATACAGAGGGAATGGATGGTAGATATATTGTTGGGAGGCAGTACCTGGAACAGAGAGGAGAAAAAAAAGAACAAGGATTAGGGTTCTGTGGGATTGTAGGATCATAGATCAAGCTGGAAGAGATGTTAGAGGCCACTTAAGTCCAATGCCCTCATTTTATGGATGAGGACACTGAGACCTAGAGAAGTCTTACTCATTGTCAAAAGTTAGATCTGAAGCTAGTTCTTCCTGATTCTAAGATAGGCATTCTTCTACCCCAGAGATGCCAAACATATGACAGCAGCCCTCAATACTCTGAAGTACAGTCCAAACCAGATTAAAATGTAACTGGGAAATATTTAATAACATAAATAAAAATATAATAAGCCACAGACAATATTACATTTAAAACTAAATCAACATGTGGCCACCAGAGAGCCTTATATACATACAGATTAATGGCTCTTGTTTCTATTTGCCTTAACACCACTCTACTTCTTCATGTGTTTAGCCTAACTGGATTCTATGGGACAATTCCTTAGATTTAGGAATTTAAAAGCACCTAGCCTTAGAAACAAGATATAAAGGCTGCAGTGAGTGAAATGGTAGGGAGGGAAGGTAAAAGTAAGAGGAAGGAAATGGAAGGGTGGAGGCACAAACCACACTGCCTTTCCCTTGCCTTCATAGGGAAAGGAACCCCAGAGCCTGTTTCATTAAGTGCCTCCCCTTAAAGCAGAGAGACCCTGAGGGGCTGAAGGCCTCACCTGCCAATGATGTGGGCATCACCTGTTTCCACCGTTAGCTGGGAGTTGATCGCCTCAAAACTGGAGTTTTCTAAGAGCTTCATCTTCTGCGGGGGGCCAGGGCCAAGGAAGTCAAGGGCCTTGGGTTAGGGCAGCAAAGAAAGTGTGCCTGTTGGGTACATGGGGCCCGTCACTGTGGCTCAGAGTTGTTTTGAGAGAGGGGTAGGGAAGATCATTGTTAAAATTCCACAACCACTTACCCCAACCATGGCAGGGGAACCCTGTGCTTCTAGTCCCAAAGAAAAGGAATCATGTCTCCTCACCCATCCCAGCCAGGCTTGGGTCTAGCCTATTGCTTCCCATGCCCCAAACACACAAGCTGCCTGCCTTCTAAGTAGAAAAATTGTAAACAAGCAGAGACCTGGCCCTGGCCCAGACCTTGTGGAGTGAACAGCAGGCAGGGGGGCCAAGTGCCAACTTCCCTTCTCGTCCCTACACCCTAAGAGGCCAGAACCCTAGTACCTCCCCTACTGGAGGGCTCCGGTATCACGGAGGGCAGATCCTCTTACCAAGAGGAATGGGGAGGTGTGGTCCTGGTTAGAGTGTCTCTTTCTCTGCCAATCAATGACGGGAGCCTTCACCATGATTTCCAAGCACTTACAAAACCTCTTTGACAGCCACTCCTCCCTCCTTTTCTTAGTGTATATGTATGAAAAGATTATATATATACGTCTATCTGCCTATCTTATCCTTCTATCACCCCAGGGTGCTGCTCAGCCTGGGGGGTTAGGGAGGAGGAGTGAGGGATGGGAGGGTGCAGTGTAGGAAGTTGTCCATAAACGTCTAGAGGCTCAGCAAAAGGGCGGGCAGGGCCTGAGGACTTGGACACCTGCTGTCCCCACTCCAGGGGCCAGGGGAGGGGAAGGGAAATCGAAGGCCACACCCTAGGAAGTCGGTCACCAACCAACCCAAGACGCCTCCATCCCACCCCACAATGAGTAGGGCCGAATCTCCTTTACCTGGATTGGTACGCCAGGTTGCTTAAAGTACTTGGAGATCTCCACAGTACCGGCTTCGACTCCCCAGAGAAAGGAGGAGGCGCCATACGCTAGCACGAAAAGGAACCGGAGCCTCCCAGGAGCCCGCTCCCAGCTCACCCCTCCCAGAGCCTAGGCCGGGCACACCCCCCAGGTCAAGCCCCGCCTCCCTGGAACTACAACTCCCAGGAGGCAGTGCGGCGCTGGAAAGGGAGAAGGATGGGTGTGAGGGCTGCTGGGAGCTGTAGTCCAGAGACAGCTACTGAGGCGTCAGCTACACCAACCTGACTGAGGCGTCCAGCTGCACGGTACCAGGAAATCCCAGAGTCCGAGAGGCTCTTCAGTCTCTAGGGGCTACGACGCTGCGGCCTCCACTCGGGCCGCGCTGTAACCGAGGAAAACTTCGCAGCGACAGCCCTCTCCTCTGGGTCCCGCCCGCCTCTGCGGGCGACCTCCGCGACATGGCCCTACCACCGATCCGGCTCTGACTGCCTTCAGCGCCCGACTATGGCAACACTGCTAGAGACAGACAAACAGAGGAAGCCGCCTCTGCCTCCCTCAACCCGAGAACAACAAGCGCCCGCTAGGCCCGGCCCCTCCCCCACCACGGATCTGGCCTTGATGATTGGTCTCTTCTTTCCTGCCCTGGTCTAACTAGCCTGTTCCCATTGGCTTAGGTCCCCGCCTCTCATCACGTCCTTCGTAGCTATTGGTCGTTATTCCTGCTCATCATTTTTTACAGCCTGTGCGCCCGCCCCACTGATTGGTCTGTCTGGGAAGGGAGCTCTCATATTGGTGTAGTTTTCCTTCTGCGTCTTCGGACCCTGCCTTGTTTCTCGTTGGTGGCTCGGCTTGCCATTCTCGTCTCCGGGGTTATCCGTTCCCACCCTTTCTCTGTGTGCTTTAGGTACAGACTCTTCTCTGGGACTAGAAAGGGGCGGGAGGAGTGGGCTGGGTCGCGCCTGCGGGTTGTACTCTTGGAGACAAAGAATGCAAGAGGGAACCAAAAGAGCATTGGCTGCCGCTTCTATAAACCCAGTTAACTCTCAAATGCTGGCTTTCAGAAAGAACCGCGATAGCCGGCCAGCCGGAACAGGAGCCAATATCTCGCAGCCTCATCTATCCCAGCCCCTCTGTCTGACCTCCACTCCTAGGCCATCGCCCCCACCCTGGCTTCATTCGGTTTTCTCTTGAATCTCTTTCCCCCTTATCTTGTTACAGCTTCTTCCCAGGAGAACCTGGGTTCAAATATGGTCTCAGATAACTTACTAGGTATGTGACCCTGGACAAGTCACTTAGCCCTGTTGCTTAGCCCTCCATGGCCTCTAAGGATCCTCCTTTCTCTAAACCTATGGCCTTATGTCCACTGCAAATCTGTTAGCTAATCTCAATTGGAGTCCCCCACCCCCATCCCCCTAAACCTGTATGTACTCCTGATTTGATTTGTCATCACACTCCTCATACAGGTGTTCCAAATTTTTCTCTTCTTAAGAGTCCTGACAAAGTAATCACCAGGTTGACTCTTTCCCTGTGTGTGAAAACAAAAGAACCCCAAACACAAAGATTGAACTACAAATTGGGTTTGCTTTTTCCCTAGAACTGAGTTTAAAGGGGAAAAAAAGCCAATCCGAAGTACCTTGCCAATCTAGCCAAGATTTAGCTAAACACCAACAAAGCCTTAAGTACCTTTCAGGCACCCTAGCCTCTGACTATTGCATTTTTCCCAAGCTTCATTGACTATGGCTATTACATCATTCCTAAACTTCAGAAAACTCTGGTAACCAGCCTGTTGCCCCACCCCCTTTTCTAAAATCGATTTAAGCTCCCCCTTTTCTTTAGTTTCCCAGGACTGTGGTTCTTGTGTCTTCCCAGATTAATCTGGCTACCCCACTAAAGATCCCCTTATTATAACTACTTTTGTAGCTCTGTATTTTTCCAGGTTAATAGTCCCACACATGTCTCTCTTTTGTCAGCAGAGAACCTTGCCTCATACTTTACTAAGGATTTAATTACCATTTCTACCATTTCCTTTCCTGCTTCAATCTCTGCTGATCTCCAATCTTACTTCTCCAACCTATTATGGTACTGGATGTCTAGTAGAGGTATTAAACTCAACATGTTCAAAATTAAATTCATCTTTTCCCCCTAACCATTCCCACCCCATCCCCTCACCTCCTTGTTACTATAAAGGCAGCACCATCTTCCAAGTCCGTTGTTAGGCTCACAAACGAAGAGACATCTTGGATTCCTAAATTTCTCATTTCCCATATCTTAAGTCCTGTTAACTTGGGAAAAACACAGAACTACTAAAGTTGTCAAAAAAAAAAAAAAAACCCAAGTCTTTAATCAAGAAACGGATAGGTCCAATAGTTGGCCGCTACACAGAACCCAGCACCAAAAACTTCACAGGGCCTACAGCGATGATATCTCCGAAGAACAATAGAATTTGGAGAACTTAAATACCATTTGGAGAACTAAGGAACAGGGAAGTATGATTGATTGATATTGCCATGGTTACAATGGAAATGAGAGGTCCAACCTATACTAACAGGATGCAAACAGGCTTGGGAAAGAAACCATAGCCCTTGAGGCTGGGGTATCAGGGAGTGGTTCTACTTATAACTATGCTAAGAGGCTGGTCCCTGCACAGGTGTTGATCGTCTTGGGAACGGATCTCTGATATCATGGGGGAAACTTTGAAGATGGTGACCTCCCTTAGAGCAAATTATCTTGGGACGGGGCAAACTTGGGGTCTCCAGATTTCAAGCTGACAACCCTTACAAAGCAAGACTTGTCAATTTTACCTTTGATTGAATATGCTTCTTTTTCTCCTCTGACACTGCCCCCCACTCCAGGCCATTACCACCTTGCACCTGCATTTTTGAAGTAGCCTACTGGTGGGTCAGCTTTCCTCAAGTCTCTCCTCACTCCAATCCATTCAGTTACTAAAGTGATTTTCCTAAAGCACAGATCCAACCATGTCCCCCCCCCCCCCAACACATTCAATAATCTTTAGGGACTGCCTTTGCCTTCAGTATTGTCAACATGAAATCTAGAAACCCCCAAACTTGTAGCCTAGTAAAATCTTATGAACCTCAAGTTTAGGGTTAGCTTGTAAGTGGAGACCCCAATTTCTGGAGAGAGTTCACCCCAAGTGAAGTTTCAGATTTAGCTAGTCTCAGGCTGAACAATAGACCCTAAAGTAAATGATAATCCCAGTAAACAAATGCTAAATACTCTTTTTTGTCTTAGGTAGTCTTCCCCATTGTATCAGAGACCCCTACCCAAAAAGACCCACACCTGGGCAGGGACCACCCTTTATCCACTGTAAGTAGCCCCTTCCCTTACACCCTATGATTCCTTTCCCAAGCATGATTGTATCCAGTCTCTATAGTTTGACACTCCCATTTCCTTGCAGCTATGATAACGTCAATAATCATTCCCGGCCCCTGGATCTCCCAAATGGCACATAGGTTCCCCAAATTCTTTTGTTCCTCGGAGTTGTCAATCTAGTGGGGTTGGCTCTCCCAGGGGTCAGTGACCAGAGCAACCAAAGTCTCAGGACTCTGCATGGGTATGTAGCACACAGCTCTGTGTGGAGGCCTTGAGGAAAGCACTGAACCTCTTTCCTTAAAGAGTGATTTTTCTAACTATTTCATAGTTTTTTTTTTTTAAGTTAACAGGGCCAAATTTAAAATCCACTGGTATTCAAGGCCTTATAACCTGGGACTTTCCTACCATTCCAGTCTTCTTATACTCTACTACTTGATACATATTCTTTAATCCAGTGATGCCGGCTTCCTGGCTGTTCAACAAAGACACTCTATCTCCAAGCATTTTCACTGGCTGTCCCCTATGTCCCTATTTCC
Organism: Gracilinanus agilis; assembly: GCF_016433145.1. Lineage (NCBI taxonomy): Eukaryota > Metazoa > Chordata > Mammalia > Didelphimorphia > Didelphidae > Gracilinanus > Gracilinanus agilis. The sequence continues at coordinate 704,948,525 of NC_058130.1, forward strand.
TCTTCCCTGACTATTGACTTCCTTTATGTCCAATAAAAGCTCACCTTCAGGAAGCATTCCCCAACCCTCTTAATATCAGAGCCTTCCCTCTTAATTATTTCCTTTTTATGCATATATGTGCATATACATATACATGTATATGTATATACATATATATACACACACATTCACATATATGCATATATAATTTATTTATATGTTATCTCCCCCATCAGATTAAACTCCTTCATGTCAGAGACTATCTTTTGCCTTTTTGTATTCCCAGCCCTTAGTACAGTGCCTGTTGTTGTTGTTGTTCAGTCATTTTTCAGTCATGTCTAGCTCTTTACAACCCCATTTGGGGTTTTCTTAACAAAATATATTGGAGTGCTTTGCCATTTCCTTCTCCAGCCCATTTTACAGGTGAGAAAACTGAGGCAAACAGGGTCACACAGCTGGGAAGTTTGAGGCCATATTTGAACTCAAGAAGATGAGTCTTCCCTGACTCCAGACCTAGTACTCCATCCATTGTACCACCTAGCTGCCTGGCACATTATAAGCACTTAATGTTTATTGATTAATTGATCAACTAGGAAAATAAACTATTTGCAGTGTGCTCATTCGTCTCTCCTTGCTATATCTCTTCATCACAAAATCCTTTGCCATCATTCCTCATTCTCTCCTTTTTTCTAGTTTCTGATTCAAATGTGTTCCTTCTCCTCACTGAAGCCCCAGTCCTAGGCCTAAGTCCCTAATTGACCCCAAGCTGGTTTTGTGACCCTGAACAAGTCTTTGTCCCTTCTTGTCCTTAGTTTCCCCAACTGCAAAATGAGTGTTGTATTTCAGTTCTAGGGAAAGCTTTCTGTAAGAGCATCCTTATATTTAGATACAGGCATGCCTTGTTTTTATTGCACTTCACAGAAAGTACATTTTTTACAAATTGAAGGTTTGTGTCAACTCCACATAGTTGATGAATATACTCTATTGGTACCATTTTTCCAAAAGCCTGTGTTTACATCATACCCCTGTGTCACATTTTGGTAATTCTCACAATATTTCAAACTTTTCCATTGTTATTATATCTGTTATGGTGATCTTTAATATTATTATTATAATTGTTTTGGGGCACCTTGCCCACCATGTAAGACAAAGGACTTAATCTATAAATATCATGTGTGTTCTGTCTGTTCCACTGACCAGTTTATATTCACCTCCCTCTCTCTCCTTGGTCTCTCTCCCTATTCCTAGAGACACAACAATATTGAAATTAGGCCAATTAATAACCCTACATTGGCCTCTGTGTTAAAGTGAAGGGAAGAGTCAACCAAAGGAAGAGTTAACCAATGTGATAAACTTCATTGTTATTTTATTTATTTTAAGAAACTGTCACAGCCACCCCTCTTCAACAACCACTACAACAACCTGATCAGACAGCAGCAATCCATATTGAAGCAAGACCCTCCACCAGCAAAAAGATTACAAATTGCTGAGGGCTCAAATGATGGTTAGCATTTTTTGGCAATAAATTATTTTTTTTTTGTTGTTTTTGTTTTTTTTAAACCCTTGTACTTCGGTGTATTGTCTCATAGGTGGAAGATTGGTAAGGGTGGGCAATGGGGGTCAAGTGACTTGCCCAAGGTCACACAGCTGGGAAGTGGCTGAGGCCGGGTTTGAACCTAGGACCTCCTGTCTCTAGGCCTGACTCTCACTCCACTGAGCTACCCAGCTGCCCCTCCAATAAATTATTTTTAACTAAAGTGTATACATTGTTTTAGACATAGTGCTATTGCACGCTTAATAGACTATGGCATAGTGTAAACATAACTTTTATATGCACTGGGAAAAAATTAATGTGACTTGCTTTTATTTTGATAATCACTTTAATGTTGTGATCTGGAACTAAACCCACAATATCTCTAATTCTTATGTGTGGTCCTGTCTCTCCTAAATTCAGAAATTTCAAGCAGTTGTCTATGGCCTAATAAAGTTCAAATTCCTTAATCTCTGCTAACACCTGTTATCTATTTGAATTATATTAAGTATATTATTATTTCCCCCCAACCCTTGTGTTTTTGTTGTTGATGATGATTCAAGAGAAGCTGGAAAAAATATTTCTGATGATCTCAATGCCCTTCCCCCTTCCTGGAATTTCCCTAAGTGTGTTTACAATGGAAGAGAAACTCCTTTCACTCCTAAGGTAGAACACTTGTATCTGTAATTCTGTTTTTCTCTTATTTGCTCTGAAAAGACTTTGAGAGGAATTGGCAACCAGATGGAGAAGTGGTTTGATTCCTAGTCTGACAGTCATGAAGATCTAACTTAAATACTGATTCAGTGCATGACCAGAGACAAATCACGTAATCTCCATCAGCTTCAGTTTCCTCATCTATATATGGGGATGATGACAATAACAACATGAGGTTATTGTGTGGCTCACATGATGTAGCATAGATTGTTGTTTGTCCTTCATTTTTCAAAAGGACCAATGACATTATAGGATGATATCTTGACTTGTGCATGAATTGGGCTTAAGTGAGGCAGAATTACACAAAGTCATAAGCTTACTCTCTCTGCCAGAACATTCAAAGTCCAGTGGCAAGGCAAAAATCAAGATGGCCCAGGATACAGTGGATGATCTTTGCTTCTTTGATGTCTCACCAGACTCTAAGCACTCCCTAGTGCCTGTTTCAGCCACCTTCGTGGCTACTGGAACAAACTGTTCTTATCCACCTATTGCACCTTCACGTGCTTGGGGTAGACATGAGCTAACTCATTGACAGGTTTGTAATCCATCAGTTACCTTCAACCTGGTTTGGCCCGTCTGCTGAGATAGTTTTCCAGGGGTAGGGCAACTGTATCCACTACAGCTTTCTGGAGCCAAAGATGAGAGCTGGGTGAAAGGGAGATATAAAGACAGAGATGAATAGCCCTGAAAAGGGCTCAGCAAACCCTCATGACAGAAATTCTAGCCCTCTTTAAATACCCCTTATGCTCCAAGTTAGGATAAGTAAAGTGATTCGCAAATCCTAAAGTACTCTATAAATACTAGCTATTAATCCGGTCTCTTAGTGGCTAGTTTAGTGCTAGGGTTAGTCAACTATATTTTGGGAAACCTAAAGTTTGCCCCGGGGTAAGAATGTAAATTTAGGTTTTACGCTAAATATGAGAATTCTAAAATAATATTGTGGTTGCCGATTTAAAAATATTACAGCTTAAGTCAAAATTACCTTTAGCAGTTTTATTTACAAAGAGTGAAAAGTGGAAAAATATAAAGAGACAGAAAGTACTGCCTAGCTACAAATACCCTAAATTTAATCCTAATGTCTCTAGACCGCAAATGTGAATCCTGAAGTGAATCTCACCAGAATCCAAAGTCCTAATTAGGAAGCCAAAATTCAAAGAGCCAGGAGATGCTGAAGAATCCCCCCAGAACCTTCAGTGCACAGTGCTAGTCAAGAATATCACCAGAAATCACACTGAAGGGAGTGTCCCACTGAAGCACCAATGATCGAGAGGGTCTCCTCACCAAAGAACCAAGGAAGGAATCACTCCACTCACCACCTCAAGATCTAAGGAAAGAGTCCTCCTCCAGCCCGACTCACCAACATAGAGTGAATCACTGAATCCTTGAGCTGGTCTTTTAAAGCAGTTTTCACCTGTCATTTCTTGTCACTCCCCACTTTATGGGAACCAATTGCAGTCTCTCAATTTGCCTACACTGCCCAGGGGTTGGGCAGTGACCTCTGGAATTGTCACCCACTCTAGCAAGTGACTTGTGAACTCTCATACTTAGTTACTGGTAAGGTACTAAGTAGGGGTACTTAAGTTTTTTGATTGATTAACTTAAAAGCTGCTGATTGATAGACAAAGAGAGTTTGATTCACTCTTCATACCAGTCACTTGGGAACTTGCCTTAAGGGAAGTCTCAAACTGACCTTCTCTTAGACTGAACAATGGACCACCAAGCATCCATTAAGTGTCCTGAATAGGAGTGTTAGAAAGCTCAAATCCTCTATCATCCTTTTTGTTTCAGAAGTTTCCCCCATTGTGTCAGAGATTCATTCCCAAGAAGATCAGCACCTGACTCTAACCAGGTAATTTAAGATCCTCCCTGATACCCCAGCCTCTTTCCCAAGCCTCTTTGCAACCTATCAGTGTATGTTTGCTGTACTTAATTTCCCCAAAAGGCATAAGTCCCCAAGTTCTATTATTCTTTGGAATATCATCTTTGGCAGTGAATTTCCCAGAGACACTGTCCCCAGAGTCCCAAAGATTTGGCTCTGTGTGGTATTTAGTGCTTGGCTCTGTTTGGTGGCAGGTTATTAAGGATTTGTCTCCTATCTTGATTAAAGATTTGGTCTTGCTGACTACTATAGTGGTTCTGTGTTTTTCCAAGTTGACAGGTTGCTAATTAAAATGTTGTCAAGAGACATACCTTTGGGAAGTTAGGGATGTTGGGTGGTAGGAGCTGCCTCAAAAGCATAATAGTCCACTGATGGCTAGGGCTAGAGGAGGTAGAGCCAAAACTGTAAACCAGTGCTCCCCAAATCCATAACATTCTTAAGGCACAGATTGGAGAAAGGGTCATAGTAGATGTATGTCCAAAGCAGTAGGGACTGGCAGCTATTAGAAACAGCAGATGGTGTAGCCAGATGGGAAGATAGCTCCATTCTTGAAATCTCTAGCTTCCCTTGTTTTATCTTCTCTTCTTATTCCCTTTCTATGACCTATGGATACAAGAGGAATTTGGGGAGATGGTTAGGTGGAAGGTTCCATGTGGAAACCTCAGCCATTTGTTTTCCTTTCATTTGTTTCTATGTGTAAGAAACCACATAGCTACAGCTATACACATATACAGCATACTGAATATCTTATGTCCTATAAATGTGAAGTTATTTTGACAGAGATATAGGGTAGTGGAGGAGTCATAGATTTCCTAGTTTTAATCATTCTGATCAACATTTCATGTCATCCATTAATTTAAGAGCCAAACCCAGCCTACGTGTTTTTTCCAGATTACATGTCAATAGAATTTTTAATAATCATTTTCTGACATTTTGCAATCCATGTTCTCTCCTTCCCTCCCATCCCTTCTCTCCACCCAAGGCAACAGGTATTACATAGGTTGTACATGTGTTATCATATAACACATATTTCCATGTTTATCATGTTGTAAAAGAAGATTTATATTACTTACATGAGAAAAATTCATGGGGGAAATAAAGTGAAGAATTGTATGCTTCAGTCTCCATTCAGACTCAGTAAGTTCCTCCTGTGGTGGTGGATAGCCTTTCTTTCATGAGTCCCTTGGGGTTGTCCTGAATCCTTGCATTGCTGATAATAGATATGTCACACATAGTTGATTATCATAACATTATTGCTGTTATAGTTATAGTTGTTAACATGGAACTACTAGTTTTTTTTTAAGAATAGAAAATACTAATTTAATTTTTAAAAATATCCTTCAAGTAGAGAGCTGATCCTTTATTAAGCTTATAATTCATTTACTTATTATATTTTTGCTTAACTTTTGACATTACTTATTTTTATATATTGGCTTAAATTATGTTTTTACTTCTCGAAAGCAAGTATTATTCTCTTTTTCATACTACCTGACATTTTAGAATATTTTATGTAACTATATATGTTCATATATATACACATATAATAGCTAGGCTGATCAATAGGTAGATTTACCACAGATACTTTAATATCAATTACAAGCTAAAACATGAATTTTCCTTTTTTGTCATATTAGACAATCTAATAGGTATGAAGTAAGATACTTGCTATAAAATTTTTTTTTTTTTCCCATTTGTTGTTTTCCTTCTGTTACCACTGTGTAATCAGGCCCAGGCAGGATTCCTTTGTCTGGGGAGGTACAACTAACTTGAAGGGGGAAAGAGAGAGAGGAAGAAAGACATGAGGAGCCAGAATAGAGGTTGGAAAAGTGCTCTCTCTGGTGCTCCAGCTTGAGACCTTTTATTAAGCCAACCAATACACAATGATTATATGATTGACATCTGTGGTAGGCAGGGGAAACAATATAGATGGTTACATCAAAGATACAAAGTTCAATTTTAACACAGGTTAGTCAAATTCTTGTTATAGGAAAAGCTCATATTTTTATGGCTATGTGACTAGTTGATAAGGAAGTTTGGGAAGAGGCGAGAATCAAGATTCTCAGTGACTTTGGATCTGGGAAACCCTAGGTCAATAGTGAAAGACTCTACCTTGAGAGGTCTATTTTTGTGGCTATGGATGCTTGTAATGCTAATTAGGAAGCCTAGGTCAAGCACCTTCAGTAAAGACCCAATTTCATTTGTGAATTTAGCTATATTGCCAATGAATAGACTTTTTGAAATTTGAAGTGCCCACCAATTCTTATTTTTTAAAGGTAGACAGTTGGGACTTGTTAATTCATGAGTATTTTTTTATTTTGCCACAACAAGAAAAATGCCTTTGCAATAATATTTTGTTTTTACTGAATCCTAGCTTTTGCTGTGAGATCCAGGGCAGCAGGGTGGCAATATCATTTCTTTCATTGTTCTTTGGTCCTAGAAATCCCTTCACGTTCTAATCTTGTTTGCAATTGTTTTGTTTGTGCAAAAAATGTTTCATTTAATGTAGTCAAAGTTATCTATTTTACAGCTTGTCATGTTCTCTATGTCTTGCTTGGATGTAAATTCTTCCCTTATCTATAGATCTAATGGGTAAACTATTCTATGCCCCTCTGATTTATTTATAATATTACCCTTTATTTCTAAATCATGTGTTCATTTTTAAATTTAATTTTTATTGTCATGCAAAACACTTCTATGTTGGTCATTGTTGCAAGAGTACACTCATAGATAATCAAAACCCCCAAAATAAAACCATAAATACACTGATGTGAAAGATGACTCCAAGAGTTCTTTCTCTAGAGGTGGATAACATTCCCTGTTATGAGTCTTTCAGGATTGTCTCAGATCATTGCTTTGCTTAGAGTAACCAAGTTTTCACAAGTAATCATTGTACAATATTGCTGTTACTGTGTATGATGTTCTTCCAGTTCTGTTTATTTTGCTTTGCATCAGTTCCTGCAGATCTTTCCAGCTTTTTCTGAAATCATCTTATCATTTCTTATAGTACAATAGAATTTCATCACCAACATGTACCACAATTGGTTCAGCTATTCCCCCGTTCATAGACATCCCTTCAATCTTCAATATTTTGCCACCACAAAAAAAAAGGCTGCTATAAATATTTTTGTATAAGTAGGTCCTTCCTTCCCTTAAAAAAAATCTCTTTGGGATACAGACCTAGTAGTGACATTACAGGATCAAAGGGTATGCATTGTTTTATAATCCTTTTGGGCATAATTCCAAATTGCCTCCCAGAATGGGTTGGATCTGTTCACAACTCTACCAGCAATGCATTTGTGTCTCAGTTTTGCCACTTTCCTTCCAACGTTTATCACTTTATTTTTCTGTCATATTGGCCAATCCCTCGGAGTTGTTCTAATTTGCATTTCACTAATCAAGAGTGATTTAGAGATTCTCGTTCGCCACGGCCGCGTCATGTGGCAGAGCCCAAACGCAAGGCGTCGAGCGCGAGCGCCCCAGCTCCTCCGAGTGCCCACCGAGCCGCCGCCGGTGCCCGCCGGCCCAAAGTCAGGTCGAGGCCGCACCGGGGCCACCCTCCGAACGGAAGCCTAGAGCAGCGCCGCCCGGGCCGCGGGGCCCGCCGCCCCCGTCCGTTCCCGTCCGCGCCATCGGTCTCACCGTCTCATCGCTTTTCTCCCGCCTCTTCGGCAAGAAGCAAATGCGCATCCTGATGGTTGGTTTGGATGCTGCTGGCAAGACGACTATTTTGTAGAAGCTGAAGTTAGGGGAGATAGTCACTACCATTCCTACTATTGGTTTTAATGTGGAAACGATAGACTATAAAAACATTTGTTTCACAGTCTGAGATGTCGGTGGTCAAGATAAAATTAGACCTCTTTGGAGGCATTACTTCCAAAACACACAGAGTCTTATTTTTGTGGTAGATAGTAATGATCGTGAGAGAATTCAAGAAGGTGCTGAAGAGCTGCAGAAAATGCTTCAGGAAGATGAATTGCGGGATGCTGTGCTGCTGCTCTTTGCAAATAAGCAGGATCTGCCCAATGCCGTGGCGATCAGCGGAATGACAGATAAACTAGGGCTGCAGTCCCTTCCTAACAGAACTTGGTCGGTTCAAGCTACCTGTGCTACACAAGGAACCGGTCCGTACGAGGGTCTTGACTGGCTGTCAAATGAGCTCTCAAAACGTCAAATCCAACTGGATAACTAACCAAGGACATGTTTGATAGAATTGGGTCTAGGCTTGTTGCAAGAAAATTAGTTTGCGTCTTGGTTATTAAACGGTATCTTGGAACTGGTTTGGGCAGGATTTTACAGCATTTAAACTTATTTTGTTGCCAATTATTGTTTACCAAGTTTAATGTTGCTATTATAGCAGTTATACTTGGATTAAAAATAAAAAAAGATTCTCCTTAACTTGGAAAAAAAGTGTACTCTTCTGATTTTACTTCCCTTGGCCTAAATGCCTGGGCATAGCTATTGTGACAACCTTTAAATGAATATGTTTTGGATGTTTTTGAGCCCCGATAAATAATGTTTTAAAGTTTCCCCTTGCTACTTTACTGATACCTTATGTCATTCCTTGGACAGTCTGCTGACTTCAAATTGTAGCATTCCATTTGTATTTATTTCTTTCCCTTACCAAAAAGACTTTCTAATATCTGCTGCTGCCAGCCAAGAACATGCTCTAAAACACTCTTCAGACTTCCTGCACTGAAGGCCATTGGAACCTTTTTTTTTATTAACCAGCCTAGCTTCTCTTGGTGTGATTTGGATTTGAATAATTAATTCTGTGCTGGTGGCAAAAAGTTGCTACTGAGGTGGCTTTTCCTACTCAGCAGATTGTCTTCCTTTAGTGTATCTTTTTTATGTTGCATTTTGCTTTGGGCATCAGCCTGACTTTTTGCCCAGTGTATGACAGTTCAGCTGATGTTTTATTGTTTATTGGTGAACATATCTTCATTAAGAGATTTTGGAAAATTCATCAAACTCAATAAAGAATTAGTTTCTTCATAACCTACTTGAAATTATTCCTAATAACATGATAAAATAAAAAAAAGTGATTTAGAACATTTTTTCATATGATTATTGATGGCTTTGATTTCTTCATCTGAAAACTGTTCATATCCTTTGACCATTTGTCAACTGGGAAATGGCTTGTATTATTATAAATTTGAGAAGTTAGACCTTTATAAGAGAAATTTGCTATGAACATTTTCCCCAATTTGTTGTTTCCCTTCTAATCTTGGTTACATTAGTTTTGTTTATATAAAAGCTTTTAATCTTAATATAATCAAGATTATTCTTTTTATATCTTATAATATTCTCTGTATCTTGTATGGTTTATGTATTCATTTTGACTTTATCTTAGTATATGTCACGAGTGATCTGTGCCTAGTTTCCGCTATATTATTTTCCAGTTTTCCCAGCAGTTTTTCTGGAATAGTGAGTTCTTCAAAAAGCTTGGATCTTAGGGTTTGTCAAACACTAGGTTACTATGGTTATTTACTATTTCTTGTTAAGTGCTAATCTATATCATTGATCTATCATTCTGTTTCTTAGCCAGTATGATTCTTTTAATGGTTGCCACTTTAAAATATAGTTTGAGGTCCACTCACTGCAGCTAAGCTGCCTTCCTTTATATTTTTTAATTAATTCCCTTGATATTCTTGGTTTTTTGTTCTTCCAGATGAATTTTATTTTATTTTCCTAGCTCTTTGAAATAGTTTTTGGATAATTGATTGGTATGACACTGAATAGATAAATTAATTTAGGTAGAATTGTCATCTTTGCTTTATCGGCTCAGTCAACATGTCAACAATTCATATTTTTCCTGGTGTTTAGATCTGACTTTATTTGTGAGACAATACTAAGGGCTAGGGAATTGGGTTTAGTGACTTGCTCAGAATATCTGAGGCCACATTTGAACCCAGGACCTCCTGACTCTAGACTTGGCCCACTACCCACTGAGTCACTTCGCTGCCCCTCCCTACACAGGTTTTAAACCTCTCAGTGGATCAGAACCTCTGACACTGTAATGTAAGAAATTTTCAGATGTGTGCCAGAGACTTCAACAAAACCAATTGGATGGTGACTAGAATAGAGTGCCACCCAGTGGAAAATGCAGATGCAGGCTTTAAGAAGGCAGGACACAAACCCATTTGCACTGTTTACATTTGAGGCCAAATGCAGTGCCCTATAGTCTACCCACAAAATGGCACAATCAATATCTGACATTCAAGGCCTGGCACAATTTGAATCTAGCACCAACTGTATCTTTTATTATTTACTTGTTTGTTTTTAACCCTTACCTTCTGTCTTAGAATCAGTACTAAGTATTGGTTCCAAGGAGAGGAGAGGTAAGGGATAGGCAACGGGTGTCTTATAAGTGACTTGCCCAGGGCCACACAGTTAGGAAGTATCTGAGACCAGATTTGAACCTAGATCTTCTCGTCTCCAGGTCTTGCCTTCTATCCATTCTGCTACTTCGATGCTCTATCCACCATGTCTTTTAAACTTTTCTTCATGTCTTTTAGGGCTGCTCATCTGCCTTTGGCATTCCCCTTTCACCCAACTCTCATCTGTGGCTCCAGGGAGCTATAGCAGGTGCAGTTGCCCTACCCCTGGAAAACCATCTCAGCAGATGGGCCAAACCAGGTTGAAGGTAACTGATAGATCACAAACCTGTCAATGAGTTAGCCCATGTCTACCCGAAGCATGTGAAGGTGCAATGGGTGGACGAGAACAGTTTGTTCCAGTGGCCACGAAGGTAGCTGAAGCAGGCACTAGGAAGTGCTTAGTGTCTGGTGAGACATCAAAGAAGCAAAGATCATCCACTGTATCCTGGGCCATCTTGATTTTTGCCTTGCCACTGGACTTTGGATATTCTGGCAGAGAGAATGAGCTTATGACTTTGTGTAATTCTTAAACTTTGTGTAATTCACTTAAACCCAATCCATGCACAAGTCAAGATATCATAAGTGGCAGAACTGGAATTTAAAACTAGGACTTTTGACATTTCATCCAGTATTTTTCTCCATTGCATCACCCTAATCCAATCAGCTGCTGACCTCCCTTTTCTGGCTTATAGCTTTCTCTCCCAAAGCAGCTTTGTTGTCCCCTCTCTGTCCTAAAGGGAATCAAGGCAGTCTTTTTTATGGTGGAAAATCTCCCAAATATTTGATGAATATCTTGCACATAGCTATAGAATTAATCTTCCTAGAACAATCACTTTAGTCAGATTACTTTCTTTTTCTCCTTCCTCTTTCTCCCTCCTTTTTTCTTCTTCCTTCTTCCTCCTTCTGACTTCTTCCTTTTTTTCTTTTGAGTTCAGTTTTACTTTCAGGTTCACATTCTCTCTTCTCACTTCCCACACATACTCCTGCACTGAGGAAAAAAAAAACCCTTGTTCACAAATATTATAGTCAAACCAAACAAATTCCTGTATTGGCCTTATTTTTTTTAAAATGTCTCCATCAGGGGGTTGAAGGGGAAAGGAGGAGCATGAATCATGTAACCATGTTAAAAATGAATATTAATAAATGTAAAAAAATGTGAATGCAAAGGTGAATATAATAAAATTCATATTTTTATTTAAAAAAAATGTCTCCATCAGCATTTTAAGTCCATAATCTCTTTATCTGAAGGTGGACAGTATGTTTCATCATGAGATCTTTGGAATCATGGTTGGTCACTGTGTTGATCAGAATTCCTAAGTCTTGCAAAGTTATCTTTACAACATTCTTCTTATTGTATAAATTGTTTTTCTGGTTCTTCTCATTTCACTCCGAATCAGTTTAAACAAGTCTTCCCCCTTCATAATTTCTTATAACATAATAATATTCCATCACATTCATATACCATAACTTGCTCAGTCATTTCCCAACTGATGCACACACCCCCAATTTCCAATTCTTTGCCACTACAAAAAGAGCTGCTATAAATATTTTTGTAATTATGGCTCCTTTTCTTCTTTCTTTGATCTCTACTGAGCACAGGCCTAGTTGTAAGGTCAAAGTGTATGCAGTTTTACTTCCAAATTGCTTTCCAGGATTGCTAGACCAATCCATAGCTCTACCAACAATAAATTAAAAGTACCTGTTTTCCCATAGCCTCTCTTCCCAGGTTACTTCTAAAGCTTGTACATTTGCATTTTCCTTTTTTCATCTCTATGAAGACTCTAGGACTCAGAAAATCTTTGAAGAGAGAAATAGAGAAATATTTGGGAAATTATACACCATAAGAGAAACTGCCTTGATTCCCTTTAGGACAGAAAGGGGCCAACAGAGGTGCTTTGGCAGAGGAAGCCTTGTACCAGGAAAGGGAGACATAATTTCCATGTTGAAATGTCCCCATTTTATCACTTGGCTTTCTTCCACTGGCTCTGAGTTTCTGGGATTACACAAGGGAGGGAAGATTCAGAGTTGCTGAGATTACCAGCTCTTGTGGCTTCTCTTGGAAACTAGAAACTGGGAAACTGATCTTCCTTACCATTTTCTTTGCTTTCCCTGACTTCTAGTACATGAACCTGAGATAGACAGTGAATACACCCTTTTCCCTTATTCCTTTACCACAGACTATGTATGGGGAAGTGGGGCTGAGACTCCCTCCTACTTACACCCAATGATCTGGAAGGACATGAATGACTGACTGGCTTAGGCTTGCAGGATAAAATCCAGAGTCCTTTCCTTAGCATTCAAAGTTCTCTACAAGATCACTTCATTCTTACTTTTTATCCATATTTCCACCTATTTCCCTACACGAAGCAGCCCAAGTAAAAGACTACAAGATAATAAACGAGATAGAAAGCATTGTGAAATGTCAAGTGGGCAATTCTGATTACATTAAATTTAAAAGGGTTTGTATAAATAAAATGAATATAACCAAGATTAGAAGGAAAGAAGAAAATTGGGGAGGGGAGGGGATTTTATAGACAGTTTCTCAAATAGAAATCTCATAAGTAAAATAAATAGAGAATTTTGTCAAATCAATAAGAATATGACCCATTTCCCAATTGATAAATGGTTAAAAGATAAGAACAGATAGTTTTTGGATAAAGAAATCAAAGATATATATATATATATATATATATATATATAGCCATGTGGAAAAATGTTCTAAATCATTATTGATTAGAGAAATGCAAATCAAAACAACTCTTTAATATCATTTCACACCTATCAGATTGGCTAAAATGATAAAAGGGCAAAATGACAAAATATGGAGAGGATGTGGAAAAATGGGGACACATATACTATAGGTGGAACTGTGAACTAATCCAACCATTTTGGAGAGCCATTTGGAATTATGCCCAGAGTTCTAAAACCATATACCCTTAGACTCAGCAATACCCCTATTAGGTCTGTTTCCTAAGGTGATTAGAGAAAAAGGAAAAGAACCTATTTGTTCTAAAATATTATAGCAGCTCTCTTTTTTGGCAAAGAACTAGAAACTGAGGGCATGCCCATCAGTTGGGGAAATGGCTAAACTAGTTGAGGCTGGCATATTATTGTGATGGAATGCCACTGTGCTGTAAGAAATGATGAGCAGGTTAATTTTCTAAAGACATGCGGCCTTTTGACCCAGCCATACCACTGTTGGGTTTATACCCCAAAGAGATAATAAGGAAAGACTTGTACAAAAATATTTATAGCTACATTCTTTGTGGTGGCAAAAAATTGGAAAATGAGGGGATGCCCTTCAGTTGGGGAATAGCTGAATAAATTGTGGTATCTGTTGGTGATGGAATACTATTGTGCTCAAAGGAATAACAAACAGGAGAAATTCCATGTGAACTGGAATGACCTCCAGGAATTGATGCAGAGTGAAAGGAGCAGAGCCAGAAGAACATTGTACACAGAGACTGATATACTATGGTAAAATAGAATGTAATGGACCTCTGTACTAGCAGCAATGCAATGACCCAGGACAATTCTGAGGGACTTATGAGAAAGAACACTACCCACATTCAGAGGAAGAACTGTGGGAGCAGAAACACAGAAGAAAAATAATTGCTTGATCACGTTGTTCAATGGGGATATGACTGGGGGAAGTAGACTCTAAACGAGCACCCTAGTGCAAATATCAATAATATGGAAATAGGTCTTGATCAATGCTATGTGTAAAATCTAGTGGAATTGACATTCGAGGGGTGGGGAGGAGATGTGTAGAGGGGAGGGAAAGAATATGAACCATGTAACCATGTGAAAATATTCTAAATTAATTAATTAATCAAAAATCTCCAAAATAACTAAATAAATAAATGAATGGAAAAGGGGGCAACTAGCTGGTCCATTGGACTGAGAGTCAGGAGTAGAGATGGGAGGTCTTAGGTTCAAATACGGTTTCAGATACTTCCTACCTGCATGATCCTGGGCAAGTCACTTAACCCCATTGCCTAACCCTTATTACTCTCCTGCCTTGGAATTATTACATAGTATTGATTCTCAAATGGAAAGTAAGCGTTTAAAAAAACCTGGAAAGACCTACATGAAATTATGAGGAGTGAAATGAGCAGAACCAAAAGAACATTATATTCAGCAATAGAAATACTGTTTGAAGGATGACAAGTTTATATCTACCTCCATAGAAAGAACTGATAAATAGAAACAATCAGGCCACAGTTTTATATGTACACATATTTGTTGTCAAATGATGCCTTCTCTAGTGCCAGGAGGGGAGGAAGGGAGGGAGATATCTGAGAACTTTAATGTAACAAACAAGTAAGAAAGAAAGAGAGAAAAGAAAGAAGGAAGGAAGGAAGGAAGGAAGGAAGGAAGGAAGGAAGGAAGGAAGGAAGGAAGGAAGGAAAAAATCACTGCAAGACGGTGATATTGATTGGAATGAGGAAGTCAGGCGTGGAAGTTGGGCTAGAAAGTAATCTTATATAATAATTGTCTAGATTTGTATCCTCCCTCTGTGAGACTGTAAAGTCCATGAGGGTAGGAATCATGTTTTTTTCACAAGATCTCATGGAAGAGATCTGTATCTGATCAACAACATTGCTGACAAGTAGTCCTACAGCCTCTGAAGATCTCCCAGTGAGAGGAATTGTCTTTAAAATAATAATACTAAAAATAAACAAATATAATAATAATATAATGTATATAGTACTTCAAGGTTTGTAAAATGTTTAACAAAATTTTTCTCATTTGATTCTCACAAAAGCCCTGGGAAGTAGGAACTGCTATTATCCCCATTTTATAGATAAACTGAGAAAACAGAGGTTAGACGATGAACCCAAGGTCACACATTTAATGTGTTCTAGTCTGGAGTTGAATAAGTATTTCTCACTCCAAGAGCCAAGCTCTATCAACTCCACCTCACTATGCAATTTATCAGCTCTGCCTCCAGTCTCTTCGCCAGTTCTACTTCTTCCACACAGCTCTCAAATATTGACTTGATTGTATTACACCCATGTTCAATAAACTCCCTATTTCTATTACTTTTAGGATCAAATATAAACTCCTCTGTTTGGCATTTAAATCTCTTCACAGCCTGATTCCTTCCTCCCTTCCCAATCTTCCTTCTTACACATTGATTCCTGCCTCCAATACTCCAACCCTCAAAATATGCTGTGATCTAGACTATTCAGGTCCTTGTACACACCATGCTCCATGACGTGGCTCTTCATGCCTTTGCATTGGTTGACTAGCTGCCATGCTTACAATTTAGGTCCTGTTTATCTCTACCTCTTGGAATTCCTGGTGTTCTTTAAGATTCAGCTCAATCCTCATCTTTCCTGAATTCTCCAACTTTGAATTCAGCCATCCTACAAGGTCCAAATCCATGTAGTTATATTATTGATGAATAAGCACATCTCTCCTCCTTTTCCACAGAAGAATAGATTCTCTATCAAATGCTTTTACTAAAATCTAGGTTAAACTATACCTTTAGCATTTCCCTAATTTATAGTTTAGTAACTTTTAAAAAAAGGAATAAGATGGGGGCAGCTGGGTAGCTCAGTGGATTGAGAGCCAGGCCTAGAGACGGGAGGTCCTAGGTTCAAATCCGGCCTCAGACACTTCCCAGCTGTGTGACCCTGGGCAAGTCACTTGACCCCCATTGCCTACCCTTACCACTCTTCTACCTATAAGTCAATACACAGAAGTTAAGGGTTTAAAAAAAAAAAAAAAAAGGAATAAGGTTAGTCTGACAAAAGTTTAATAAAATTTTTATTTTTTTAATTTAATTTCATTAAAAAATTTTCCCCATGGTTACATGATTCTTGTTGTTGCTTCCTTCCCCCCTCCCAAGCTGAGAAAGAAATTGACAAGCAGTTTCACTGGGCTATACATATATTATCAAAAAGTTGTTCTTTTAAATTATATTTATATTTTTAAACTTTATTCTTTTAAAATTACATATAAAATCAGTTTTTACAATTGCTTTCTGACATTTTGCAATTTCTCTCCCACTTTCCCTGTTCCCAGAGATGGCAAATGGTCTGTTATGAGTTATTCCAATGCTTTCAAGCAAATACATATTTTCATATTCCTCATGCCATGACATAAGAAACTTATCACATATATAATAAAAAACTCATGAAGGAAATAAAGTGGAAGATGGCATGCTTTGATCTACACTCGGATTCCAACAGTTCCTTCTTTGGCTTTGGATAACATTTTCATCATGAGTTCCCTGTGGTTATGTTGGAGACTTGTTTGCTGATAATAGTTTAGTCCAGGGGTCGGCAACGTATGGCTCTTTCTGCAGGAGCCATAAAGTCAATTTTTTTCAGGCGCTGTTACAGGAGCTGCACTGTGAGCACTGTACGGCTCTCACAAAATTACATTTTAAAAAATGTGGCGTTTATGGCTCTGATGGCCAAAAAGGTTGCCGACCCCTGGTTTAGTACTTCACAGTTGATCATCATACACTATTTCTGTTATTGTATACACTGTTCTCCTGCTGCTGCTCACTTCACTTCGCATCAGATCATCTAAGACCTTCCAAGGTTTTCTGAATTCATTCTGTTCATCATTTCTTATCTGCAATAGTATTCCAATATAACCATATACCTGCAACTTGTTCATCCATTCCCCAAAAGATGGACAGCCCCTCACTTTCCAGTTCTTTGTCACTATAAAAAGAATTACTAAAAATATTTTTGTGGTCCTTCTCCCTGTGTCTGATCTCTTTGGGATACAAATCCAGTAGTGGTATTGCTGGATCAAAGGGTATGCATTCCCTTGATATTCTTGACCTTTTGTTCTTCCATATAATTTTGTTATTATTTCTTCTAGTTCTTGGAAATAATTTTGGGGTAGTTTGATTGATACGGCACTGAATAAATAAATTAATTTAGGTAAGACTTGTCCTTTTTATTATTATCAGTTTAGCCTTTCTATGAGCAATTAATATTTTTCCAATTGTTTAGGTCTGATTTTATTTGTGTGAAAAGTAATTGTAATTGTGTTCATATAATTGCTGAGTTTGATTTGGTAAATATACCTCTAGGTCTTTTATATTGTTTACTGTTATTTTAAATAAATCTATTTTATTGATCACTTTTTGTTTCTCATATAATTTACATTTCTAAATATGAGTTTATATATACCTATATGCTCACATATACATGCATATATGTATATGTTCATATACATACGCATATGTATATGTACATATTTATATATACAAATATATATCATATATATTTTATATATATTTATTATATATTATATATACTAATATACATCTTACCCTACCCAAGGGAACCATCTCTTGAACCAATAATTAAAAAGGAAATGTATAGATATCATATTTGGATTATTCATTGGGGAAAATAAAGTGGGGGAAGTTAAGATTAATTTGAACCCTTTTGCCACCCCAAGACAACCTTTAGATTTTATTCATTATTTAAAAACCTTTACCTTCTGTCTTGGAGTCAATACTGTGTATTGGTTCCAAGGCAGAAGAGTAGTAAGGGCTAGGCAATAGGTGTCAAGTGACTTTCCCAGGGTCACACAGCTGGGAAGTGTCTGAGTTCAGATTTGAACCTAGGACCTCCCATCTCTAGGCCTGGCTCTCAATCCACTGAGCCACCCAGCTGCCTCCAACCTTTAGTTTTTAAAGGAAAAAAAGTTTTATTGTAAGATTGAAGCCATGAACTTGCTTCTCCCCTCTTGCTAAATCTGGATGGAGACAAGTTCTTTGTTTATCTGTATCCAAATCTCTTGGAATCATGAAACAACTAAATAAGCCAGATAAAGTCAGGCAGAGAAAAGTGGACACTGGGCCACCATTCTAACTCCTGACTCCAGGCAGCTAGAAGACCCTCCTCTTGTCCCGACTGAGGTTGGAGCCCTCCAATTGAGAGGCTTGGGAAAGGGATGAAGAGCTTAAATTGGAGAAGGAGGAGAAAGCAGCTCTTTTTCCTTGGAATCCCAGACCGAGGAGGCATGTTGCCTGGCTCGAGGTTGCATGGCTGGTGCCTTTTCTTTCTCTGGCTTGCTTTTCATTATTTAATAAATAGTAATAAAATGAAGATATGGTCTCCAGAGAATTTTAACCCTAACACCTATGATCGAGGTGCTCTAAGGCAGAAAGGAGGAGATTTTCCCAAGCTTATACAAGAGATGGAGATGTACAACCTTGTACCTCAGTCCCTGGATGATTTCAGTGAACAAAACTGTATCCTGGCGGTTATCTCCATCTGGATGGAGCCAGCAGAGCGTGTACAAAGCTTACGTTACTTCTCACCTTCTTCCTGATGCAAGCATGACATCTACATTCCTGCTTTCTTTGGCTTTTCCAGGAACTATCTAGCTACATGATAACTCATAAATATCTCATGGTTTGGTCCCTACAGAATCGAGACGCTTGTGAGTAAATCAATAACTGGCTATTGTCTGCTCTATACCAGATACTGGACTGAGTAAACTGAGGAAAAATAGAAAGGTAAAAAAAAACAGTCCCTGCCCTAGAGAAGTTCACAATCAAATGGGAGACGGATGTACCAAAGATGTATACAGGTTAATTTGGAAATAATCCACAGAGAGAACAACGCACTAGAATCAGGAAGAGTTAAGAAAGGCTTCCTGTAGAAGGTGAAACTTTATCTGGGACTTAATGGAAGCCAGGGAAGTCTGGAGGTAGAGATGAGGAGGGAAAGCATTCATTCCATGGTTTGGAGATGGTGAAAATACCTGCAATAAGAATATGGATTATCTTGTTAGAGAAACAGTAAGGAAGGGGAAGCCAGGTGGCTCAGTGGAATGGGAGTCAGGCCTAGAGATGGGAGGTCCTGGGTTCAAATCAATATAAATATGCACCTCTCAGTTCCACCCAGAGAAGCATTGGGTGGTACTTAGTCCAATCATCCCTTGAATTCCACAGATCATCCCTTATGCTCCCCAACCCAATGAATTACCTCATTCCTGTTTCACCCCATCCCCTCTCTCTTTTCCTGTAACCCCTGTCCTGTTGTCAAAGGGGCAAAAAACCCCAAACCCCATCTCCTTGGGGAGGCAGTGTTCCACCTGCACACTGTCTCCCAGGCATTCAACATTACCTCCAAATTAATACATTTCTTTTTTTGTTTTTAAGCTAAGTTTTAGAGTCTTGCATTCTTGCAAAAGGCAACCTGTTCTGAACCTAGGGTTTCATCTCAAAGCGCTCCCACAACATGAGGACTTTAAATGCCAAACAAAAATGTTATATTGGATCCTAGGGCTGATAAAGAATCACTGGAGTTTACTGAGGTAACTGGGTGGCAGAGTGGAAAGATCTGATTTCATAAACCTGGCCTCAGACAATGTGTGAACCTGGGCAAATCTCTTAATCTCTCTTTGCCTCAGTTTTGTCATCTGTAAAATGGGGGTAATAATAACACCTCCCTGGGTTTTCATGAGGATCAAATGAAATAAAAATTTTTTTCTTAACTCTTACTTTCTGCCTTAGAATCAATATTGAGTCTTGGTTCCAAGGCAGAAGAACAGCAGGATCTAGGGAATTGGGGTTAAGTGACTTGCCTAGGGTCACTCAGCTAAAAAGTGTGACAGATTTGCATCCAGGACGTCCTGACTCCAGGCCTGACTCTATCCATTGAGCTACCTTGATGCTCCAAATAAGATAATACTTGTAAAGTATTTAGCACACTACCTGGTACATAATAAGCACCTAATAATAATAATAATAATTTGAGCTTTGGCAGTTGAATGGAGGGTGGATTGGAGTGGGTAGTCCAGGCATATGGTAATGAGGACCTTCACTAGGATGGCAGTGGTGCCAGAGGATAGCAGGGGCTATGAATAAATGATGTTATAAAATCAACAGCCATGGCAACAGATTGGATATGGGGTGTAAGAAAGAGTGAGGAGGCTCTGATGACCTCCAGGGTTTGAGAGTGGAGGACTAGAAGGATGGTGATGCCAGTCATCGGGAAGGAAGTTAGGGAGAGGGGAGTTTTGGGAGAAAGAGAATGAGTTTAGTTTTGGATGTGTTGAGCTTATGGTACATTTATGGGACTTTGAGATGGAAGTTGGAAAGATGTCAGTTGGAGATGAGAGCATGGGGGTGAGTGAGGTTAAAATTGGATAACTAGATCTGAGAAACATCAGCACAGAGATGATAACCGAATCCATGGGAACTTATGAGTTCAAGCAAAATAATATAGAGGGAGAAGAGAAGATTCAGGACAAGCTAATGTGGAAAACAATATGTTTGATTTGCATTTCAATCCCAACAGTTCCTTCTCTGGAGGTGGATAGCATTCTTTGCCATAAGTCCTTCAGAATCGTCTTGGATCTTTGTATTCTAAGAGTAACTATGTCTTTCACAGTTAATCATTGTCCAATATTGCTGTTGCCTTGTACAATGTTCTCCTGGTTCTATTTATTTTGCTCTGCATTAGTTCATGTAGATTACAGCTTTTCCTGAAATCATCCTGCTCATTGTTTTTTTGTTTTTTTTAAACCCTCACCTTCCATCTTAGAATCAATACTATATATTGGTTCCAAGGCAGAAGAGTGGTAAGGGCTAGGCAATGAGGGTTAAGTGACTTGCCCAGGGTCACACAGCAAGGAAGTGTCTGAGGCCAGATTTGAACTGAGGATTTCCATTTCTCTGAGCCTGGCTCTCAATCCACTGAGCCACCCAGCTGTCTCTCTGCTCATTGTTTCTTACAGACAATAAGTATTCCATCACCATCTAATACCACAATTTATTGTCGTTTACCAATTGATGGACATCCCCTCGATTTCTAATTCTTTGCTGCCACAAAAAGAACAAGCATTAGATTTAACACACTTATTAATGTGCCAGGCACTGCGCAAGCCCAATTTATTCAACTGATTCTCTTGTGACATGGGTTCAAGGTTGCCCTTCCTTTGGACACTTACACTTTCCAGCTTATGGATGTCCTTTTTGAACTGTGGTACTCAGAACTGAACACAAGCCTCCAACTGTGGCCAGCTTCTGAGAAGATGCTGGCTTTGGGTCATGTGCAACTTTGATGAGACCATCCCTGCCTTTGTCCAAGTCTGCAATAAAATGAAGCAGCACAGGGCCTAGTCACTTTTGGGTCACTCCCCCTGAACCTGGTCCAGACCCACTTTTTGTTTGTTTGTTTGTTTGATTCTCTAAATATCCAAGAAACCACATGGGGAAACAACAAAAGTTGATATATAGATAAGGAAAAGAACATGCCAAGAGGAAGATCTGTCTAAGGCCAAGAGGAAGATCTGTCTAAGGCCACATGGGTTAAGGGGTCAGTGGCCAGCACCAGACAGAGCCATGCAGCAGTCTTCAGGAAAACCTGAGTCCAGATTATAAGAGTTTAAATTTAGGTTTTATGCTAAATATGATAGTTATAAAGTAATACTGTGGTTGCTGAATTTAAAATATTGTAGCTTAAGTCAAAAATGACTTTTAGCAGCTTTATTTACAGAGGTGGAAAGAATGAAAGTGGAAAAATGTAGCTAGAGGCAGATTTTAACAAGCCTACCAGCCCTTCTTTGGTGAAGTGAGGCTCAGCCATGCAGGGGCTTCCACATGTCCCTTGTCCCCACTGGATCTCCCGGTAATACTCAGCCAGAAGTCTCGTGGTGTCTTCAGCCAGAGTTCCACTCACCCAGCAAGCTAACGCAGGATCCAAGGAAAAGTTCTGCTCCAAGCCAAGGCAAGGATCTTTGGAACTAAATTCTCCAAATGCCAGGAAGGGAATGAAGGAATGCCAGACCATGTTGGTCTCTTTTTATACCCCTTTTTCCATGTCACTTCCTGTCACTTCCTGTCACTCCCTGTCACTCCTTCACAGAAACCAATGGCAGTCTTTCAATTTGCCTAGCACTGCCCAAGGGGGAGGGGAGGCAGTAGCCTTTGGAGTTGTCACTTACACTAGTAAGTGACTTGTGAACTCTCAAACTTAATGATAAGTAGGGATACTTTAAGTTCTTGTTTTGATTAGCTAAAAATAGACAAGGGGAGAGTTAATCCTATCTTCAGGAGATCCTACCTTAGATCCTTCCTGAGCCCCTTACTGGGCCCAAATCACCTAGCCTTTATTAATATATTGTTGTTAGCGCTCCACACAAAATTAGGAAATTTAGATGCAGCGGGATAGCGCCTGGTCTCCTACAATCTGATCCTGAGTCCTTCGCCCTGAGTGCTTCACTTTCCAGGTGCTCTGCTCATCCTACCCTCAGTGGTACAGCCCGCACTCCCCCCAGCTCCGTCATTGGTATAGTCCTCTTCCAGCTCCGTATGGGAAAGAGGTCGGATGTGTCAGTGTTTACCCGACCCACCCCCGGGGCTCAATGGTAGAGTCCTCCCAGAACCCTTCCCTCTTCCCCTCCGCCATACTACACCTGGTACCGCCCGGCCCCTTCCCGTAACTTTGACCGCTGGCTCCTCCGCCCCCTGCTCTAGGCTGGCCCGCAGCTTGGGGACTCCCGGCCCCAGGCGACCGGGGCGATGGCGCCGCCTGCAGGCGGGGGCGAGGAGCCGGAGGGCGCGCCGCTGGAAGAAGCGGTAGTGTTCGTGGAGGTGCGTGGCCTGGGACCCGAGTCAGGTCCAGGGCCCGATGGGCTGTGGCGGCTGCAGCTGAGCACGGAGGCCGCGCGGCCGGGGCACTTCCGCTTGGCGCTGCAGGGCTCTGGGAGCCCTCCCGGGGTGAGCACAGCTAGGGGCGAGGAGGGAGAGAGGATGGGATAGGCGGTGGAGGAGGGAGAAAAGTGTTTGAGCTTCGACGAACTTGGGGTCCGGGGTGGGTCTCCCCTCACTGGACTGAATTGCATGCTCGTCGCGGTTCCCCTCCTAGGAGGGCTTGCAATGGCCCCTTGAATCCGTGACCTGCACCAGCCGCGGCCCCTGTGAGTTAGAACTACAGCCGCCTAAGGAAGGGCCTGGGCCAGGTGCTCTGACTCTGTGCTTCCATGATACTCAAGACGCGCAGCGCTGGGGTGCGCTGTTGGAGAGAGCTCGGGATCCTGCCCTTCGGGGCTCAGGTCAGTTCCGAATCGGGGACCGAGGGAGGAGGTTGCTGGGCTTATGGAGAGGATTGGGAGTGGAGGTCACAGAGATGGGGAGGTGCTTGAGAAATGAGATCATATTAGGTAGAGTCATAGAAGATGACCAGAGTCACAGGAGATGGGTTCATATCACAAGGGCCAGTTCAGGGGTTTTGTGGAAAGTTGCTTATCTTGTCTCATGTTCTCCCTCTCAGCTGCTGCCAGCTCTGCCTCAGCTCCTACCCCAGGGATTTTGCCCCCTAGTATCTCCACACCACCTCCAGCTTCTGAGGCGGAGTCCCTATGGAGCCCTCAGGATTTTTCTGAGAAAGGTAAGCTCTCATCTCCAGAGATTGCATGTCTAGGTCAGGTGGGGGTTCAGTTGGGTCAGGAAGATAGAAGGCTGAGGAGAGAAGAGGTCACCTGGAAGGGGAGGAGGAGAAGGTGGAGGGGCCAGGGTGTGAAGACCATAAGCCCAGCACTGTCATACACCCTCCCTTTCTCCCCATGTCACCCTACAGAGGATTTGGCAAACCGACTGACCCTGGCCATCTGTGGAGGCGATGAGCAGGGAGCAGCTCAAGCCGCCGCAGCTCTGGCCCAGAGGCAGGTGCCTCTCAACATTGTGCTCCAGGAAAGCTGCTTTCCCCCAGGGCCCATCAGGTGAGAACCTCCTTTCTTTGGCCACCACCAATTCCATCCCCACCCAGGCCTTAATGGAGTGACATTGCAGAATCTCTGTGAGGTCCCCTGACAGCTCCCCAGGCCATCAAGGTGTCCATCCATCCTTCCCCCCATCAGTTCATCTGTTGGTCCAGGCTTCAGGTCACAGTGGAGGATGCAGCATCATCAGCTCACATCTCTCTGCGGGTTCATCCTCACTGCACTGTAGCAGCCCTACAAGAGCAGGTGAGAGTGGCTGTGGTGGGGCTTCTGAGGCCTTGGGGAGGAAGGGAAAGGTGGGGTTGTTGACTCTGATCCCCAAAGATAAGGGACCTCATGACTTGGGATGTTTGGGACCACAGGTGTTCAAAGAGTACGGCTTCCCTCCTCGGGTGCAGCGCTGGGTAATAGGCCGTTGTTTGTGTGTGCCCGAAAGGAGCTTGGCCTCCTACGGGGTACAGAGGGATGGAGACCCCGCCTTCCTATACCTGCTTTCTGGGCCCCCTGGGCCTCACGGTGCTCGGTCTTCAGGTCAGTGACAGTTTGGAGGGCCGGTGGTAAAGCAGTCAGGGCCAGGTGTGGGGGTTAGTTGGAAGGAGAAGTGAGGGGTGGGGGTGGGGGGAGAGGGTTATTCCTTTCTAAGTTGTAATCCACTCTCCTATACAGGCCGAAGGCTAGAAGCCAGGGAGAAGTCAAATGGGGAGATCAGCTCCCCTCTCACCCATCCACCTCCACAAGGCTCTCGTCCACCAGCCTCCACCAACCTTTCTGGATGCCTGCAAGTGAGTATATCATGTGAGAACATCTTCCAACCCATTGTGAAGGGGGTTGGGGAATGGGACTGGGCTGAAAGTCTCATGAAATCAGTTTCCTCATCTGTCAAAGGAGTTAACTGACCTTTGCCTTGCTTTATATCTCTATCCCATACCTCCCAGGTTTTTCCCAGCAGTTTTTGTCAAATAATGGGTTCTTATCCCAAAAACTGGGATCTTTGGGTTTATCAAACACTAGATTGCTGAATTCATTTACCCCTAGTCTATTCCACTGATCTACCCCCATGCTCCCCAGGTGTGGGGAAAAGGTATGATGAAAAGTGGTCATTCAGTTGTTCAGTCTACAAGCACCTGTTGTGTGCTAGATACAAAGACCTGGCAGAGCTGGAATCCTTCTTAAAGATTATTTAATTCAATCTCTGGATTGTATAGAAGTGCAAACTGAAAGGGAAGAAATAATAACTAACATTTACATGGCGCTTTAAGGTTTATAAAGCACCTTATAAACATTTCCATTTATCTTTAAACTACCTTGGGAATTTGATGTTATTAGAATTTCCACTTTATAGATGAGGAAACTCAGAGAGACAGGTTAAGTGATTTGCCCAGGGTCACACAGGTAATTAAGTATCCAAGACTGGACTTAACTCAGGTCTTCTTAATTCCAGGTCTAATGTTCTACCCACTGTGCCCCACCATCATCCCTTGCAGGAGATGTCTCTTAAAACCAGACTCTTGCCTTATAGTCTAGTCCACAATCCTTATAGCTCAGAGCTTGAGAAAGGGTGGTTGAACAATTGGATTGACCCCCTTCCTTCTTTATCTGTCCTCTTACCAGGTTGGCTGGTCCTGCCCTTCATGCACCTTCATCAATGTTCCTGGGAGACCAGGGTGCGAGATGTGCAGCACCGAGCGACCTGCCTTTGGAAGTCCCCAGCCAGAGGCTCCTGCTCAACAGCCCCCAAAGGTAAGGTCAGGGAAAGTGTTGAGGATCAATCATTAATTCTTGAGTTAAGTGAACTTATATATATATATTATAAGCATCTTATACTCAGTGCACTGGGCCAAGAACTAGAATCTGACCCCCATTTATTGTTCCCTCTTCAGGTTACAAGATGGGGAGAAGACTTGGCAATTCCTCCCAGCAGCGGGTCCTTGGATGCCTTCCTTCACTTGTCAAGTGAATTTTCCTGACGCAAGAGGGTCAAATGGACAGACTGGGGACAGATCCTAACGTAGAGGATCAAGGAAGGCCAAGAATGACTTACCCACTTAAGCCTAGATGGACAACAGGATGGAAATTAGACTATAATAATAAAAATAACTCATCATATTTGGAGAAGATTGAGTAAAAACACTTTTACATCCATAATCTAAGCCAGGCTCCTATGATTGAGACCTCTCCCCGATATGTGCTGGGAAGCTGGAGTTCAATTCAGCAGACACCTGCAGTTTATAGTGCTTTGTGATCAGTACCATCTCTGCATGTCTACATGGAATCCCTGCCCTTCACAGACCTCTTAGGCAGAAAGAGAATAAAAACAGACAACTAAAATAAACATTACTTAAATTAATCAGAAATCAAAACCAGGGTGTTCTGTGAAATCAAGAGGGGTTAGAAATAATTTTTTTCTGGAAGAGAGTATAGATGAGAATAGGATTCTTGAAAGAGTAGATACTTGGACTTTAAAAGAAGTCAGGTAAAAAGCCACCAATGTGGGAATGTGCAGGGTATGTGAGAATTGTCCAGTTTGGCTAGAATAATGCTGGAGGCATAAATATAAAATAAGGCTAGAAAGGTAAAGGGTTGTGGAGGTCCTTGAATGACAGGATATTTTAAGAGTTAAAATGGGTTTAAAAATTTCCTTTTCACAATATAAAATTTCAACTTTCCTCAGGAGGCTCTGCAATAGGAAACTCCT
The DNA here is from genome assembly GCF_016433145.1 of Gracilinanus agilis. Classification (NCBI taxonomy): domain Eukaryota; kingdom Metazoa; phylum Chordata; class Mammalia; order Didelphimorphia; family Didelphidae; genus Gracilinanus; species Gracilinanus agilis. The sequence continues at coordinate 704,975,413 of NC_058130.1, forward strand.
AGAGTTTACAGCAGGGCTGATGTGACTGAATCTTTAGGTAAGGAAGAATCACTATGAAGAACTGGGATCAATATAAAATAAAGTCAAGAAAACCTACTTAAGGTTATTTTGAATAATATAGTTAAAAATAAAAGCCTATGCCAGCGTGGTGACTGTAAGAATAAGGAGGTTGTGGGTGAGAGATGTCGATAAGGTAGAACGTTGACAGAACAGCAATTGATTGGATATGAAGGGGTAAAGAAAAGATACCCAAGGTGACAAATATAGGAGAGTGGAAGAATAAAATAGGTTTAGTAGGGGAAAAGATTCTGGCAGGATATAAAAGGTAGAAAAGTAGCTTGGGGCATCATCTCCATAGGAATAATTAAGATCACTAATGGCAGAGTATAGAGAGAAGAGAGCCATGGAAAGCTACCTGGAGAATGCCCACTTTAAGAAATCCTGAGTCAAAGGAGAAACTGTGGACTATGTAGGAAAACATGATCAGCACTAAAATGATGGGGAAGTACTGGAGAATGAGGTCTGAATAGAAGCCACTGGATCATGTGATTGGAAGTCATTGGCAACCTTTGAGAAAGCAGTTTCAGCAAGAACTGTAAAGATGAAAGCCAGACAAGAAGAGATTGAAAAGATGGAATGGTAAGGAAATGGTATAAATGTCAGGTATCATCAGGCATTTCCTAAAAGTAAATGGATGGTACAGTGGACTGAGTACTGTAAAAATAAAAGCCAAAAATAAACTATTTATTTAAAATATAAGGATAAAAGGATTTTTAACTCTAAGGGATTCTAACTCCACCCAAATAAAACTCCCTGGTTCCACAAGAAACCATTTCTCCTGTTTTCACAGGCTACAATAATCCTTCCTGATCTGACTAACCCAAATTTTTACTATTATAATAAATAAAACTACCACATCCTTATAGTACTGGCCTTGGAGTCAGGAAGATCAAATCTGCCTGCCTCAGTTTTTTCATCTGCAAAATGGGAATAATAGCACCTACTCCCTTCAAGATAGTTATGTGGATAAAATGTTACATATTTGTAGGTGAAGGGCAGGAGCCAATAAAAGAGAAAAAATGCATAAAGGAAGGGATGAAATAGTAGAAATGCAGTTCTGGAGGAGTCAGAAGGGCAAAAATAGAGGGATTTGCCTTATTAAGTTGAGGAATAACCAGAGAAATCAAGGAGCTAATAGGAGAGTGGAGGAAGGGCTTGAGGAAGTGTGTGGAAATTCTTTTATATCTTTAATGAAATGTGTAGACCAGGATGGGCTCTTAGGAGGGTGGGTATGTAACTTGTCTACCCTCCTTCCCTTAATTCATGTATTCCAAAGCCATTCCTGTACACAAATTATTGGAGTAAAGGCACAACATAAGCCATGATCTCAAAGACCTCTTGATGTGGCAAGAAGGGAATAGATGTGCACATTCAAGAGCAAGATACCAAATACCAAGGACAGGTAAAGATGCTTTCTGAGGAACTTGGAGAGACCGTGTTCACTGGGTTGGAGGAGGAAAGGAGAAAGTTATTATAATTATATACATAAGAGGAGAGCATGATATGGGCCTGGAATGCAGGCATTTCAGCAGTTGGGAGGATTGGACAGTTCATTCCAGCCCTTGAGCAAGAAGGAACTAGAAACATTAGTATAGCTTGCTTCGAATGGTTTGTAAATAACAAGATAAAGCTGGAAAGAGATTGGAGTCAGATTATGGAAGGCTTTGCATGCTGGGACACAGCATTTATGCTTTTACTTAGTGGAGAATCCCTGAAGATTTCTGATTAGAGGGATATGAAAATGGTGCTGGAGGAAAGGAAAGTTCCTCAGTAGTGGGGATAGAGAAGGCTGATGACTGAAACCAGGGCAGTAGCACTAGGAAAAGAGCCTGATCTAAGGTACTAGAGGTAGAGTCCACAGGACTTTGAAATAATGGAAGTAGGAATCCTGGAAGGTAAGCAGTTGAGGACGGAATTGAAGATGAAGGATGTGAACCTAAGGGTCTAGCTGGTATATGAAGATGAAGGGTCTAGCTGGATGCTGAATATACCAATCCTTTTCAGGTAAATATCAAAGGGAAGAATTGGGGTTGCTGAGTAATGTTAACAGCTGGGGTTGTGTGTGTGAAGGAATCCCCAAGGGAGGGCATGACAATCTCCTGGCCTTGCCTGGGATAGTTTATAACAGTGATTCCCAAAGTGGGTGCCACTGCCCCCGGTGAGTACTGCAGCAATCCAGAGGGGTGGTGAATAACTGTAAGGGGGCGGTGATAGTATGTGACAGGAGGTGCTAAGTATATTTTTTTCTGGAAAGGGGGCAGTAGGCCAAAAAAATTTGGGAACCATTGGTTTATAAGGTGGCATCCTCTCAAGAACACGGATGTTTGTGGATAAATATTTCTTCCTGTATCATTTAATATACTGCCTTGGGTGTTGGGTTGCCCTGGGTGTACTGGGGTGGGGTGGGTAGGAAGAGGAGGGATATGTAAGATTAAGATCAGATAGGCACAACTCCACCTGATCCTGGGGTATTCAAACTTAAGAGTGCATCTTTTTGTTCAAATTATAGGAAACATCAACCTTTATGCTCTGTCCTCCCTCATCTCTGGTAAATATCTTCAAGAGAGGCAATAAGGAAGGAGAGGGTTCTCCTCACAAAATGGGACATCTGTGAATATTTCGGGAATCATAAAGAAGTCTAGATCTATCTTTCCCAGCCCACCCCCCAAATACTAAGCCTCAAACATTTTCATTTCCAAGACAGTTTCTCTTCAAATCCTTCTGTTGCTTTCCAGCAATGATCCTGAGCAAATCAATTACTCCTGGGCTGTTTCCTCATCTCTAAAAATGAAGAGTGGCAGCTAAGTGGCATAATGGATATATCAGGTCTGGAGTGGGGAAGAACTGGTCTTAAATCTGAGCTCAGACTCTTCCCAGCTGTGTGACCCTTATTAAGATAAGTTAACCTCAAACGCCTAGCCCTTACTCTTGTGTCTTGGAATTGTTACTAAGACAGAAAGTAAGATTAAAAAAAAAAAAAAGATGAAAAGATGGGTAACTGATCCAACTATCTTTAGACCCTTTCTCTGCATCAAGTACCTGCTATTTAAAGGGTAAGAGGTTAGTTTCTGCTGAAACCAAATTTACATGTATCCAAACTGCTTTAGAGGAGTACAGGCATAGCCCATTCCTCATTCCTGAGGGCACCCAAACCCTAATCACCCAATTTTCTCATACACCCAATTTTTCAAGCTAGCCACTTTTACCTGATCCTGTTCAGTCTCCTCATTTAGCCATTCACACAATCACATTGAGAAACTTAATTTATTTCTGGTGGGAGAGAGGAGAGGCTGGCAGTGCTGGTGGGGCAAAGCCAGTTCTTCTGCCTCACCCCCACTCTTGCCCATCCAAGAGAACTGGTCAGACCAGGCTGCATCTGATGGCCAGTGGTTGACCATGCCTGTAGGATGGACGAAATGTGCCAGGCAGGGCCAAGGTGAATTAAGCCCAATGGTGTGGGAAGATGTCCACATGAAGGCATGATCACTTGGGGGGCCGGTACGCCAGCTTCCGGCTCTTCAGCACTGACCACTTGTGCCTTTTCATGGCGTAGATGAGGGGGATCAGCAAGCCAAACATTAGCAGCATCTGGGGAGGCAGACCTCAAAGAGCTCAGGGAGGAACTCCCTTTTCCCTCCCTCCACAGGCTGAGGACTCTTGCCCCAATAACCCACCCTCTCCTTCCCACCCACCTTCCCCCTGCCCTAGCCTCTCCTAGGCCTTTATCACCTTGAGCCCCATTAGTTTGCGATGATCATGCTCTGGTTCAGATGCCCAACGCAAGAAGGTACACACATCCTTTGCTAACTGTGACAGAGTGGCCGGTGTGCCTGTGGAGACCAGAACAGTGATATGATGAAGGCAAGGCACTACCAACAAGATCTACAAATAGGCCCAGACCACTGAAGGAACTGGGCCCAAAGCAAAGGGACCGTGAGGACAAGTCCCCTTGCTAAGATGATGGGCTGACAGGATTTAGGAAGGAGTGTTTCCTGATTTTATGGGTCAGGCAATGCCTCTGGCAGGAGCCTTGAGCTTCCACGTCAGCCCTGATAATATAAAATAATAGGGAAGGGTCATTGCATTCAGAACTAAGAGGTCTTAGCCCAACATGAGGAAACTGGGGCTCAGAAGAGCAAGAGAATTACCTAAGGTAACACAGGAAGTAACAGAATAAAATATGGGAGAAGAAGGCTAGGAATAGTGGGGAATGGGAAGGAGTAAGGCATAGTGAGATGGAATACAAATAGCACACAGCAGGTAGGGAAAAGGAATAGAAAAAAAAATGGAGGATGGGGGTGGTATGAAGCTCACCATCATCATATTCAAGGATCTCATTGTAGATAGGGGGTGCCATGGCAATGGCCTGGCCAGGAAAGTAGGCATTGAAGTGAAGGCCCTCTCGAAGGGAGACTCCAGCAGGTGGGTCACAGTATCCCGTGAGCAGGGAAAAGACATAATCCTCACCGCCATGCCTGGCCCAGAACACAGTAGTCAGTACTAACTATATTCTCTCAATCCAATCCCAAGCCCTTGAATCACCCACTGGGGTCTTTTTAAGTCCAGGACCTTGCTTAGTCCAAGAAAAAAAAAAAACAAAACGTAGTACCTGGCTCGGATGATGTAGCTAAGGTCGGGGGGTAGTGCCCCATTGTTGGCAGCTCGAGCAGCCTCTGAGTTGGCGTAGGGTTTGGGGAAATAGTCAGAAAGCTTCCCTGGCCTCATGAACATTTCTCCATCTTCATTAGGGCCATCCTGAACCTCTATCTAAAACCCAGACATTGTTATTGAGCTATTCAGGGGTAGTCTATCCCCAAGTACCCAACTTCCCTCTCCCAAATCTCCCAAGACTCCCTGATGACAGCCATAAGCCCCTTCTCCATACCTCTCCCTTGAAGAGACCCCCAGCCCTTTTCTGTTCCTTTAGATCGATTTCACTGTCTCAGGACCTAAACCTCTGTTCCGGTACAATCACATCTTCCTCACCTCCTCTGCCAGGGCTTTGGCTTCTGACTCAGTGTAGCACACACCCACTAAATGGCGATAAGCCAGGTAGTCCATGCTGTGACAGGAAGAGCACACCTGCTTATATACCTGGAAGCCCCGGCGAATGCTGGGATAGAAGAGACAAAGAAATCAGGGAAGCCTCAAGTGATCCTCTACTATAGCCAATACACATAAATATCCTGGGCAGCCAGCTGATTTTGTTCTCCATTCTACCACCTCCCACCACACCCTATCAGAATGTTCTACCCATTAGCTTAAATTCCCAAGCATCAATAGCAAAAGTCCAGACCTACCTGGTATGGTCCAAGGAGGAGAGGTAGCCTCGGTGAGACCAGGGGTAGTTTGGTGGGTGCAGCTCTAGGTCACTGGCACCTACAGCAGTGTGCAGGGCCACAGCAAGCCCTGCACCTCCTGCTGCCAGCATGCCCAGGGCTGATAGTACCACCTTCCGGCCCCTCGAGAGGCTTGAGAATGATGACATTGTGGCAGCCTGCAAGGTACCCACTCAACTCAGAGCTCATGCCACCCTCACTCAGGGCTCTCATCAGCTCAGTGCCTCAAGGTTCTCCTTCCCAATCTGGGAAGTCCACAAGGCTCCAATAAGCTTACAACCACCTCCCCAGCCCTGTTCATCTCAGAGCCCATATCCCCAAAGAAATGGCATTTATACATAGTTAGATTGACTATGGCTAGCCCCATCCCCACTCCCAGGTCCTCTCTGCCTCCTGGAAAGAATGGTGGAGGAAAACTGGGTTTTAGGTTTTAGTCCTGACTTTGTCATTGATTCACTGTGACTATATCCTAAGCAAGTCCATTCATTAATTGCTGTGGTCTTCTTGGTCTTCTAATCAGTAAAAGATGATCCCTAAAGTTGCTTTTTCTAGTTCCAAATCCTATAATATTCCTACACGGCTGAAGTGCTTTCTAGGCCCAAGACTTATTTTACCTATACTAACTGGGGGAAGGGAGGAACTATTTTCAACAAGGCCTAGGGCCCCCTCCATTCTTGCTCCCTTAGAAACAGAAAAAGTGACCATCCTCCATCTTTTTCTTTCAATCCGAACTGGAGACCAGCCCTCAGGGTTCACCCAACCCATCCCTAGATATAAGGAATGAATTTTAAGAGGTTTATGAGAATGAAGGTGAAGATAGGTCTCTTAAATAAGGAGAGAAACTCAAGGTCAAAGGTAGCTAGATACTGAGGTCAAGCCTAGAACCAGAGAGGAGGGGTACCATGCCAAGTAAAGGTATACAAATACCTCCTATCCCTGATGAGCAGGATACTCGGGAATCCTAGTCAGGATTCTTCTTTTTCTAGACTAGCTTGTGAAGGGGCTCTACCTTATCCTTAAAGGACCTTACAAATCCTGCTCACTTACTTCCTATCAAGAAACTACACCTTATTGGTGGTCTAACCTCTCTTCATATCCCTCCTCTCCACTCTAAGGTAGCAGGGACGGAAAATAGCATGCCCCCCTCTTTCTTCTCTAACTTCTACATCCAGGGAATTCAAGTTGCCAAAAAAAAAAAAAAAAAAAAAGGCCAAGGTCACACCTTTCTTTGTTCTTCAATATGGGGACAGCCAAAGGTGGAGAAATCCAGGAGTGAGGGAATGAGTAAGAATGGACCTCATAGAGTCCTAAATATTTAGTGGAGCAAGGTGGGCTGCCAAAGACAAAAGGAATTTGAAAACAATGTAATCCAAGAGCAAAAACCTACTTCCTGATAGTCAGCTATCTAGCCTGGGGGCTGATTAGAGACTGGAGCTCCAGGTTAGGGAAAGGACCTACACCTATACACAGAGGGCTGATGGGCAGGGATCAGACTGCAAGTGTCTGGGGTGGAATTTCTCTAGGGTATGATCTCATTCTTTCCCATTACAGTCCCCTACCCAATTCCTAGAGAGGAAGCAGAGCCTAGGGCTAGATAAGTCACAAATGCTTACCCCTCCTCCTTTGTACTTTGTGACAGCTTCCCTCCCTAGCCCACAGTCCTGGGCCAAGGTCACCTCAGGCTCCATGCCAAGGGTAGAGGGACCATGGGAGTTGAGCCCAAGCTGAGGGGCTCCGTGGCCCCAAAATAATCTAGGAGGGGGCCACACAACAGATTCAGAGCAGCCAGTAATTAGTCATGGGAGGTCATGCATAGAAAGCCCAGGCCACAGGGTGGGGTTGTCCTCAAGCCTGACTTTTACAGTGACCTCTGGGGCAGGGAAGCGGGGGTTTTAAAGGGAAGCTCAGGTAGACAGGGACTCCCAGGAAGAAAGGACTGGGGGGTAGGAAGAAGGTAGGGACCCGATGGGGGCTGGAAAGGGCCTTGGGGTGAAAGATGAGGGGGATTCGGGGAAGGGAGTGGTTCTGGCAGAGACTGTGACATCTGACAGGCCCCAGACTACCGGCATCCATCTAAAAAGAGGAGGGTCGGGCTAGTGTAGCGGGGCAGGGAGCCAAATCCAGGCCGGAGGGTGGGCTGCAGGGCAGGGGCATGCAACCGTGCATGGCTCGAGCTGCAGAGCAGGGACACGCTGCCAGGCCAGGTACGGGCTGTGGCGCAGACACCACGGAGCAGCGCCTGGGCCGCGGTGAGAACCCGCTGGGCCGAGCCTAGGCCAGACCGCACGTCCGAAGCCGTGACCTTCAGACAGGCTCGGGGCCGCGCGGGGACTCCCGGACGGGACCGAGGGAAGGGGCGAGGAGAAGAGGGGGCGGCGCGCGCTCACCTGAGGCAGCCGCAGCACGAGAGGCCCGGGCCTCGCTCCGCCTAGCAGAACCCGGCCATGAGCGCGCGGAAGCCCCAGCCCAGACAAGCGCCCCACTGCCCCGGCAGCCGCCATCTCGGGCCTCCTCAACGCCGCCGCCACCACCGTCCCGTGAGCCCGTGCGGCCCCGGCAGCGAGGAACGAAAGCCTCGCGAGAGCCGCGTCGCCGGGTTAGGCCGCCGCAACGAGGAGGAGCCACGACGAGGAGGCCGGGTGCCAGACTGCCCAACCCCAGTGCCGCACAGCCAGTATGAAAGCAAGTGGGGGCGGGGTGTCAGGGTCCTGAAAAAACGCGCCTGCGCAAGGAATAAGGCTTCAAGGGTTGTACAAGGTGAATAAGACCTAGAGTGCCTGTAAACACCAGAGGGCGATGCATGAGGGAGCACCAATCTCTTTTTGTTGCCATGGAAATAGAGGGATGGTAAATGGACCTCTTCTGTTGTCATAGGAACGGGCATCCTTTTCCTAGTATATGGGAATTGGGTAGTTCCTGCCTTCCTCAGGCAATAGAAATAAAATAAGAGTGAGAGAGGAAGATGGTTCCTGGAGAACATTTGGTCCAACATCTAAGCAGGAATTGCTTCTCCATCATCCTCAAGGAATATACAGAAACTATTAACAATAGATATTTCTATAGAACTTTATCTACCCTTCTGCTTTAACAGAATTGCTCAATTTCTTTATTCTTGAACACTCTCTTTTTCTTGGGTTTTTCTATTTAATGCTCCTTTTTAGTTTCTTTCCATCAGTCATCATTAGTATCACTCTGAATGTTTTGTTGTTGTCCTCTCTTGTCTCCACACTCTCACTTGGTGACCTCATCGGTTCCTATGGGTTCAGTTGCTATCTCAATGTCTGTTTCCAGATCTATATGCCATTCCAGTCTCTCCTGAGCTCCAGTATCACATTATCATTTGCCTATTTTGAATTAGATGTCCCATAATTATCTCAAACTCAACATATCTAGACCAAAACCCATCTTTCCATTCAAATTTACTCTTATTCCTGTCAAGGGCACCACCATACTTCCTGTTTCCTGTGTTTGAAACCTTGCTGCCATCTTTGACTCCTCAATCTCTGTTACCCCCACATATCAATCAGTTTCCAAATGGTGTTATATTAAAAATATTTTATTTTCCCAATTACATGTAAAAATGTTTAGTATTCATTTTTTTAAAAATCTGAGTCCCTCAAAAGAAATAAATAATAAAATGAGTTCCAAATTCTTTCCCTCCTCTCCCTGAAATGCAAGAAATTTGAGATAGGTTACATATATGCCGTCATGCAAACATTTCCTTATTAGTCATGTTGTGAAAGACCAAAAAATGCACAAAAATAAAAAAAATTAAAAAATAGTTGTTTTGATTTGTATTCAGACTATCAGTCCTTTCTCTAGAGGAGTATGGTATTTTTCATGATGAGTCCTTTGGAATTGTCTTGGATCACTGAATTGCTGAAAATAATTAAGTCATTCAAAAGCTGACCATTACACAATATCATACAATGTTGCTGTTATTGTATACAATGTTCTCCTGGTTTTGTGTGCTTCACTTTGCATCATTTCATGTAAGTTTTTCCAGGTTTTTCTTAAGTCTTTCTTTTAGCATTAAATGATTTATTTTATAGCACAATACTATTTCTTACAACCATATATCACAACTTGTTCAGCCATTACACAATTGATGGACATTCCCTCAATTTCCAATTCTTTGCCACCAGAAAAAGAGTTGCCATAAATATCTTTGTACAAATAAGCCCCCCCTTAATCTCTTTGAGATACAACAGGCCTAGAAGTGATATTGCTTAGATAAAAGGTATGCACAAGTTTATAGCTCCTTTGGGTATAGTTCCAAATTGCTTTCCCAAATGGTTGGATCAGTTCACAACTTCAGCAACAGAGCATTAGTGTTCCAATTTTCTTACATCCCCTCCAATGTTTATCATTTTCCTTTTCTGTCATATTAGTCAATCTGATAGGTATGGAGTGGTACCTCAGAATTGTTTTCATTTGCATTTCTCTAATCAAGAGGGATTTAGATTATTTTTTGATATGACTATAGATAGTTTTGATTTCTTCTTAAAACTGTCTGTTCATTTGACCATTTATGAGCTTTGAGCCAAATTTATAAGAATAGGGGCATCTAGGTGACTCAGTGGATAGAGAGCCAGATCTGGAGATAGGAGGTCCTGAGTTCAAACATCACCACAGACACTTCCTAGCTTTGGTAATCCTAGAGTAGGTCACTTAACCCTAATTGCCTAGTACTTACTGCTCTTCTGCCCTGGAACTGATATTTGTATCAATTCTAAGAGAGAAGGAAAGGATTTTAAAATTTTTATAAGAAAACAAAGCACTCCCTATTTGACAAATGGTTAAAGGTTATAAACAGGCAATTCTCAGATGAAGAAATTAAAACTATCTTCAGTCATTGAAAAAATGCTTTAAATCACTAGACAGGGAGCTATTGAAAATAAGTGATAGTGTAAGGGTGAACAGAACAACCAAAAGCAGCCCAAGCACAAGCAGCCTGCCTGCTCACTCGAGCCCCAGCAAAAAAACCAACAACCACCACCAACAACAACCACCATACTGCCCCTGTGTGGGATCCACCTGTTTAAGCCCAAATCCACACCAGGATGTCAGAAAAGGGAACCCTGGAAGGAATAGGGAATGTTGGGGGATGTAGTCCCCAGGATATATATATTTTTAAAACCCACAATAGAATGTGTATGACAGAGAGGGCTATCCATTGGAAGAGAAGGAATGGAATGGAATACTTCAAACAAGTAAGGGATTAGTCTTGGTAAAGAGTAAGACCACTTCATCATGTGAGATAGGGGTGAAGGAGGAGAGAGTGGTAGAAGGCATCTTAATGATAGAAGATGAGAAAGATGGAGCTCATGGTGAATTTTTTATGTAAAATGTAGTTCAAGGATCTCAAGGATCTCAGACAGTAGGGACAGGGGAGCTATTAGTTTTAAGGAGGATGAAAAGGTTTGGAAGAGCTGCTATGTGGAGTAGGATATAGTGTTTTGATGAAGGTAGTGTAATTGCCAAACAGCAGTGAGGACCGAGCTAAAGTTGTGTAATATAAATTCATAGTGAATATAATAAAAAATAATTCAGTCATTTTATCTATCTTTGTTTAGCAACATGCATGTTGGAGTGAAGATAGAGAATGGTGATATAAAAAGGTGATATAAAAAGGTATTCAAGAGAAGAGTACAGTATAGAGTTGAACTGGTTCAGCAAGGGGCCAAGACTGGGAGAAGAGGAGAGTGTGGCTAGTACAGAGGAGATGTCCTGGGAGAGAATTAAAGGGTCAAGGGATTTGACTACAGCTGAAAAAGTGGCTTTTGTAAGGTGACAACTTTGAAAAACACAGAACCACTAAAGTAGTTAGAAAGAATAAGTCAGGACAAAAGATGGTGCTCAAGATTCTGCCCCCACACAGAGTTAAGCACGTAATACCACACAGAGCCAAAGCTCTGAGACTCTAGGAACAGTGTCTCCGGAAAAAAACGTACTGCCAAAGGAGATTTTCCAAAGAGTAATAGAACTTGAGGATCTTATATACCTTTTGGGGAATAAAGGACAGGAAAGCATAATTGATTAGCTTCACAATGTACATCTGGGAATGAAGAGTCCAGGGCTGGATTATCCGGGAAAGGTAGATGCTTTACAATGGTTACAAAAGGATGATTCCAGGCAGGGGCTAGGCTACCTGGGAGAGATCTCAGACACAATGGAAGAAACTTCTAAGACAAAAAGGATACTTAATATCTACCTAAATTGAGTTCATTAGGTACTTTAAGGTTTATTGTTCAGTCAGAGACAAAGGTCAGTCTGGACTTCCCTTAAGGCAAGTTTCCAAGGGACAGGGGAAAACTTGGGGGTTCCAAAAACACAGTTGACAAAGGGAAAACAGAAGCAAAAGTGAAAATTAAATAGATTATGATCAGACAAAGAGATTTCAGAATTCTTGAACATAGAGGTGGTACTTTTGATAGTGGCAAGATCTAGAATATGTCTGTGTGAAGTGAGAAATCTATGTTATTTTCAAGTTAATAGTTATTAATATCTTCAAAATGAATACCCCTAGGATCCCAGTAGAAGTTAGCCCCTCCTAGAAAGTATTCCCCTTGCAGGATGATTACCCACCCCATTCCTCTTAATCCCCTTTAGTCTGAAGAAGGCAGAAACAACCAGTGTTTAAGTTTATACTTTAAAATGTTAATAAATTTGCCATTTTCCCCAGTTTCTGTAAACCTTACCCCATTTACCTCAAATTTGCATTCTGAGTTTATATGCAGATTAGAACCTCTAACTAACTGAACCCTGACCAGAGTGTTCCAATGGAATCTGAGTTTATATGCTGATTAGAATCTCTAACTGAGAGTGAAATCATAAATTAGGTGAACATAGATTAATATACCTGTCAGATCTGTGGGAAGGGAAGGAATTTAAGACCCAGCAATGTAATACAGGATTTCTTGCATTTGCAATATTACCCTGGGCAATCCTGTCAGTTAGAATGGAACTCTGGCCTGGCAGGTGCCACCCGCATGCCAGCTGATAGTTGCTCTGTGACTATTTAAGCCCCTGCAAACCCAACCTTGGGGTTCTGATTTCCTTGACCTCACCCAGACACCCAACTACCCCTGACTTCCCCTTGGGGACCCTGGGAGGTTGAAGGGAGGTGGAACGTGGGCAGGATTTTAGCTTAGAGTAGCCTAGGATAGGGACACCCCTAAACCAACTTAACAACTACATCTGTTTAGCTGGTGGATCAAACAACATCAGGGCAGTGTCAGATTATCTCTGGCTGAGGGCTGGTTCCCTCAGCCTGACCTTACCTTCTAGGTCCATTGGCAACACTTGCCAGTCACCCCTAGCAACAGTTTCTCAAGACCCTAAGCCCTCTTACCTCAGTTTTCCCTTCCCAGTTTCAAATAAATCCCTTAGCCTGAATCAGTGAGTTCCTATAATTCTTATATCATCACCTAGGGCTAAAGGGACTGAGGAGAGGAGAGAATATCAATTAGTTGAGTTTACAGAGAAGCCTCCATTGTATCCAGGAAGTTGAGCTCCACTTCCTGCTGGCTTCTGCTCTCACCCAATAGGAAGGCAGTTACTCCAGCAGGAAGGGGCTGCTCACTCAACATCTTAAAGGAACCTACAGCTGCAGTGGAGGTTGACTGGGTATCCCAGCTGAGACTGCTCAATACTGATAGTTCCATATTATCAGCTACTTTATCACCCACTACAGCAAGAGATAGAGAACACTGCAAAATGTAAAATGAATGACTTTGATTATATAAAATTAAAAGGGTTTTGTACAAACAAAACCAATGCAACCAAAATTAGAAGGAAAGCAAAAGCAACAAACTGGGAGAACATTTTTATAACAAAACTCTCTGACAGTTTTAATTTCCCAAATATATAAGGAACTAACTCAAATCTACAAAAAAATCAAGCCATTCCCCAATTGACAAATGGTCAAGGACATGAATAGGTAGTTTTCACAGGATGAAATCAAAATTATCAATAAGCACATGAAAAAGTTTTCTAAATCCCTCCTGACTAGAGAAATGCAAATTAAAACAACTCTGAGGTACCACCTCACACCTAGCAGATTGACCATTATGACAGCAAAAGGAAAGTGATAAATGTTGGAGGGGATGTGGCAAAATTGGGACATTAATACACTGCTGGTGGGAGCTATGAATTGGTCCAGCCACTCTGGAGGGTAATTTGGAATTATGCACAAAGGGTCCTTTGACCCAGCCATACCATTTCTGGATTTGTACCCCAAAGAGATAATAAGTAAAAAGACTTGTACAAAAATACTTATAGCCACACTCTTTATGGTGGCAAAAAAAATTGGAAAATGTGGGGGTGTCCATCAATTGGGGAATGGCTGAATAAATTGTTGTATATGTTGATGATGGAATATTATTGTGATGAAAGGAATTAAAAAATGGAGGAATTCCATGTGAACTGGAACGACCTCCAGGAATTGATGCAGAGTGAGAGGAGCAGAACCAGAAGAACATTGTACATAGAAACCGATACATTATGGCACAATTGAATGTAATAGACATTTCTATCAGTAGCAATGCAATGACCTAGGACAATCCAGAGGAACTTAGGAGAAAGAATGCTATCTACATCCAGAGAAAGAACTGTGGAACCAAAAATGCATTAGAAAAATATATGATGGATCATATAGTGTGATATGGATATGATTAGGGTTTTGATGTTAAAAGATCACTCAACTGCAAATATGAATAACATGGAAATAGTTTTTGAACAATGATACATATATAATCCAGTGGAACTGCTTTTCAGCTTTGGGAGAGGGGAGGAGAGAGGGTGCAGGGATCATCAATCATGTAACCATGGAAAAATATTCTAAATTTAAAAAAAAAAAAAGAACCTCTAACTGAACCCTGTTTAGAGAGTGTGTTCCAACTGAATCTAGACCAGGTCAAGGACTTGAGGCATTGTGCCTCAGTTATTTTTCTTTCTCTTTCTTCCAATAAATCACTGGATTGTAATTAATGGCTTCTCATTCTCTTGGATAGTGGCTAGACTTCCACTACAGACATGACCATCTTTGGGTCTGGCTAAGGTATGGTGGAGGAATAGCTCACTGGAAGTGAGTAGGATGAGAAATTGAGTGGATAGGATATTTGGAGAAGTTATTATGTATGTTTATGCCCCCTAGTATGAGGCCAAGATTTGAGAAAGACAGAAAATTGTGATTCATGTTTAAAACTCATTGAGAAAAGAAAGGGAATGATTTGGGAGTTTTTAGATACTGGCTACCAGGATGTTTACTGTGTGGCACATATCAATAGTGTGATGACCAAATGATGAAATGACTAAGGAAATAGAGGTTTGATTTTCTGAGCAGAACCTCAACAGATAGATTAAGTAATAAGGGCAAGGGAGGAGGAAAACTAGAAAAATGAGCAAGTCAAAGAAAAAAATTCTAATCATAGAAAGTTATTTTAGTGACATGGAAGATCAAAATATAAACTCAAAAAAGGATGACAATGGCAAAAAAAGAAAACATGTAAAGCCTCAAAGGAAAGTGAGAAAGGACTCTTGGAAGAATTTGAAAAGATGTTTAAAAATCAAACAATAAATGAAAGAATAGAAAGAATAAATAATTTGGAGACTAGAGTGATCCAAATAGAAATGGAGGCCAATCCTCCCTCCCACACATAAGAAAACAACTTCCTAAAGACTAGAAGGGGCCAAATAGAAGAAAGAAATACAAAGAACTCAAGGAAGAAAATAACTCTCTAAAAATTAGAATTGAGCAAATGGAAGCTAATTACTCCATGAGGCATCAGGAAACAATAAGACAAAAATTAGAAGAATGAAAAAAAATGGAAGAAAATCTGAACTACCTCACTGAAAAACAACTGACTTGGAAAGATAAATACAGGAGAGACAATCTAAGATCAATAAAGAGCCTGTGCACCACATTACAAGAAATCATTAGCAAAAACTGCCAGATTATCCTCAAACAAGAGAGGAAAATAGAAGTTGAAAGAATACATTGATCATCCTTTGAAAGAGACCCTGAAATAAAACATTCCAGGACTATTATAGTAGAATTTAAAAGGAGATTGAAGGGTAAATGGAGAAAATAAGACAGAGGAAAGCACACAATAAATCTTGGAGACACCCACTGATTAAAAATAATCCCAGTTGCCTAGCCATTAGCTGATTCTACCTTGGAACTGATACAGTTGTCCCTTGCTATATTGTGGTTCACTTATCTTGACTTCACTATATTGTGGGTTTAAAAAAAATCTAATTCTGTATCATGGAGTTTTTACTATATTGCAGAATTTTGGTGATGTATATACTGTACTGTACATAATGGAAATACAGGATGCCACTACCGCTTGTGCAAGTTTGCCAACATAAGATTGTGCATGGCACACTATTGACTGAAGGAATGAAAGGTGACCAACCACAGTGCTATGTTCTGTATCCTGGATGTTCATTGGTTTAGTGTTTGTAAGAGTGTGGGAAGGTTAACAAGAGTGTGAAAAGGAGAATGGGAAGGATTTATAAAGACTTAAAATATATATAAATAATAAAATAGATATAACACTGCTACTTTGTGGATTTTCACCTATCATAGGGGCTCTGGAATGTAACTCCTGTGATAGGTGAGGGATCACTGTACTTAATATCAATTCTAAAACAGAAGGTAAGGGTTTAAGAATAATAATAAAATGATGGTAGTGGATTGGCATCAGTGTGGCAGTAGCAGTAGCAAGCTTATAGCAGTCAGAATACTTTGTGTTTGCTTAGGGTGAACTGGAGTCCCTCAATGACTTTTTTTTTTAAATAATCCTTACCTTCTGTCTTAGAATCAATATTGGTTCTAAGACACAAGAGTGATAAAGGCTAGGTAATGGGGCTAATGGGGGTTAAATGACTTGCCCAGAGCCCCCAAGATAGGAAGAGTCTGAGGGTATATTTGAACCCAGGACCCTTACTGTCTTTTGCCTTTGTGTTTCTTCCTTGGCCACAAGTCTGCAGCCAGCAAACAGCAGATATTTCTGGCCTTAGTAGCTAAATTATGGTTTGAGAGTTTCTTGGTTCTTATGTTGGCATCAGACACTCAGTGTTTTCTGAAACTGTTCTACTCTTTTTTTTTTATAGCCTTTTTTTTTTTTAAACCCTTGTACTTCGGTGTATTGTCTCATAGGTGGAAGATTGGTAAGGGTGGGCAATGGGGGTCAAGTGACTTGCCCAGGGTCACACAGCTGGGAAGTGGCTGAGGCCGGGTTTGAACCTAGGACCTCCTGTCTCTAGGCCTGACTCTCACTCCACTGAGCTACCCAGCTGCCCCTGTTCTACTCTTTTTTAAAGAAAATTTTCAGCAAAATGTGTCAGTCTCAAGTTCTATCTATCATCTCCAGATAATCTTATAAAGACAGTTTAGTTGATAAGGAAATAATGGACATGAAGATCTTTTCCTCAGCTCATGCTGCTGCTCCGCTTTGCTCTTGCAGCATGGAGTTTATTATATATACTTCAAGACTCATTTCACACAAAAGAACCCCCTCCCCTGAAACTTTGCATTTGTGCAGAAACACAAATTATGTCACATCAAAGCACAATAAAGTTATAGTTTTACAAAGAATTTTCTTATGAAAATAATGCCTGATAAGAAAAAGTCTCAAGGTTAAAAATGAGCCTCACTTTATCTAAAAGTTATTTTTCCTGAGCTTGCCACTCCATGACCTTGGGATGCCTGGAGCAGTTAGAGAGATATACCCACAGCTGCAGCTTTACTCTGATGGGTGAAAAAAAGGCTGTTAACTCATTAAGTGCTGGTTTACTAAGAACTTAAAGTTTTCCTAGAAGGCTATAATGTTTTTCTATAAGAAAAGGTGTAGATCATAAAAGGGGTCAAAAGAGGAGTCTCAGATTTTTATCTCTTCTCTTATTGGCTTCCCACATGTCAGCTCATTTTCTTTTCGAGGAGCAACTCTATCCCTAATCTTCCTGTGAGATTCACCTTTCTACCCCTCCCGCAAAAGAAATTGAAAAAATAAAAGAAAGATACAACATTCTAACAAATATACATAGTCAAGCAAAACAAATTCTCACATTGGTCATGGTTTAAAAATGTGTCTCCTGCAACTTGAGTCTCTCACCTTTCTGTTTGCAAGGGAACTTGGTGACAAATAACAACAAAAACCTTGAGTGAGGTCATATTTTGCAGCTTTAATATTTTCTGAGTGGGGATGAAGGGGACTCATGCTGGGTGTGCTGGCTAGAATAGGCAGAAAGTCCCTAACAACACCACCCCCTCCCTTTTTCTTTCTTTTTTTGCAAACCTGCTACATAGAACAGATCAGAAAGTACTAGGTCAAGAACAATCTCCTCCCATTGCTTCCCTGCCCCCCAATCTCTCCACATAGGCTAAATCTACCCTGCAACTTGGCTAGAGGTGTATAAGGCTGATCGAGTTTCTTAAATTAAATAAAAATTTTAAAATTTATTTAATTAATTTTGAATATTTCCCATAGTTACATGATTCATGTTCTTTCCCTTCCTCCTCCCATAGCCAACGAGCAATTCCACTGAGTTTTACATGTATCATTGATCAAGACCTATTTCCATATTATTAATATTTGCAATAGAGTGATCGTTTAGAGTCTACATTCTTAGGCTGATTGGGTTTTGAAGAGTGTTCACTAGTATGGAAGAGGGTCAGGACTGGATTTAGGGAAATGATCACGAGCACAGAGGAGAGGGTTAGCTGATTGGCTGTTAGCTTGTGAGCCACTCCAGTGCATGAGGAAACCCCCCACCCCCATCCCCTTTAAAACTATACTTAAGCATCTGCCTTAAGCTCAGCAGGTGCCTCCCAACAGAGTTACATCTCTGTTGTGGATACCCTCTGCTGGTAAGAGTAATAATTAGCTTGCTGCTTTGTAATCTCAGTCTTGAGTTTTTTTCAGTTTGAGTCCCTGGGCTTGTGTCCCACACAAGGCACAAGTCAGAGATATGAGAAATTTCCCAAAGAGTCTGCCAACACAGGAAACTTCATGTTTTGGAACCTCTGCTTCAAGTGGTTTTAACTGCCCTGAGGAGTCTACACTGGGATCAGAAGACAGGAGCTTGCAAATTGGAAGGGCTGGAATTTAGCACTGAGAGTTAACGGCAGATAAAGTTGTTGGGGAAAGAAATCCCATGATTGGCTATCCCCAGTAATGAGTTCCTACTTATCTTCCCATTCTCAGATTGACTGATGACACACTCCTTGAAGTCATGACTTTCCACCCCACTCCTTCTACTTTTCCCATCCCAGCCTGAGAAGAGCCCGCTCTTCGCTTGGTTGGGTCTCTGGAGGTAGGATGGTGTGGTGAAGAATGAAATGAAAACGAGTCAGAGTGCAAGTCTAATTGCAGAGGCTGTTTTCTCTCTAGTGCCATCTGCTGATTTTTATTTTTATACCCTTTTTTTCTTTATGATCTCATACAGGTTTTGATTTTCCCATACATTCAAAATCACATATTAACTTTCGAAACATTATATGATTGGCATTTACTAATTATCTTACTGTGGTTAAACAAAGAAGCAAGCTTGTTAAGAATTATTCATTACGGCCTGGCTTGGTTGGAACTTATTATTTTCAGCCATGCATAAGGTACAAGTACATCAGTTCCTAGCTAAGCATAATAGTTCATTTTCTTTTGACTAATTAAATCATGTATATAGTTACGTTATACTATTCATTCCCATCATAAATCAAGAGGATAGTTATGGTAGTTGATTACATCCAATAAGATACAATAATATCAATCTGGTCCAAGTTTTGTTCCCATGGTGTTCTTTCTGCTATAGGATCACTAAGAATACAGTTCTGGTAGGGTGATTCTGTGATAATTTATCATCCCCTTTTTTCCTTTGTGTTTCACTATTTCTTTGATCTGTGGGAGTTTGGAAGCAAACCTAGGCCAGGTATTTTCTTGCTGGGAACTTCAGAAACTTGTATTAACTCATTAACTGCTGGTTTTCTGCTGGGCTGATTCTAGGGGAAATTTCTATACTCTAGGGGTTGTACAGGGGTTTATTTTGGGATATTGTGTAGTCTGTGAGTGTGATTGTTCTTGCCTTGAACCTATACTGTTTTTCTGTGTCTTCTTGGAGCCGAATTAAGATATTAATTGTAGTAATTTTAATGCAAATGAATGTCACTGCAAAAAGAGTCACATAGGGGAAACTGAGTGTGGAATTTCCATCCTCCTGACAACCTGCCATGCTGGATTGTCAGAGCTTGTGAGTAGCCATGCTAACCTCACAGCCTCGATGGCTTCCGGCACCAGCCCCCAGTAAGCTAGGTGGCACAGTAGAGAGCTGAATTTTAATATAGCCTCAGACACTTACAATCTGTGTAACCCTGGGCAGGTTACTTAACTGAAGTCTGCCTCTGTTCTTCACCTTCAAAATGGGAAGGATAATAATAACACCTATTTCCCAGGGATATTGTGAGAATCAAATGAAATATTTGTAAAGCATTGAGCCTGGCACATGGTATGTATTTTCATCCTCCCTCCTTTCTTTTTTTCTTTCCTTCTTTCCTTCCTTCCTTTCTTCCTTCCTTCCTTTCTTCCTTCCTTCCTTCCTTCCTTTCCCTTCCCTCCCTCTTTCCTTGGCCACTGTGGAAGACAGGGTTTGGGAGGGAGAAGCTAGATACTGTGAGACCAATTAGGTTACTATTGCTGTAATCTAGGTGAAAAAGAAAAAGGTCTCAAACTTGGGGGTGAATGGAGAGAAAAGGGTAGATATGAGAGATGCTGAAGAGGTGTTATTGCTGAGGCCTGGCAACTGATTTGATATGGCAGCCAAATGAGAGTGCAAAGATGGCTCACATATTTGTAAATGAGGATAACCAGAAGAATGATAATGTCCTTGGCAGAAATAGTCAAGTTAGAAGGAAAGGTGGAGTTAGGTCAAGAGAGAATCTAGTGGGGACAGCTGGGTAGCTCAGTGGATTGAGAGTCAGGCCTAGAGATGGGAGGTCCTAGGTTCAAATCCGGCCTCAGACACTTCCCAGCTATGTGACCCTGGGCAAGTCACTTGACCCCCGTTGCCCACCCTTACCACTCTTCCACCTATGAACCAATACACAGAAGTTAAGGGTTTAAAAAAATTTAAAAAAAAAAAAGAGAGAGTCTAGTTTTGTACATTTTGGAGTTTGAGACATCTTATGGGTGGAGACCATAATTCGAGGACTAGAGTTCAGGGAAGAAATGAAGGCTGCATATGGAAATTTGGAAGTCATCTTTTTACAGGAGATAACTGACCCTATGGGAATGGAGTCATCAAGAGAGACTATATAGTGAAAAGAGAAGCATTTTTTGGAAACACTTACCTTCCATCTTGGAGTTAATACTGTGTATTGACTCCAAGGCAGAAGAGAGTGGTAAAGGCTAGGCAAAGGGAGTTAAGTGACTTGCCCAGGGTCACACAGTTAGGACGTGTCTGAGACCAGATTTGAACCTAGGACCTCCCATCTCTAGTCCTGGCTCTCAATCCACTGAGCCACCCAGCTGCCCCTGAGAAACATATTTAGAACAAGGACACACATTGGAATACTTCCACTCATAGGTATGGGATGTCCTGCAAAGGAAGCCAAGAGGGATGAGTCCTATTCCTTCATAAGGTTTATTGAGAAAATCTTTAATTCTAAAGTTTTTCAAATTCTTTTCTAACATCCTCTCTGGGCATGCCCAATTCCCATAGCATGGGCAGGTTGGGTTCCCAGAGGGTAGCTATTACCTTTCCCCTCAGGGATCTAGGCTAAGGGGTGAGGAATCTAATAATGAGAATTATGGATAAGGAATTTCATGTTGTCCCTGTGAAAGAAAGGATCCCAAAATTTGTCCTGAGCAAAGCTCCCACAATGTAATACTTCCTCTGGGGCCAGGTCTCCAATTCTCATTCATGCTGGAAGGCTGGGTCCCCAGAGACAAGATCTAGGAATAACTTGAAGGGACTGTGGTTTCTAATATGATTGTTCATAAGCCTTTATCTAGGGTATTCCACATTGATTATTTTTCACTTTGCCCTATGGTTCTAACACTCAGGGTAGTTTTCTTTTGACTTCTGGATATGTGATATCCACATTTTTCAAAATCATGGCTTCCAGGTAGATCAATGATTCTTACCTATTCTTAATTTATTTTCCAGTTCAGCATTGAACACCTTACATTTTCTTCTATTTCTTAGTCTTTTGACTGGATATTTCTTGATGTCTCGAAACAGTATTAACTTCTGTTTTATACATTCCAATTTTCATGAAGTCTGTTACTTGGGGAAGGTTTTGTATCATTCATATTAAGTCATAATTTTCTTTCCTCTAAAACTCTCAATTCTTTTCCAATTCTTTCCCTGTGACCTCTCATTTCGTTTATAATTCTAAACCCTATTTAAAACTCATACTTCCTTTATTGTACGAATTCTAATTGACCTTGTGGCCAAGCTGTTTTTTTTTTTTTCTCTCTAAGGATTGGCTTATAGATGTTTTAAGAGTTGTTCTGGATTTGTCTTGGGAGTCTCTGGCACCACCATATTCATTATGATAGAGCCATTTTGTTTACTTTTTTTTTTTTTAAACCCTTACCTTCCATCTTGGAGTCAATACTGTGTATTGGCTCCAAGGCAGAAGAGTGATAAGCGTAGGAAATGGGGGTCAAGTGACTTGCCCAGGGTCACATAGCTGAGAAGTATCTGAGGTCAGATTTGAACCTGGGACCTCCCATCTCTAGACCTGGTTCTCAATCCACTGAGCTACCCAGCTGCCCCCTATCTAGCCTTGCTTCTTGAACTGGGACTTTATGTTAAGGCCAGTCTCTACATACTTTTAAAGGGAATGTCTAGTCTTTGGCTCTGGTCTGTATTATATAAGATTCTCTAGTTATAATCACAAATGATAGAAGTTGCTTAGGCTAGAGAGCTGTAAACTTTCAGCAGGCTCCAAGTAATCTTCTCTTGGACTGTTTTTCAGGCTCCAGATCCAGACTTTGGTCTAGGCAGAACAACTACAGATGTGTCCCTTTTGCTGGTTATAGTGGAGTTCCAATTGCCTGCTATTAGCCCTAGTCCATTAGTTAGCTGGAATGCTTTGCAGGTTCAAAGTAAAACAAAACAAAACAAAACCCTACCCTGGTTACTTACTCTTTTATGGAATTCTAGATATAGGTCTGGGATGAGAGCAATAGAGATGCTGGCCTACCCCTGTCTATAATTCTAGACTTGCTCACTTGCCTATGGGCCAAATTTGTGATCTTGCCCTGGAAAAATTATCTGATATAGTTTTCCCTTAGATTCCCTGATCACATGGCCTGGTGGTATTTTAAAATCTTTATTGGAGTAATTGTGAGAGTTAGGCTATACTGCTTCCTTCTCTTCCATCTTTTCTGGTAACCCTGTATCCAGTCCACATCCTTGACTCATCAATTGATTCAATTTATAAGTCCAAATCTTTTGTGTTTATGTCAACTAGTGTTGGGGCTTCTATTCTCCCCATTATACTTAAGTTGGGAGAAAGTGTGAAGATAAAGGGGAATAAATGCAAGCTACCACAAGTCCTACAACGTGTTTGCTATTTGAAAGCTTTATGTAGTTTTATTTTGGTGGCTATGCTGTTTTCTAATTGTATTATTTAAATAAATTACATGGATTTTTTAAAGAAAAAAATGACAGTTGTGAATAAAGATGCGATGGAGGTTTAAAGAGTAGAAATGAGACACTTTCCTAATTTTTGGTAATTTGGGGGAATATTCAGGTCACAACTCTAGATCTTTATAAAACCTAGGACAAGACTGACAGACTCAATTTGATCAGATTGAAGGGAGTACAATCAGGTGTATTCAGTCTGGTGGCTGCAACTGAAGTTGGTGAATTAATCTCATGGCAGCTCCACTGCTCTCAACTGATTACAGAAAGCAAGGGAAGAAACCAAGTATGGGTGAACAGGTATGGCAGTGTTACCATTTGTACCTTTAGCCCCCAACATCTACATAAGCTTTAAATTTTTACTATTTACATCAGTTAGATAATTTCTATTCCTCCCTCATCTCATGAGGATTCTTTAATGTTTTTTATTTTCCTTTGCAGTTCATGCATACTTCATTCATAGTTTTTTTCATATTTCTAATAGTTGTTCAATTTAATTGCTTTCTTTCATTACTCAACCACAATTTAACTACTCCCCACCTCCCAAGCTGGATATTTAAATTTCTTGCACTTTTTTTTTTTTTGCAATGACCTATAAGGCTAGCAACCCCACCCTGTAAAAACTACATCTGCTAAAGAAACTGCAACCTAAAGTAGGGGCAGCTGGGCTAGCTCAGTGGATTGAGAGCCAGGCCTAAAGACGAAAGGTCCTAGGTTCAAATCCGGGCTCAGACACTTCCCAGCTGGGTGACCCTGAGAGACCCATTGCCTACTGGTTGTGGCCCTATGCTCCTAGAATGGAGTCCCAGGATAAAAAAAAAAAAAAAAAAAAAAAAAAAAAAAAAAGGCTGCTATGAAAATCATTCAACAGATAACTTTTTTGGTTGTTTTTGATAATAGTCAGGGTATTAACAGCATTATCTTAACACTGGAATTATTGGGTCAAAGGATATGGCTATTTTTGTAACTTTCTATTATCATATTACTTTTCAGCAACATCCCACAAGCAATTAACCCACTCTTGGTTCTCCACAACCCTGAAAGCACTGAATTTCATGGTTTTATTTATTTTTGTCATTTTGATGGGTCAGGTGGCATCCCAAAGTTGTTCTAATTTACATCTCTTTGACTTATAGTGTCAGTTTTTACATCTGTTCTAACAAATCAGAATGTACATGATTGGCTACGGAATGACTCCCATATCAAAATTGTCACTTCTTGTGTTAAAGTATAATAAACTTCATTTTTGATGATATTGCATAATACTCTCCATATCCAAGGAAGTCAATTATTTTCTCAGAGTATGCATGATATACAGGCTTCTATGTATTCTAGAAATCTTCGGCCTCTCGTTTTCTAATTATTGAACCATATTTCTAGCTTTTTTTTTTTTTTACCATTCTTCTTTGCCTCTTTTTGCAATGAAGTCATCAAGTATCCAAGTCCATGTGCATTTAATTTGGAGGGTTCTATCAAGTTCTTCATAGAATTTCTCTACTGCCTCATTTTCTGTAGGAGACATTGACCTACAATCATTTACCAACACCTATTATGAGTGCTGCAATGTGAGATGACCAAACATCCTATGAAATGTTTCTTGGTGCCTTGGGAACATTGATAGAATTTACTAGAGGCAGGCAACGTGCTACTGTGGAAAGAATCCTGGATTTAGGATCAAGACTTAAAAGGACCTGGTTGAAGTTTTTAGCTGTTATTCAACAACCATTGGTGATTGTGGGCAAGTCATTTGAGCCCTCTGTGCCTCATCTGAGAAATAATGTATTTGGATGAGATGACTCAAGAAACCTTCCAGCTCTGAACTGTGAACTTTGCCAATTCCTTAAGTTGCCTCTCCATGGAGAACCTGGGAGCTCTCTGTTCCTTTGGCTGTGGTATCCTTTTGCCTTCTCGTCAATGATGAAAATTTCAAAGTCGATGTGATCCGGTTCTTTTAGATGTACCTCCTCTCAGACCCTGGGCAAGAATCTCACACTGAGATTATACACAGCTAAACTATTTTATAGATAGTCAGAAAAATGGTGACGTTCTTGGCACTCCCTGACTTTTTTCCAATACTCAGGCAGTAGAGAACTGAGGGCCATTTTGCACTTTTCTACATGGGTTGCCACAGTGAGTGACCAGCCTCCTGGGGCTGTATCTTTTCATATCTGCTAGGTGGGTCCTGGTGAGTTATAACACCCGTACTCAAAACCTTTTCCACATGCCACAACCTGCTAGAAACTGTACTGGGCTGGTGCAGCCTTTTGGAGAGTCCTAAGTCACCATCACACTGTCATGGGGTGTAGGAATCATATTTTGTGGAGCTTATTAGTCTGAAGAAATGCTTTAAAGTATGCAAAGTGCTTTACATATATTATCTCCTTTGATCTTCATGACAACCCTGTGAGGAAGGTGTTGTTATTATCTCCATTTTATAGATGAGGACTTTGAAATTAAGTGCCTTGCTTAGGGTCATTCAGGTAACAACTGAAATGGGATTTAACTCAGGTGTCCCTGAGTCTAAGTTCAACACTCTATCTCCTATGGCATCTAGTTGTCCTGAACAATGTGGTGCTCAGAACTTGAAATAATGCTTCAAATGTATTATGAACAGGTAAGAATGCACTGGGACCTTCCCAGTCTTGGACATTAGGCCTGCCTCTCCTCACACAGCTGAAGGTTGTATTAATATTTTCGGTTGCCCTATTACGGCACTGATTCCTATCAACCTTGCAGTCCATTAAAATCCCCAAATCTTATGATATTGATACATGGAGGTGGGGGAATCAGTCTTTATTCCCCAATGCCCCTCCACCTGTTCAGACTTTCCCAAAGGATTCAGATCAGGAAGAAGAGGATCAGGAACTAAGAAACCCACAAAATCCACACACAAAAAACCCCCCAAACCTGTTTATTTCCATGGGATGGGAGAGAAACACATGGAGAGATCCTCCCAAAGCAACCTAACCAAATTGCTGCTCTGGGGCACATGTAGACCTCCCCTTTCCCCTCCTTAGCCTCCCTGCCCCCACAGTAGGCAGCCACACAGTCCTACTTCCTTCCAGCAGTAAGTTTTGGACTGGGGTTAACTGATCCCCAGGTGGTATTGAAGTAAGGATTCCCAGAAGCTGTGGGGATGTCTCCCTAAAAACGTTGGCCTGTGGTACGGCCCAAGTTAAAGCCCCAGCTCTGTTAACTCAGTGTGGAACCTTGTCTTTTCCCCACTCCAATACTGTTTTTCCCTCTGAAAGATGAGGTTGGACTGGATGACCTCTAAGGGTCCATTGAACTGTATGTACATTTACAAAATTCTTCACCACAGACATGGAAGGGACTATTTCCTCAGCTCCCTCTTGGTTTCAGTAAGCCCGAGGGATAGTGAGGGGATGGGGATGGGGATGGGTGAGTAGGGGGACAGTGTCACTATTTCCAAAAGAGGACATTCCAAAAGAGTAACCAGCAGGGGTAGAGGCCTAGGGCGAGCAGTGGGAAAAGCAGGGCACCATAGAGGTGGTGGTCCAGGACACCTTGGGCCAGAGCGCTGAGGAACAGCTGCCAACCCTCAGCAAGTGTCAGGGGTGCTTCCTGCAGTTCCCGCCACAGGAAAAGGCTGCCCAGGAGAGTGGCCCCTGGGCTCACCAGCACTAGTAATACAGCATACAGAAGCCTAGAAGAGGGGGAAAGAGGCAAGATCAGGGGAGGAGGTTTCCAGAAAGGAGAGGCCTCTATGGGAAGGCAGGAGAATCCAAGGGCTAGGTGGCTTGAGGGAAGGGAATCCAGGAAATGAGGACTCCTAAATGGGGCAGGAAATAGGAAACACTGGATTGTGTAAAAGCATTAGGGAGGAGAAGAGGGTAAGTTGGGGCTGGGATGGGTTGATGGTATATACAAACCTGGGTCCGCTGGGCTGGGTGAGGGCAGCAGCAGGCACCATAGTAACAGCAAGCAAGAACCCCAGGGAGAAGTTGAAGAGGGCGATACAGCCCAGCTGTACTGCCAGGTAGAGCAGAGCTAGGAGCTTCAGGGCCATCCATCCACTATCTGGGCCTCGAGGAGAGGTCACTACCCTGGGGACAAGGAGACATGGTTCAGAGGTCTTGGCACACACCCACAGAATCCAACCCATCCCACCCCACTGTAAGTCCTCTTTCCCCCCATATTTCAATAGTGGGTCCCATAAGTCCCATCCACTAGGAGCTCACCGGTGGGTGCTGTGAGGCAAGGCTAGGCCAGCCACATAGATGGCAAGTAATGTGAGCACCACAGCCTCAGCCTCAGCCACAGGGAAGTGTTGGGCAGCCACATGCTGGCCCATGACAGGCAGCAGATAGAGGGCCAAACCAGTGGCCTGAGATATCAGCACAGGGGCCACCAGAGGGGTAAGGGCCACACCTCGGGTTTCCTAGAAAGACAGAGGGCATCAAAGTCATATGGTTGAGAGTCACAGGGGTCAAAAATCACATCCTGGGGGCAGCAAGGAATCAAAGTGGGGGGGGGGTGTTACAGAAACCACCAGGGAATCAGTATCAGGGCTGCTCTCCAGGGAATCCTAGATACGTGTATGGGGGGATGGACGGGGGCAAGATGGGACCCAAGCCACAAAGACAAGGGGGGCTGATTGAGGAGAACAAGATCTCTTCTCTTCCAGAGCCACATTTCCAAGTACAATGACAGGCAGGTCAGATCTAGTCTTTTTCCTTGTTCCTTGGGAATAACTCTACCTCACAATTGGTCTTCCTCATTTCCTCACCTGTCCAATAAGTTGAGGAGGGCTGTGATTGGGGCCTGACCGATCCTCAGGGCCAAAGTCCACCTTATTGAGCTTCACCCACAGTTCCAGGGCATGGTCTAGTCAAGGGCAATGACAGGCCTAGGGAGACCCTGTCCATCCCTTCCCCCCCTTGATGATAAGATTTCCAGGCCTCTCCTGCTTTCCCTCTCTCTAGTTCATCTCAAAATACTCCCCGAGTCTCTGGGCAACCTCCCACTGCCACACTCTTCCTCTCCCCAACACCCTGTGACATAAGAAAGGATATCTTCAGACCAGGGATGAAAAGCAGGAAGCCTATGGCAGGCATGTAGAGACCAATGGAGACAAAGCGTGACAGTGATGGCAAGAGGTAGAAAAAGTAGGACTGGTGCAGTCGCTCCAGAAGATTGTTCAATTTGCGAAACATACCCTCCAAGGTCCTGGGGAAGGAATGTGGTCCGCTTAGTCAGCCATCCCTCAAGGAAGCCCCCTCTGACCTATAGCCACAGCTCTCTGTAGCAAGAGGTACTGAGCTGAAGTGGATCTTTGAAAAGATGCCAAAGATACAGAGGCAGCAGGATGAAATGGGTAACAGCATATCAGTCTTGCTGGTTTCCTTTGAAATCCTTTTTATTTTATGCACTTAAAAACATCCCTCTGAGAACCAAAGAGTTCCAAGAATCCCAAAGGTTGAGAACCCTGGGGACCCAGAGTCTCTATGATCCCCTTCAAGTTAAACACTGAGTTGCCTTTAAAATGTAGAAGTGTTCTGTAAAGCTCTAAGCGGGTTCTAGTAAAAAGGCACCTGGAAGCCTTCTTAGGGATAGTTGTAAGGGCTATGCCCCCAGTCTGTGTTCTCCGCGCCTAATGCTGACCTTCCTTTCCAGCTTCATGCCACGCTATTCTGCTTCATTCCTTAGATGCTCCAGCCAAACCACATTTCTCCGTCTCCATATATGCCCTTTGCTCTCCCCTGCCTTGGCTCCTTAGTTCACATTGTTAATTCCTAACAAGTTTTTAAAATCCAACTCAAAAAAACCAACTCTTTTATGAAGCTTTCCCTGGTTCCCCCTCAATTGGTAATGGCCTTACTGCTCAGACTTCACATTGCAGTTTGCTGTGTAATTCTCAAATGCCATTATCATACAATATAGTGCCAGGGCTATCTGCATTGATGCTTTACCTTCCTGTTAGAGACTGAATGCTCCATCAGGAACAGGGACTTTGGTTTTTCCTAAATTCTGTATTTCTTCCAGCTTTGGGAATAAAGCTCTGCACACAGTGAGTATTAAAATTCTGATGGGCAGATGTGGTGAAGGGGAAAAAAGGGAGAAGGGAAGGACCAGGTCACGTGATAGAAAAGATAGGACAGCCCTGTCTGGAAAACATATCCAGAGGCAAAGGGAAGGACAGCCTCTGTCCCAGGCTAAAGAGAGGGGACAGAAGGGGCCACCTGATCCCCAGAATCCCCATCAGTTATTCACTCATGCTGTGTGTGGGTATGGGAAGGAGCTACAGGGGCTGAGGTGGGGGAAAGGAGGCCCTTAAAGAATAATGAAATTAGCCAGCTATTAAAAAATTAGAGTGAGCACAGAGAGGAAGGGAAGGATGTGCTTCAAGGCATAACAGAAGCATTTTTGCAGTTCTTACCTCACAAGATTGTTGTAAGAACGGGGCTTTGTAATGTTTAGGGTTTAAGAAATGTCAGTTATTATTACTATGAAAGTGCTTTAGTTACCTGGGTGAGAGGAAGTCTAACAAAGGGGGACCCCAAGATATTGACCTCTTTCTTTTGGTTATCTATGCCCCTGAAGGGGTGTGACCCATGTCACTATTACTCCTTCTTAGCAACTTACTTGCCCACAGAGGTCATGTCATATTTATACTGGCGGAAGCTGTTGATACCACGGAGGGTGATGGCTTCTACATGGTAGCGCAGGAAAAGCCCATGGGGACCATGAGGGCGGCCAGAAGCTTGACGCAATACCATAAGCATCAATGTCTGCAGTCCATGAAGAGAGCCTCCTAGAGATGCCCAGTCTGAGTGTTGCAGCTGTGAATGGAGAACAGGGGTCAATGGGCTTAGAGCCATGATGATGTATCTATGGGACAACACGCTAAAGATGGCACACAGAGATGTCTCTATGGGCACACCCATACCCCTCCCAGTAGTTGTCCCCTTCCCCCTCTCCACCATGACTCCCCACTCCTTTGCCCCTCTGAATTTACTCCCTCCCCTGAGCATAGCAACTCGGGTCACTCCTCTCCCTTTCTCCCTCCCCTATCTGAGATGAGGGGCTGGGGGGAAGGTCTCCTCTCCAGACACTGAGCCTGGCCCCACCCCCTAAAAGAGCTCTACTTTCTTTCCCCTCTCCCAGTCTGGGTGGTGACCCCACCTCCCAAAAGCTAACTATGCTCCCTCCACCCCTGTTCTCACCAACACAAGGATTGCAGCTTAATATGCAGCTCAGGGGAGGCTGGATGCAGAGGCCAGTCCTTCCCTCCTCCCCACCACAAGCAGGCTGGGAGTCAGCCCCACCCCCCCAAAAACAGATGAGGGGGGAATTCAGTGAACTGCCTCCTCCCCAGGCTTCCCCCACCTTCCTGGCAGATGGAAGCTGGGCAGATGCCCCCTCCCTCAGTCTAACCCCCAGGGAGGAGGCTGGATGCAGGGGTGGGTCCCCATGGCTGTAGGAGGTAGCCCCACCATGCTTGGGGTAGGGGGAGGTGGGCATTCGGACTCTCAGCCGCCCCCCCCCCCCAGCTTTCCCCTCCTTTCCCTCCAGGCTTTGGCAGCAGCAACCCCCTCTCGGCTGGGTGCAGGGATGTTCCCTGTGGCTGTGGGAGGAAGGGGGGGGGGTAAAGGGAGGGTGGAAGCCTGGCCCCTGCCCCCATAATGTAGAGGTGCAGGGCTGGGCACAGTATCCAGTCTGGGGGGTAAGGCCCGGCACAGATCCCTAAAAGATTCTAGAAGGTTCGCTATCACTGGCCTAGAATACCCTCTAACGGCATGACCTTTGATAGCTATGGGGAAGTACAGAGGTTTGGAGATTCCCCAGTCAAATATAAGTATTCATGGAAGTAGCCCACTGGGTCAGAAGGCTAGGACACCCTTGAAGCATCCAGGGAGCCTAGGCTGGAAGTTGTAGCTATGGGTAAAGCATAGAGAGTCAGGGGTCTGGGTCACCTCAATCCCCTTAGGGATGCCTTGCTTAGCCTGGGCCATTACAGGGGAGCACAAGGCAGCAGGGTCTAAATAAGCCTAGCAGAAGCACTGTCCAGCCCTAGAAATTAAATGGGGAACACAGGGATTCAGAGAGTCAGGGTGCTCCCATCAAGGGGGTACCCTGACTATCTAACCATGGTGGCTATGGGGAGGCACAAAGGGGTTAAGGACTCTCACGGCAAGGATAATTCCTCTTGAGTATTGCAACTATGGTAGGAGCAAGATGAAGGCAGAGGACCAGAAGGGCACAGTAACAGTATACAGGGTCATGGGATCCAATTAGGTCAGGGGAAGGAGGCAATGTGTGTAGGATGAAGATCCCCACCTGGAATATGTTATCTAGTTGCTACAGCTATAGGGAACAGAGGGAAGGAAAGGAGATGGGCAACACCAGATCAGAAGGTGTGAGGGCAAAGATAGAAAGCCAGAAAAGTCCCACCCAGAACATCCAATGTGGCACTGACATCTACAGAAAGAAGGGATGGATGGGGGGAAGGAGAGGACACCTCCCACCAGAACACCCTATCCAGCCAGGGCAGCTATGTGGCGAAGACCACCTTCCCCTGTAGGGTGCAGAGCAGAGCCTCCTTCTGGCAGAAGGCATGGAAGAGATTAAGAAGATCCAGGTTAGGAAGCTGCCCATTCAGCCCCTCCACAGCTACATCCAGGCTGGTGACCACATCACTATTCAGTTCCAAGGCCACTGCTGCCTGGATGGCTCCTGCCCGGCCCCGAAGTGCAGATGACTGCATCCCTGTAGGAGGAAGGGGGGGATGTCATCATAGTGGGACTCAGATTTGAGATTACCTATAGGATCTGGGTAAGTCACAACTCCTGGCCTCAATTTGCTCCTGTATTAAATAAAGGAGCTGAACTAATGATGGGAGTCATCCTAAAGTGGAATGTATTGACTGCCTTCGCAAAGAGTCACTTTCCCTTCCCTGTGTAATGGAAACTGTGTAATACCTTTTGAGGGATTTTGAAGAATGGATTTTTGCTCAGAAATGGGCTGGACTAGATGACTCCTTCCAGTTCTGGGATTCTATAGTTCACCCCAGGTCTTAAGACTATATTCTCTGGTGGATAAATGGTGGGGTGGGGAATCACATTTTTACTAGGATGTTGTGATAAGGGGAACAAGGAGGTTATACTCACAGATTTAACATTATTATTAAGAGGAGGGGTCAGTGGAGGCCTAATATGAGAAACAGATCTGGAAGAGTACTAGAGGGTCCTACCAGTAATATTGACATCATGGTAGGCTTCTAGCCAGGCCTCTGTGCCCAGCAAATCATGCTCTGTCACCAAGAAGATGATGTCTTTGGCCCAATAAATCTGACCTGGGCAGAAGGGAAGAGGAAAAAAGAGATAGTAGGAGGCAATCAGTTACTTGATTAGGGTAAACCTCATGGAGTCAGCCTGGTTCTCCAGAGTTACCTAGGAAGTTACCCCTAATCACTTCCCCCAGGTCACTTCCTTACCACCCTCCTCATTACCCACCCTCCTACCCCCTTACTCCGGAAGTAAGTTGCCAAGGACAACAGCAGTCCTACTGCCTGAGCATTGAGGGTTCCAGGGCTTGAGGGCACAATAAGCACCAGTGATTCAGTGCTGGCTGCTCTTGGAGCTCGTAGGATCCCATACACATTGGTACCTGACACCATCTGCAGAGGAACTAACACAGGTCACTACATGGGAAAACAGAACATGGTGACACAGATTATTTTATTCATGATCTGTTCCCTATACTATTACTGCTCTATTTCCCACTGTCTGAACCCCAATTACCTCCACCATGGTGTTCCTCCTCCCCACTCCAGTGGGTCTGAATAGTGATTTCTATCTTCCCCAATGGTTTGTAACATGCTTCCCCTATATCTCCTCTGGGTGGTCCCCTTTATTCCTCTAACAGTGCCCTTTGAACCTATAGTAGATACTAAATTCCAAATGGACTCCAAAAATATCTCCTCTATCTTCTATAAGTGGTTCCTTTTTTTTTTCATAGTTTCCCCTCTGTTCTCCTGAATGGCCCCAGTGCCCCCTCCATCCTCCAAGGGGCCCTTGCAGTACATATCGCTCATGGGTCTCATCAGGGAAGGGCAATGTTCGGGAGAAGCTCTGACTATAAACTTCCAGTCCCACAGAACGCATGGTCCGCTCCAGCCAGGTCACAGGCAAGCTTCTGATTAAGGGAAGAGAGGAGTAGATAAGACCTTCAGAAAGAGTGGATCCCCCAGTGCTCCTTCTAAGATGAACTCTCCAAATCTGGCCCCCTGAAATGAAACCCATGGCTGAATAACCATTAAAAATGGAATCTTCTATAGAACCCAAATGGTTGCCTATCTGGCCTTCTACTCACCCTGTTTTCCTGCGTTGGGCAATGAAATCTCTGGCATAACTGAGGGCATGTTCCCCGCCTTCAAACTGCTCCTCTACCATAGTGGAACCCATAGCATTCTCTGATATGTACGTATTCTGGGTCAGTGGTGAAAAGGCCAGGCCCAGGAACCATATCACACCAGCCACATAGCTCATCACACTGGAGAACAAATAGGTTAGGGTTACTGAGACCCTGGTAACCAGCCACTACACAGCTCGCCATAAGGAATGACTGTAATACCAATCCTTTCTCCAGGGTTTCTTTCTCACCATTCACCTTATAAGTGCCAAATCCAAGTTCCTTCTAAAACTTAGGGTGGGAGGGGAGGTGTCATGAGGCATGGGAAGCAGACATAGCCTTTGATTTCTGGAACCCAGGCCCTCACCTAACACATAACAGAATTCTGTGAGACTCACTCTTTCCTGCCTCTGCTTCCCCTCCAACTCCCAGGAACTAAGGAGTCTGGGTGTGGGGGCAGGGAAAGAAACAGGAGACCATGGCTAAAGATATTTCTTTTGAGTCAGCATCTCATATACACACACATACATGGCACATTGTGTATTTGTCTAACCCCAGGTAAAGGTAGCAAGAAGTATGGATGGGACACTGGACACAACCAAGGGAAGAAAGAGGAATGGATGGTTGAGGAGTCAAAAAGAAAAAAGTTAGCAAGTGGCTGAAGGATGAGCAGGGCAGAACCCTCACCAGAGTGGAGTGTTTAGGCGCAGAAGCAACCGTGCCAAGGCCCGACGCCTGTGTGAATCCAACAGGAGCCCCATTGCTAGGGGATGAAGAGAACCTGGGGAAAGGAATCAGATGAGCATAACCAGAATTTCCCACCATCAGCCACCCTGATTTTCCCTGACTCCCTCACTCATTATCACCTCTTCCACCCCCAACAGCGACCCTCCTCCTACCCCCACCCCCATCCCAATACACTGAACTGCCCAACATTTCTTACTAGTCCTATACGACCCAATCATTGAGTCACACATACAGTCAGACACAGTCACAGTCAGGTATAATCAGTCACATACACAATAAATGCCAGAGTTGGAAGGAGATCAAGTCCATCCTTCTCATCTTACACATGAAGAAACTGAGGTTCAGAGAGGTGAAGGGATTCACCGAAGACCACATAATTAATAAGTGGCACGGCCAGGACTTGAATTCAGGTCTTCTAATTCCAAGTCCAGGGCCCTTTCCACAAACCATGCACATTCTGCCACACACAAGTACAGAGTCAGAGAGATACAATTCCCTGCCCCCACATACATGTAGCATCTTCCCCTTCAAGATTTATGAGCACACAGTCACACACACATAATCATACAAAGTCTCACATATGAAACATCATCCCCTTCAAGATACACAGGCACACGGTGAAAACAGTCTCATATCTGGAGAGAATCCTCTCCTTTAAGATCTGCCAGCACACACAATCACACAGTGTCATGTATGGAGCACCCTCCCCGGCAAAATCCTCGTGCACATGCAATCACATACTCAATCACACACAACCTCACACCCAGAGCATCTTCTCCTGCAGATTTGCAGGAACAAGCACATGAGCATGCCCAGGTTTGTGTGTGTGTGTGTGTGTGTGTGTGTGAGAGAGAGAGAGAGAGAGAGAGAGAAAGAGAGAGAGAGAGAGAGAATCTCACATCTAGAGCATCCTCTTCTGCAAGATCTGTGGGAACTGGAAGCATGTGAGCATGCGCAGGTGTGCAGGCAATACACACGCCCCTGCGCAGACACACACACACACACACACACACACACACACACACACACACACACACACCACCTCACACCCAAGGCATTCTCTTTTGCAAGATCTGTGGAAAGGGGAGCATATGAGCATGCATAGGCGAGGACAGACGTACAGATGGGCAGACACCACAGCGCGACAGACAGACAGACAGACATACACACAATTTCACACCCAGAGCATCCTCTCCTGCAAAATCTGCAGGAACTCGAGCATGTGAGCATGCGCAGGTGTGCGCGCGACACAGACACACTCCACACTCACACAGAGCATTCACCCCTCCCAGATCCATCTGCACAGGCAATCACACCCACAATCACAAACCGTCTCACACTCAGAGTAACCTCTCTTGCAGGAGCCTCAGGCATAGCCACTTCACAGGACCTCCAATCAGCGCGCTTACCACATACAAACACACACACACACAATCGCGCGCGCGCACACACACACACATACGCACATGCACACACATACACACACACAAAATGAATGAAGGACATGGGACGATGGACGCACCGACACCGCCCCCAGCCCAGCTCACAGCCGCCTTCGCTCCTCACACACCAGGCTCGGGGCCCGCCCACTTCCGCCCAGGACTCACTTACTTCCTGTCCACGGGCGGAGCACATTGGGACTTGTAGTCCTTTGGGCTCAGGCTCCGCTGCCAGGCTTTCTGAAGAAGGACGCAGGGAGGCGCCCGCTCCCTCTTTTCTCCGAACCCTGGTACTCCCGCCTAGGCACGAAATCCTCCAGCCCCATTCAGTGTCTTCCAATCCATTCTTCATCCATTGGCCTGAGTAATCAATCTCCCTAAGGGCTTCCTGCTGCCTCTGGTGTAAAATACAAATCCTCAGGGATTTTAAACCTTTCACTATGTGGCTCTAACCTGTTTTCCAGGTTTTTCCAGGCTTATTGCACATTGCTGCCTTTTGCACACTCCCCTTCGGGCCAATTTGGCTTACTAGTTGTACCTAAAACCTATAACATGCCATTTTCCACCCCCTCCAGGCATTTGCACAACTTTTCACCCGTGCCTGGAATTCATTCCTTCACTATTACTGCACCTCCGAGCCTTATCTTGTTTTCCCTTCACATTTGTATCTCCTGCCTATCTTCAAATTCTATTCTTACCTTCACTTTCCAAATTACCAAATATCTGTATTCATGTTGTACCTCTACTCTCCTCTCCCCTGCTCCCTCTGGAGTAAACCTGTACACTCACAGAGAACAGGGTCTGCCAATTAAAGGATACACTTCCTAGCTTGACAAATTTCCCCCAAATTTGGGTCCAACATAGGGTTTCCTGCTTATCTTCCAGTATTCCTTCCATTTCAGCCAGTAGACATAACTGTTCCCTGAACTGGTCCAGGAAACTCATCTTTATGATTTTACTCTCTGTCACCTATAACTAGAATGGATCTCCTTTATCCCTAGTTCTGTTTATCAGATTTCCTCTCTTCCTTCAATGTCTAAGGCAGGTGCCATCTCCTTCCAAGGGCTTTGTACATAGTAGGCACTCCCAGAGCACTTTGTTTGGATCTTTATTAGCAAGTCTTTATCTCCTCCCACAGACTAGCCATGTGTGTATGTATGTATATATACACACACACACATATATGTGTATATATATTACTCCTCCCTCATTAGATTGTTAGCTCTTTGAGAAGCTGGTACTATCATTTTTCATCTCAGTATCTCTTATAATGTCTTCCACAGGGTTTCACGAATATTACACTCAAATATTTGTTGGGAGTCTTTCTCCAAGGGACAATTTAGGTGTCATCTCCTTCATAAAGATTCCACCCATCTCTTTTTCCTCTGGCTTTTTTCTTGAAGGGCAGGGGTGATTGTTGACTGTCTCTGTAGTATCATTGTTATTTATGGTCTTTCCCTGTCATGTCATGTTAGATCTCTTGGGGATGGGACATGGTGTTAGATAGTGGTTAAATCAGAAGGTATAAAAGCTGTTTCAATTAAAAGACTTAATGATTGGCCTAGAATTCCAAGGTGAACTTGGCTGGAACTGCTATGAAAAGACTGTCTAGAATGCCTGGCTAGGTTAATCAATCCCAAGTCAGCAGGGATATCTCAGGTTCTGGAACTAAGATGCAACAGAGTACAGATCGTTTCTTTGCCACTTGTGCTAAATTTGGCCTAACACCACCAAGAAAACAGATTCTCCACCAGGCAACACTGCACCATCCATATGTGAAACCATCAATCATAGCAAGTGGAGAAATTCTGAGTGATGTGGACAAGTTTATTTACCTTGGCAGCATACTTTCCAAGAATGTTCACATAGATGATTAAGTTGATATATACATTGACAAATCTGGAGCTTAGTGTTTGGAATGCTCTGAAGCAAAGTGTGGGGGAGAAGAAGCATTAAGTTGCCTCCCAAACTGAAAGTCTACAGAGCCATTGTGCTGACGTCATTGTTGTATGCCTGTGAAACATGGACAGTATACCAGTACCGTGCCAGGAAACTGATTTGCTTCCATTTGAATCGTCTTAGGAAGATTCTGAAGATTACCTAGCAAGATAAAGTATAGGACACCTGAGAGGAACTGCAAGCATTCAAACTCTACTGCAGAGAGCACAACTCCAATAGGCTGGCCCTGTTGTTTGAATGCCAAAAGTATGTTTGCCTAAAAGACTATTTTTATAGAGAACTCACAAAAGGCAAGTATCCATTTGGAGATCAGAAGAAGTGATACAAGGACACTCATAACTGTCCATAACTTTGGTATGGATGGGTGAAACATGAGAGACACTGGTGCAGGCCTATCCAGCATGGTGTGAACACACCGAAAAAGGCACGCTCTATGAGCAAAGCAGAATTGCATTAGCTCAGAAGAAAAACGAGATGCACAAATTTAAAGACATTTCCATCCCACATGTTCATATGGGTTATTTGTGCCTGACCTGTGGTAAAGCCTTCTGAGTTTGTATTTGTCCGATTAGCCACAGTCAGACATATTGCACATGGACCTGGACATCATGAAGTCATTTTGGTCCTCTTTGAGTATGAAAGACAACAAATGACCAACCAAACAGGGATACATTCTAGGAAGAGGGATACCATTATCTTTTCAGGTCAGCAGAATGAAGATGCTCTGGGGACCACAGAGGGAATCGATACAGGTCAAATAAAAATAAAGAAATGTTAACTTATTTGGGATATTTTAGGAACCTTTAGTCACTTACTCTCACGTCAGGATGGAATTCTTTTAGATGTTTACTGATCATCTGAATCTTACTTCTAAAACCAGAACTCGGGCATAAAAAAATAGAACTTTTACCCCAGTGCTGAAATTCAGAGGGTGATCACTTCTTTCTACAACTTGGTAACCAATAATTTAACTAATACTACTAATGGATTTGTCCTCCTGTTTTTAAGAAATAATTTTTATTTTTGTATTCTGAACCTAAACAAAAAAAAGCTCATACATAGCATAACATGAAACAGGGTTTAAATACGAAAAAAATGAATCTCCATTTCATACCACTTGCCTTGAAAAAAGAGGCAGGGCATATAATAAATATGTTATTTTCAAAATTGTCGTTCACATTTGTGCTTCCTTCTGTTTTCTTCTTTGTATTTAAGGAAGCATTTCAACAGCTCTCTTGAATTGGTGTCATTATTGCTAAACTCTAACCCTATCCTCCAAATAAAAACCAAGAGAAAGAAAGGAAAAACAACTCCTTGAAGCAAATAGGTATAGCCTAGCAAATGAACCTAAGTGGCTAAGTTCAAAAATGCATGGGTCTTTTTGCATCTTGTGCCCATCACTTCTCTGTCAGGGGGCAGATAATGTTTCATCATATGTTCTCTGGAGTTGTAGGTGGTCACTGTATTGCTCAGAATTCTTGTCTTTTAAATTTGTTTTTCTTTACAATGTTGCTGTCTTTTTATAAATTATCTTGTCTCTGTTCATTCTGCATATTTGATACTACCCAGGATTTTTAAGTTTTCCCTTCTGACAATTTCATACAGTACAATAATATTCCATTATGTCTATTATACATATTTTTTTCACCTTTGCCATAATTGTCTTACAGTTGATCTAAGGCACTTTGTTTTTCTTTCGTTTCCCCTTTAAGTCTTCCTACTCCCTTGTGGGATTAGGAACTTTGTTTCGCTTGTAGCTATTAACTCCATGGTTTTATCTTCCTTCTTAACCCCTTTCTCCTATCCCTCCTTTTTTTCCTGTGGAATTTGATGTTTCTACACCAAAAACTGTGTATTTAAGCACATATTCAATCCTACTTTGTCTGCTTCAGATAAGTAAGATTTATTTGATGCTTGTTCCTCCCTTCTTCGAGTGTTTAGTCTTTCTCCTTATTTATTACAATTAGGAGAAATAGCAAATTCCACTCCCTTATTCCTCCTTTCTATGGTAGTACATTTCTTTTGGCCCTTCTTTTATTTCCCCTTTTCAAACTCACAGAACAGAGCCAATCCACTCAAAGGATGTGTTTTTTGAAATTCAATTTCATCAGGTTCTAATAGATCTGGGCATTTTTTATTTATTATTTCTCAAAAGTTTTTTTTTAATCATGGTTTTCAAGTTCAATGATTTTTCAATTCTCTCTCCTTTACCTTTTTTCTAGGTCAATTGTTTTTGCTAGATAGTTTACATTTTCTTCTATTTTTTTTAATCTTTTGATTTTGTTCTACTATGTATATTGTCTATGGAGCCACTGAATTGTTTGATCTGTTCTTTTCAGGGAGTCCATTATTTGGATATCGTTCACCTCTTTTCCTTCTAAGCTATTTATTCTTCTAATTCTTTTCTCCAGAGCTTTTATTTTCATCTTTCATTCCTTTTGGGTATTTACATAGTTCTTGTGATAAATCCATTTTCACTTGAGATGCTGTTTGCCACTGTTATGAAATTACTCCTTTTTGGGATCATAGAGCTATAATTATTTTTTTGTACTGGTTTGTGTTTCCCGTTATTTACTCGTCTCTCCAGCTTTAGTTCTGGAATTGAGGCTGCGCCAGGGCTGAACTCTGTCTTATGTTGTGAGTTGGAATGGTGTTTGGTTTCATCTTGGTTCATCTGGGTCCCTCCACTGAACTCCACCTTCTATGGCTAGGTCCCTCTTGGATTTCTGAGTTTCAAAGTAATGAGGCTTTAGGCTCCTGTATGATATCTCAGGACAGAATGCTAGGGGTCTCAGAGTCCTTGGATGCCTATGCTGTCTGAGCACAGCTGTGCTATCGTGGTCAGTATCATTGCCTGGGACATTCTTGGATGAGAAGGGAGAGAGGAAGGAAACCTTCCTATTTTTGGACAGAGAGCCTTACAGGTTACACATGTCTGTTACCATCTTTGGGAGAGTGAGAGGCTATACTGGGCTAGGATTTGTGTGCATGAATGTAAGAGGGGGCTTTCCTATTGCCAACAGGTGTGTGTATGTGCGTGCACGTGTGCGTGCATGTGCGCGCGTGTGTGTGTGTGTGTACACTTCTTGGGAGAGAAGTTACTATAATTTCTCACTGGATTTCATTATTCAGTTGTATGAATTTTAGGTTCTTCCTAAAGTAGATATGTGGGAACTGGATGGTTTGCCACCATTCAGGAAGCCATCTTAGCTAAAAAGCTCCTTAGATTTCTCTGTCACCCTGTATATATTTTTCTTTGGTACTTTTCTCAACAGTTGTATCATATATCTTGGTGTCATATGTGTCATGTTTCCCCATTAGATCATAAGTTCTCTAAAGACATGGACTACATTGACTTTTATCTTTCTACACTTAACACTGAGCATATAGGAAATACATTAATACTTGGTTTTTCCTCAGTGTCTATGGTATTACTTGCTACTTTAAAGGCCAAAAGGAATATTGAGAAAAAGCAGTTTGTGCTAGCAGATGGTAGGTTTGTTGAAAAACATCTTTCTATGAGTTGCTTCTCCCTACAGAGTCAGAGAATGTAGTTTATCTTTGCTATATAAAGAATCTGTGGTGAAGTCAAAGAGGAAGAATGGGAGGAGAAACTCTTATTAGAACTATTTTAAACTTGATATTCTAAAGAGACAGAATTCTATGAATAATCTGTAAAAAGCTAACAGTGTATTCAATAAAACAAATAGAGGGCAAAGAAAAAGGATAAATATCTAGCTTATTTCCTGAAAGACTGAATGAATCTAGCTCTTATTTTGAAGAGAAATATGAAGAAAATTCTTAAGATTTTAATTTGAGGAGATACTGGCTATGAATTTTCTTAGAGTCAAATTTTGTAAATAATTGTATTCATTGTTTTTGTTAATTAAAAATCTGTATATATTCAGTAATTTTAATATTTACTCACTATATAGAAAATAAGTATTGCTATTTGGAAGAGATTTCTCTAGTTCATTAAATAGTTACTTAAAGACCTGGGGTGAGAGTTAGAGTTAATGAATGAGACATCCATTTTTATTAATTATTAAGAAACTATTTTATCATGACCCTGGATTGCTTTAGCATTAGGTGTGATCAAATTAAACATAGTAATGAATCCAGTAGCAGGCTAAGAGTTGACACCTCTTAAGCAGATCCCCATAAACTTTCCTACACTTAATGAACTGAAAGGTCATGTATATCTCAAACACTGTTCTAATAAGCACTGCCACTGTTAGGGGATTTCATCCCCTGTGTAGAGCCCATCTATTTTTCTGTGCCTCAAATGACCCATCTCTGAAGGGAGGAAGGGCTGTTGTTCCCTGTGGAAAAAAGGATTTGGTGATGACAGAAATGCACAGTGAAGGCAATGGAGGCACCTGCCTCATGGGGAAGGGCTGAAAAACTTTATTGCAGGGTCAGGGTCAGTCTCCAAGAAGCAGGGCCGCCTCCCGGACATGCTGCCTGACCACTCGGTCCAATAAGGCATGAACATCCCGGGCAGCTTGGGAAGCCGCTTCTAGTACCTGCTGTAGGTGATCCTCATGCAGGCGGGCATCCATCTCAAGCAGAGCAAGCTGGCCGGAGGCAGGGAGCAGGGCCAGAGCCAGCTGGGGCCCACCAGCTGCTTCTTCCACATGGCTCAGGTCAGCTAGGGCTGTACCGTCCACAAAGCCAGCTGAACAGGCACACACAAAATCTCTCATGGGGATCCCCGCATCCAACACGGCTAAGGTAGCTGCATTCACACAGGCTGCATAATTACCACCATCTGCCTGCAGCACCTAGTCACAGGGCAAAAGGATTTAGAGATGGAAAAGATCCAAGAGGCCTTTTCTTCTCACCCCTTCACTGCAGAGAGGAAAAATGTGAATCCCAGAGCAGCTGATCCATGATATCAAAGAGACCCTTGTCTACTGGAGTCATCTTCCACTAAGTTCCTTGGACATATCCTGAGGTCTTTATTAACTCTCCTCCTCTCCAAACAATCTATCATTGTCTTCCATCTAAAATCATCTTATATTTTGCTTATACTTCTTTGTGTAAATATTTCCCCCAAGAGAACAAAAGCTCCTTAAGGGCAAGGAATGTTTCAATTTTAACTTTTGTTTTCAAGCCTCTGACACTGTTCCTAGCACATAATCTCTTAACAAATGTTTGTTGACTGAATGATTTACTGATCCTGCACCTTCTTCTTCACTCTCTTTCCTACTTCCTTCCCCAACTTGGTTCCTATCCATCCTCTCCATCTGTACTTGGAAATCCTGGGTATCATTCCAGCCTCAGTTCAGGGGTCACTTCTTCCAGGAAGTTTTCCCTGAGCCCTCCTCATCCTGGACAGGATGAAGGCTACCATCTGAGACCCCAAAGGATACTGTCTACACTAATTACCCAAGTCACATCCCATCTCAAACTATGGTTATTTATGAGAATAATATTCCTGTATTCCATCCAGGGAGCCCCATGATAGCAAAAGTAATGTTTCTTCCTTTAATGCTGTTTCTACTCCTAAGAAGAGTGTCTGGGCTCAGTGACTGTATGCAGATGGCAATGGGGCCGGGGGAAGGCAAGCAGCACAGTTTACACTGTGGCATCCTTGCCAGCAGCTGGGGCCTCTCAGCAGTGGAGGAGGAGGGGCTTCCCCCCAGGCTGCTCGGGAGGGGGGAGGGGAAGGGAGCATGTCTAACAAGGGGTTAGGAGACACAGGGTCAAGGCTAAGTTCTGTCCCTAATTGCCTGTGGGACCTTGGGCAAGTGGGTTGTATCTGTGGACTCCCTTTCCTCATTCTATCTCATGAGAGGATTGAGGTGTTTGCTGGTTCTGATGTTCTATGGGGCTAACTACTTTCACAGGAGCCCTGTGAAGGAAAAGGGTGGGCATCATCACCTCCATTTGGTAAATAAGTAAATAAGTAAACTAAGGCTTAAAAAAGGAGTTGGCACTTGGCCAAGGTTAGGAGAATCAGAAGTGGGACTAGAAACCAAGCCTTCTGACTTGTGTTTCCTCTCAAGTCCTTCCTAAATACCTCCTCTATTTGTGCTCCCTTGCCTTTCACTTATCTAAGCCAAAGTCTACCTCCTTTTTCCAATCTAATCTCCCAATAAAAATTTGCACCTTTACCTGGACATAGATATCAATCTGGGAGCGAGGGTAGAGCTGGGTCAGGATGGCAGCCTCAAAGGTCTGCCTCAGCTGGAGTCCCATTTCACAAGCCTTGCGGTCCCCGTGTGGCCGGCGCTTCCGTTCCCCAGTGCTGAATGTGGCCATGCTATACTGGCAGTTGACCAGTGCTCTGTCTGGCAGTGCTCTTGACCGAGACCCCCGCATCTAGGAAATTGGGGAGAGAAGACATAGGAATGTGTTAAGCAGGAGCTATGGGGGGGTCATCCCTCAAACCTCTCTTTTACTAAATGTGGGAGAGTGGCATCCTGGTCAGATGAGTGAAGAAATGAGCTTATTAGAGTGGACTAGTCCCAAGGAGTAAGGAGACTCAGGTTTGAATTTAAACTCTACTACCATGTGACTTTCGGCAAGTTCTGTAAACTCTCTGGGAAGGATTTCTCATAACTCAGGTGAGGAGAAGAGAGTAGATAAACCCTAATTAGGGTCCCTTCTACCTCCTCATCAATGACCTTCTCTTTTCTTTTTTTTTTTTAATTAAAAATTTTTATTTTCCAGATTAATTTAATAGGATATAAAAGCATCACAACTGAATGCAGAAAAGCAGAAATATTAAATGCATCCTACTTTCATTAATACCCACATTCACTTCAAGACATAATGGCCTGTCATCTCATTGATCCTGGGCTTACCATCCCTTCTAGCCTTACCCCTACACTTCATGGAACTAATTCCATGATCCTAATTCTATAATTATTTCCCAAGGGAATGAGGAAGAATCCTGGATACCTTTTTATACCCTTCTATTCGGGCTCTTCCATAGAAGGGCCTAGTAGGCTTTCTCCTTTTCCTATAGACCTTCAGCTCCTGTTTACCCAAAGGAATTAGACGAGGCCGAGAAGACAGGGACTTATCTACGGTCATGAATCCCACAG
Organism: Gracilinanus agilis; assembly: GCF_016433145.1. Classification (NCBI taxonomy): domain Eukaryota; kingdom Metazoa; phylum Chordata; class Mammalia; order Didelphimorphia; family Didelphidae; genus Gracilinanus; species Gracilinanus agilis. The sequence continues at coordinate 705,020,041 of NC_058130.1, forward strand.
AATGATGGCCTCCAGGAAGGTCTCCCCATCTGCAAGCAGAACTTGCCTTCTGAGTTCAGAAGGTCTGACCTCTGTCTGCAGGTGGGAGATAATTATTACAGGGATTATCATATATTATCCCCCACCCCTATGGTTCACTCACACACATATATCCCCCTACCCCCAGCAGTACCCCTTTTATTTGAGGCTCTGCTTTTTCCATGGTTTCAGTTACCTAAAGTCATGTAGAAGTTTGGGGAGGGTCCAGTACTGTTCCATTCCCCCCCCATCTTGTTTTCACTTTTACTTTTTTAAAGGCTTTTTTGGTAGGGGAGTGGGAGGCAGCAGGAAATAAAGGGGCAGGAGTGGAGAAAGAGAGCACAGTATATATGAGGTTAGCAAGTGTTTACATATTTGAGGTTTTCAACCACCCATGGTAGGTCTTGGGATGTATTCCCTGAGGATATGGAGGCGAAATATAATTTTGGAAGACCTCCCAAAGACCACAAACTTCTGAGGACCTTCCTGGGATGAAAGAGAATCTTTGGGATAGATTATTCTCAGGTATTCATGGGAACTCAGCTTGTTTTAGGTTTCCAGTGGCCTTGAGGAAGAGACTTCTGCCTAAATTTACAGTAAGAGTAGAGTAAGTTTAGAAAGTTGGGCCCAGGTTGTAGAGGGTTTTAAATGCTAAATGGAGGAGCAGGTGAGTGGCTTGGTGGATAGAGCTCCAGGACTGGAGTGAGGAGACCAATCTGATTTCTATATACTTCCCAATCTGGCAAGTCACTTAACCCCAATTGCCTAGCCCATACCGCTCTTCTGCCTTGGAACAGATACTCAGCATTGATTCTACTTCAGAAGGTAAGGTTTAAAAAAAAAAAAGCCAGAAGAGTTTATATTGTTTCACAGGGGCAATAAGGAGCCACTGAAGAAGAGTGGAAAGGAAAGGAATAAGCATTTATAGAATGCCTACTAGGTGCCAGGAACTGTGCTAAAGTGTTTTTTATAAATATTAGCTCATTTGAACCTCACAACAGCCCTGGGAGGTAAGTACAGTAGGTCTATTATTATCCCCAATTTACAGATAAGGAAACTGATGGTAACTTTCCCATGGTTACACAGATAGTAAGGGTCTGAGGCTGAACTTGAATTCAGGTCTTTGTGAGTCTAGGGCCCATAACTCTACTCACTATATCACCTAGTTGCCTGAAACTTGAGTAGTCAAATTTGCTCTTAAGGAAAACCATTGGCAGCAGGTACTAGAAGGGGCAGAATAGGTGTAGATCTACATTGCTTGAAGGGAATTTCCTCCCTGGGAGTCCCAACCAACAAGGAAATCACAGGTTCAGTCCAATCACATATATAATAGTTAAATGGTTATCATTACTATTGTGCTTGTCCTTATGATTTCCAAAAGGGATAGTTGGCATGTAGACTATTAGAAGAACAGATTTTTCCAAAGCATAGTTTTGATCATGTTAACCCTCTTCTCATGAGCTTCAGTGGCCCTCTGGGATCAGTCAATTAGTTAATAAACATTAATTAATGCTTATTATAGCCACTCATTTTGCATATACATGGTATATCCATTTAGTCGCTCCCTAACCTAAAGGGGCTCACAGTCTAATGATGAATACAATATGCAAACAACTATTTTCATACAAGATACTATACACAATATAAATGGAAGGCACTAAGTTGGGAGAAAGTGAAAAGGAAACAGATGCCTAGAGGGGAAAATATCCAAAGAGAATGTGGAAATTGAGCTGAATCTTGAAGGAAACCAGGATTAAAATCAAAGCTTGAATTGAAGGGCATGGTTCAAATCTGACCTCTGAGACAGTTTAGCTTCTTCGACCCTGGGTAAATCACTTAATCCCAACTGTCTGGCCTGTACTGCTCCTAAAGACAAGTTAAGGGTTTAATTAAAAAAAAAAAAAAAAGCAGCTCTCCTGGCACTTGAAGCCCATTACAATCCTACCGCTTCCTACCTTTCCAGCCTTCTTACAAGCGATTTCCCTCCACTGATTTCAGCATGAAGCTGCATTAGCCTACTTTGAAGGCTGTCTAACTCGTGCCACCAAAGTGGTATGTCCTAGAACCTCCAACAATCTTTGGCAGGAGCCCTTCCCTGTTCCCTTCTCCTACTCTGGTATCTTAGATATGGCTATATTACACACATTAGAATATGAACTCCTTGAGGGCTGGGCCTTGTTTTCGTCTTTGCTTTCTTTGTATCTCCACCGCTTAGCACAGAGCCTGACACACAGTAAGCTTAATAAATAAATGCCTCCTGACATAGTCTCGGAGGCCATTAGTGGGGCAAGGAGGTAAGACGAATCCAGGCCCGGGTGCCAGACACTCAGACCAGGCTGCAGCAGCAGCAACTTAGTAACAACACGGTTGGGAGTGGGAGTGGGGTTAGAGGTCAGAAGCAAAAACGACATGGTAGCAAAACCGAGGAGTCTGTTTTCCAGCCACCAGTTTTCTCCCTTAAAGAACCAAGACTGCCCTCTCCTCAGCCTCCGGGAATTTTCAAGAAATGTGATTCGTCCTGGACCTGTGAGACCACGCCCCCGTCCCAATGCGGCTGGAGATCTTATTTCCAGGAAGACTGCGATTGGTCCGGGACCCTGTGAGGTCAATCCCCCCCTTCTCCCTCCCGGTAAGCATCTGGGGTAAGCCTCGCACCTCGTGAGGTCCGTAGACTACTGCCAACGCCTTGGTGTTGCCTTGTTCAATGTAGGCTGAGCCATCGGCCTGCGCAAAGACACCCATCCGTGCTTGGATCTTGCGCAGCTCTCCGGCCCGCCGCCCGTCCACGCGGTAACCCTGATCCGACAGCAGCTCCAATCCCGCCATGCTGGTAGTGTCTTCTACCGTAGCTCGACTACACTTCCCGGCGGTCTCACTGCTTCCGGCTTCTGGCTCCGCCTTCCGGCGGCCCATACTTCCTGCCTTTGCCCTTTTCTGACACTGTTAGGGTCATGGATCTAGGTAAATGAAGGACCTCAGAAGCCATCTAGTTCAACCTCCTTATTTTTACAGAGAAGGAGTCTGAATCCAAGAGAATGAAATGGTCTTGTTCGAGTCCACCCAGCTAAGTGGCAAGGCTAGGAATGGAAGAAAAGTCCTCTAATTCCTACTGCAGCGCCCCAACTACATTTCCCAGTGCACCGTAGAAACTTTAAGGTTCCGGTCCCTGGGGCTCCGCCCCCTTCATTACCTCTGTCTCCCGGCGGTGGAACTTTCTCACTTGTGCACTGAGTCAAGTACAGACACTTGTCTGTTGACCGTCCAGTCGCTCAGTTGGCATTAAAAGGATACAGGATCTAGTTTGATTTCAAAACCAGCCTCCTGATTCTTATTAGACATATGACCCTGGGCAAGTCTCTTCGTCTCTCAGCACCTCAGGTTCCACATCTGTAAAATGAGGCAATCGGGACTGGATACCCTCAGAGGTTCCTTACAACTCTCAATCCAAGATAATACTATAATTGACTATCTGAAAAATGAGAACTAATGCTGACAATGTCTGCCTCCCGGGGCTGGTGTAGGGAAATGATTGGGACAGCTTTGACAGACTGTATAGAAATAGGAGTTGATCTTTTAATGTGGTATCCAATTACTGACAATCTGTGATAGGCAGAAAGGCTCACTGTTGTGGCATCATTATATTCTCTTGTTTCTGCAGGTAATTCTAATTGACTTAATTGTTGTATAGTCGTTTTCAATGGTGTCCAACTCTTTATAACCTTTTTTTAAAAATTTTGTTGGTAGTGATACTGGATTATTTTGCCATTTCCTTCTCTAACTTATTTTACTGATGAGGAAACTGTTAAGGGATCTGCTCAGGGACATACAGTTAATAAGTGCTTGAGGTCAGATTTTAACTCTGCTCTTCCTGACTCTAGACCCTGACTAAAGTGCTAACAGCTAGGTGCTTCAAGTTTAACACTAGACATATCTTTCCACTTAGGAAACTTAGCTGCTTGGTCACTAAAACCAGTGAAGCTCAAAATGATCACAATGACCATGAATTTCTTTGAGATACTGCTATCAGAATAGAATTTCTTATTGGCTGGGATTTTTGCTTTTTTTCATCAAGTGTCATTCACTTTTATATATATTCAGTTTGGATCATGTTTTTGCTCAAACACAGGTCATAGTTATGTCTGATGGTTTAAAGTGGTGGTAGTTATTGGGGTGTGGGGTTTAATAGATATTCTCACATAATTTCTGGCCTATGAAATACTCATTGTTATCGGGATACTCACATCAAAATACTGTCTTCCATGTTGGTTTGTACTGTGGTAGCCTGTAACTACATCTCTTTGTAGTGTGCTATTGACCAGGGAACCACAAAGAGAAAAAAAATATTGAACCTAATATTCAATATACTTTTCTAGTAAATCAAGCAAGTCTAAGATAGAAACCTGCTGAACTGGGAATGAACTCACTGGTAAGCAAGATGTACTACAGCTATAGACCCATAAGAAAAAATCTTCCACAAAGGAAATGGCTGTTTATTCTTTATGTGTCTCAAGTACTATCCCACCAACTGACCTCCCCAGAAATGACACCTGCTAATTTTTATACATGTAAACTCCTTTACAATAAAATACTTTCAAATTTAAAAAAAAGATCAAAAAGATGATTTTTATTCAGCACCTGCCCCATGCTGAGGAGGATACAAAGATAGTATAAAAGGCTCCTTCCTTGTTTTCTCCCCTAGTGGTATAAACTCTAGTAGAGAAGTTCACAATCCCCTAGAACAAAACTTCTCTTAATAGCTGACATTTTTGTGTTTTTGTCACGACAGCTCTGCAAAGAGAATAAGAAGGTAGTCCTTTGGGCTGTCATGTGAAAGAAGGATTAAATTAGTTTTGCTTGACCCCAAAGGATATAAGTAGGAAAAATGGGCAGAAATTTCAGTCTTATATTAAAAAAAAAAAAAAAGACTTCCTTGGGGCAGCTCACAAGGAGCCTCAGGAAGGGAAGAAACTGAGGAAAGCAGTTAGGGCTAGCACCTTAGAAGTAGAAAGAAGGACAAAGGGGAGGTGATTTGGCAGTAGCCCTGGAATTCTGAAGTAATCTCAGTAGGAACCTGGGTGATTTTCAGTATTAGTTATGATGAAACTGTTGTATAATAGCCTCTGATTCTCTGTGCAGTTGGAGTGGAAGTTAAAGGAGTGGGAGGGAGCAGCCTCTGACCTCACAATACCCTGTAGTCCCACAAAGCCATCCCTGCAGATTCCCTTGGGAAGAGGCCTTTTCATTCCCAGCCCCTAAGATGTTCTGACCTCTGGTGGATTGTATCCACCCTAGAAACTCAGGGCATGTCACTCCTCGACGACTATGAGGGGCTTCGGTACGAGATTGAGAGGCTGGTACAAGAGAATGAGGAGCTGAAGAAGCTGGTACAACTGATGCAAGAGAACAATGAGCTGAAGGCAGTGCTCAACATCCCATTGGAGAATGTCAGCTCATTGAACAGTAACATCCCAAGAGAGACACCATCTCTCTTCGCTACACAGATTCCCTTACATAGGACTGTCATATTGGAGGAATCAGAGAAAGGTGGGCTTTGAGAGGGAAAGGGTGCATTTTAGGGGACCAGCATACTGTTACAGTTAAGTGATGCAGTCATAGGAAGGGTAACAGTATTCAACAAAAAGTTACCAGGATTCCTCTGTGTACCCTATTTGCTACAATATGAGGGAATAACAGTTATGGATAAGATATAGACTCATCAAACCAACTAGTAAAGGAGAAAGGTCATCCATTCATCACATATGTATTAATTACCTCCTGTAGTACTCATTGCTGAGGGAGAAAGGGATAAGACATGGACCCTACTTTCAAAGAGTTCCCAGTTTAATAGGGGAGACAAGAGAAAGCACTTTGAATGATTGAGTCCACTCCATACTTGAATAGAACACTGCACATCATGCCTGATAAGTGGTCATGCAGCCTTTGCCCAGGGACCTTTATTGAAAGGAGGCCCACCAAGCCTATTTCACTTTTGGCCAGCCCTAATGGTTAGGAAGTTTTTTTTCCTGGCATTACGCATAAATCTGCCTTTGTGTTCCTAGTTCTTTTTTCTAGGGTCAGGCAGAACAAGTCTAATCTTTCTTCTACATGACACCCCTTCCAAAAGCTGGCAGAGAGCTTGTCCTATCATGTCTTTTCTTCAGTCTATATCCTTGGTCTCTTCAACTGATCCTTCTATTACATGATATGGAGGAATGTTATCAGCCAAGTTGCTCACATCTTAACAATGTCCATCTAAAATGTAGTGTCTAGAACCAAAGCCAGCACTCTAGATGTCTGAATAGGGTGGAGGACTGTGAACTTCTTGGTTCTGGAAACTGTCCCTTCTTCAAATCCAAGATCCCTGATGGCTAAGCACATTGTGACTTTTATCAAGCTCTTGATCTACTAAGACTATCTGATTTTTTAAAAATGAAATGCTATTTAAGACATGCCTTCCAGATATTACATTTGTGTACTTGATGATTTACTCCAAGTATAAAACCACATTTCATGTCATTTGGTTTCATTTGATTAGTTTTGGCCCAACATTCTATATTGTTGATGTTTGGGGGAGGGAATATTGATTTTGTCATCTGCATTAGCTTTTTCTCTAGCATTTGTGCAAATCTAAGCATGTCATGAGCTTACTCACTTCATCTTTGTATTCAACTATTGGTTAGCCCCTAGGCAAATTTGATGCTTTTGTATTTTTATAGATTGATTCTAGGAAATTCTCCCACAGACCACTCAGTCTGTCTCTTGACTTATCACAGCTATATTCATAAGCATGGAGTCAGTCATAAAGTATTTTTTAAAAATTTAAATATAGTTTTTTCAATTAACATTTATTTTCTCTTCCCTTCATTGGAAAATAAAGAAAAAACTATTTAAATAAAATATTAATAGCAAATGAATTGATTTCCTTCTTGGTCACATCCAAAAATTTGTTTCTCATTCTGTATCTTTAATTTGTCAGCTCTGTCATGAGGTGTATGGCATGCTTTGACAATGGTCTTCTGAAATCATGATTGATCATTGCATTGATCACAGTTCTTTAAGTCTTTCCAAATTGCTTATCTTTACAATGTTGTTGTTATGTAAATTGTACCCATTCTGCTTATTTTACTCTGTATCAGTTCATATAACTCTTTCAAGATTTCTCTGAAACCAGCCCCTTCATCATTTCTTATGGCATAATATACTGTTCAAATCCTATGCCATTGCTTGTTGAGCCGTTCCCCAAGCAATGACACTTTTTTGGTTTCTGTTTTTTTGCCACCATAAAAAGAGCTGCTATGGATATTTTTTTGTTGATTTCACTGGGGTATTATTGGGTCAAAGGGTATGAAGCTTAGTAACTTTTATGGGGCATAGTTCCAAGCTCCTTTCTAGAATGGCTAGGTTAGTTCACAGATTTAGCAATTCAGCAATTCAGAAGTATGGTCTTCCCCTTCTAAAAATTCCCACAGAGACCAGAGCAACCAGCACAACCTCTAATAGTTGGGACCATAGTCCCAAGGTCATTCAGTTGCAGAAGTTACCCTTGTATTTGGTTGATTGGTTGTTGTCCTTTGTACTTGAAGAGGACCAAAATGATATCATCTCCAGTTTCATGTACAGTGTGTCTGACTGGCTGATCAGACCAATACGAGCTTAGAAACCTCTGCCACAGGTTAGGCACAAATAGCTCATATCAACATTTGGGATGGAAATGTCTCTAAATTTGTACATCTTACATTTCTTTTGAGCTATTGCAATTCTGTTCTGCTCAGAGGGCACAGGGCCTTCTTTGATGAGGATATGCCAGGCAGGACAATCTCTAGAGAACATAACTGTGTCCTCAATATCCGGAATTTCTCCATTTGTTGTGACTGCTGGTTCCACATATAGATGGTGCAGGTTGGCTGATGGACAACTTCTATTTTCTTGGTGTTAACTCTCAAACCACAATTAGCTCAGGTGGCAGAGAAATGATCCATACTTTGTTCCCTCTCAGTTTGTGAACCAATTGTTGTGTACCGATTCTCCCTCTACTTTAGTCTTGGCTTGTAGCCTTTTCAAGTTAAATAATTTACCATCAATGTGGTAGCTGACCTTGATGCCATTTGCATCCTCATTGAAGGTAACTGACAATATCACTGAAAACATCATGCTAAAAAGCAAGCACACAGCCCTGCTTCACTCCACTGGTGATTGGGAAAGCTCGAGAGTATTGTCCATTATCTAGAACCCCAGAGATGCATGCTATCATGGAATTGTGGTATAATATTGATGAACTTTTCTAGGCCACCAAATTGTGCCATGATCTTCCAAAAGCTCTCATAACTAACAGAATCAAAGGCCTTGGTCAGGTTGATGAATGCTTCTGGCATTTCTCCTGGGATTGTTGGGCATCAAACACTAAATCTATCATTCTTGGGCCCTTTCTTAAGTGTAGTTTGGGCCAGTTATTTCCTTGTAGCCATGGTAATGTCAATCAATCATTCTTCCTGGTCCTGAGTTCCCCAGGAGGTATATAAGTTCCCCAAATTCTATTGTCCTTTAGAGGATGATCTAGCATGGTTATCAGAGATACTGTTGCCAGAGTGGCAAACTCTGTGTGGTGGCCTAATATTGAGCACTATCTCTTTCCTGATTAAAGATTTGGTTTTTCTGACTACCATTAAATAGTCAGAAAAACCACTCATTAATCCAGGAAAGGGGTTCAGTGCAATATTAGGCCTCCACACAGAGCTGTACACTAACATCCACACAGAGTCTGAGGATTTAACTCCCAAGTGCTCTGGACACTGACCTCTGGGAGAGCCAATTGTGCTTGAATGACAGCTCCAAGAAACAAAAGAATTTGGGAAACCTATGTATCATTTGGGGAGATCCAGGGGCAGGGAAAGATGATACATTATCATAGCTACAAGGAAATGGGAGTGTCAGCCTATACTGACAGGATACAATCAAGCTTGGGAAAGGAATCATAGCTAGAGCCTTGGGTGTAAGGGAAGGGGCTATTTGCAATGGATACTAAAAGGATGGTCCCTGTCCAGGTGTGGATCTTTTGGGGAAAGGGTCTCTGATACAATAGGAAAGACTACCAAGACAAAAAGAATACTTTGCATATGCTTAGTCCCATCTAACTGGGATTGTCATTTATCTTAGGGTCCATTATTCAGTCTGAAACTGCTAGCTTGAGATTCCCTTCAGGGTGGATTCTTGCTGGAACTGGGAACCGGGAACAAGTACAAGCTTTGGGGTCTCCAACTTACAAGCTAGTCCTAAGACTTGGGGTTCATCAGATCATACTAGGTTATAAGTTTGGGGTTTCTAGATTCCATTTCAACACACACCCTTTTTGGGCAAGGCTTGGTGCCCCTGCCCAAACAAATGGATAAATGGGTGATGCTATATAGGTTGGACCCTGTCACTAATGGTGGAAAACCTTGGGGTACAGTTATGGGCAATTGGCATTTGGGTGCACTCCCCAAATACCCATGCATTGACATTTGAGCCAGAAAAGCAGGTAGTCTGCCTTTGGCAAAATTCTAACATACAAAACACTACCTACTCTATTTCCTCAAAGTCTTTAAGTCTTTCAAATGGGGGGGAGAGGGGGAGGTGTTCTGATGTAATGCCTTTGGCCTCTTCTCTCCAGCTCCTTTTGTACAAGACAACTTTATTGCTGCAAGAGAAAACAAGAGAAATCCATAAATACATTCTCTAACAGGACTTGATCAACTCCCAATATACTTACTCACTATAAAGATTATCCATATCCACGCTGCTAACCATACTCTGAAATCCCATATTATTAATTCTATACCAATTATAAAATAATTTAAGTTACATGCCTAATCAGAAAGATTGCCTTACTCCACCAAAATAATCATATAAAAAGCAGCTCTACAAACTATGGAAATATAAAAGCAAAAATAAAATTCACATCACAGGTTAATCAGGGCTTATAAATCTGAAAGTGGCCCTTCACCCTGTTTGTGGCCAAAAATTAAAATATCATCTATAGCAAATAAATTCTAATTAAATATTCTATTACAAAAATCCCAAAATCATATTAAAAAACTGTATGACAATTTAAGCTTCAAAACAATTTTAAGTCAAATTTAAAGTCTCAAAATTAAAATTAATTCCCAAAATTCTCAAGATTAAAAATGCTTCTACATTTGCTAATTTTTAACCTCTCACATCCCCTCCCCCTTCGGGATGTTGAGATGCTAGGGATTTTAAAAACTGTTTTTCACTTTTAACTACTTAACAACTATAATCATGCTTAAATAGCTTAGACTTTTTACTCCTATTAACTCTTACTTTGTATGAAAGAAATAATGTTGCAACTGAGTCAACCAATGCAAAGTCTGTAAAAATTCTTGTGAAAATAATTCTCTTGTGGCAGTATCATGAGATCTCCTGATTTAACTGAGTTCTAGCCTTATTAAATTAGTTTTGAGTACCATTTTCAATTTCCTGAGTATCTATTCATTGGCAATAAGGGTTCATTTATCATTGGACTGAGGCCTAGTCTATAGGTGATTTCATTAGTATTCCTAGGCACAAATGCTTTTTCTAATCTCATTGTTTCCTGTGTTGAAGTTCCAAAAATGTATAAGCTTTACTGGTACTGAGGAGCAATTCAGTGTTCTATATGAAACTTGTTTATTAAAAATGCTGCTTAGAATCTACTATTTATATGTGAGTCTTCCTCCCTTTTTGGCACTGATGTTTGCTAGGTTTTCCTTATGACCTGGGACCTCTTCCTCCTTTAGGAAAAGGGACCTCTTTAGTCTGCTCCCTCATTTAAAATGGCTATAAATTTCTATCTGCCTTCACAGTTCCTATATTCTAGGCTTTGCCTTTTAAGGCTTCCTTCATTATATGATTACAGAAAATTTGCTACAACAGGAGAAAAGTGTGAAGTAACTTAAAATGAGGGAGAAAAGCTCCCATAATTTGGAATATTAATGCCATGTGTAAGTGGCAATGATCAGCAGTCAACAGTGGAACTTGACAGAAACTTAGCTGAGCCATTTCTCCCATTTCTTCCATTTGCCCTTGTGACAGTATAAATAACCAATTTTCCTCCATAGCATTTCTTTTCCCAATTATCTTCCCATACATTTTACCCTTTGATGGCAATTCTCTCAAACCATACTCGGGGTTTAAAATAATTTATCTTCTATTATTAACAATTATTTCTAGGCTCCATAATTTCTTTTCTAATTTCTTCTGGTACTACTTTGAGACAAACTAGCACTCTGGAATCTCTGCTGTAAATTCTCAAATTTAACAGATATTACTTTCAAGTCTCTTAAACAGGTAAAATGCTACTATTTTTAACTTTCCCTACTTTAGCTAAATTTGGGGAATAGCTCTCTTCTTTCTAGGTTCTCTACTTAAAAGAGACTCTGCTCAGGGTAAATATAATTTTCAGTGGAAATAAAATGGCCATTTTTTTTTTTTTTTTTGCTACAGAAAACCGAAAGGCAAAATGAAAGCAATTAAGAAAGGCAATACTTATCAGTTCCAGTGATGTCTTGGGGGCTCCTTTGGATTTCTCATAGAGGTGTCTTCAAGAATCCTTCAGATTCTAAGTTGCAGGAAAATCTTATCCAGGCTTTTGGCTCCTTAGAAATGTCTTGAGATAATAGTTAGTGCACTAGGGTTTCTAAATAAATTCCTTTTTAACAAGCAATCTAGCAAACTTAACTGTAATAACTTCTAACCACTTCATCTACACTCCAGAGCTGGGATGATAAATGCAGGGCATCCCTAGAAATTTCTTAGGAATTTTCCCAGGTGGGGAATTCCTTCTTCTAATAGTGGTCATGTGCCAATGATCATCTATCAGAAAAATAATGCTCACAAAATAATTAAATGCCAAATTGGTTTAGTTCTCCCCACTTAAAAAGGAAAAATTAAAGCTAATTCACTATAGGATTCAGGATTCACTGGTCTTTTAAAACAAAAACTTATCTATTGTAATGGTTGCCCTCTGGAAATTTACCTTAAAAACTCCAAAAATCAGTCTATAGTTCATGGTCCTTTTACTTTTTCAAAAAAGTAAAACCCATAAAATTTCTTACTAAACACAAAATTTAGGGTTATTAAGGAAAAGCTTAAAAATTACCTTCAAGTCAGAATACGTATCCATTTTCCTTCTCTATCTTTTTTACTCTGATTTACTCGTGGCTCCAAAATTGCCTTTCTTTGACCTAAGGCAAAAATGGCTTCTTAAAAGGAAATTTGTTGGTCAGTTAAAAAAAACCAAAAACAAACACTCAGGATTTCCTTACCACATAAAGCAAACCTTTTCCTATTAAAACAACTCAATGACTGGTCAGGTCTGTAGTTCACCATCCTAAAATGAACTTTCTTTACTCCAGAACACATACACACATGTTAATTAGAAAACCTTGCTCTCTGGAAACAAATAATAGCTTGACAAAAATGTGAAATTACAGCACTCTGGATACCTAGAATAAAATGCATCTCATTACCAACATTAAAAATTAACCACTTGGTATACAATATTTCACACATTAACCATACCAAAACTGGGAAGAAAAGATTAGAATTTAAAGCAATCAATTTCTGGATTTCCTTTTGCCTCCTGCTGGATATTCACATATCCAGATCACCAGCTCTTGTCTTGCCTCTTCAGCTTTTGGGAAGAATTAACTGTTAACAAAACTTTATAGACATTTGCTAACATTTATATCACCAGCATTTAGAATTAGTAGCAAAGTCTCCAATTAAAAAATACATTAGACATACAATATAAGCAAAACTCCACAGAAAATTGAGAAGAAATCCAGAATTCAAGTTCTTTAAGCTCCTATGAGAAGCTCTTTCACAAAAATTTACACCTATTTCAACCTTAAACCATTGCATTTCAATTCATGAAGAAACTTTCTCTATTTTAATCGATTTAAAGCAATTTCCCAAAACTTCAAATGAAAACTCAGACTCCCACACTCTAGCTCAGCTTCATCTTCAAAGCTTTCAGCCAACCATTCACACCTCTGAATTATGCTCTCCTCACCCTTACTTCTAGCATAGACACTGCTTCACTCATGTACTGTTAAGATTAAAAATGATAGACTGATATAATAATAGAAATTAGTAGTTTAATTAAAGCCATGGCCATGTTGGTAAAATATATATATGACCGCGCCTGCCTAGCTTTTACCAATGGAGCCCATCCTCTCTCCTGCATGCCAGCCAGCTCCTCAGGAAGATCAAGGGCTTTCTTTAGGCCCTCCTCTCATTTAAACTGTCCTATGTGTGGGGACATAGACGTCCCCACGCCCAAAGAACCGGAAACTGGAAACCCATTGGAATCACAGGAAATGTAGTCTGATAGTCCCCACGTGTCCATAGGGAGTCTGCTAGACACTTCCCTGAATTTAAAACAAACAATACACGTGCACCAACATACACACCCCAAAAATCTAGTAAAGCTCAGAGCTTGTAGTAAAGTTGAACTAGATTCCATTTTGTCCAACTTACCTTGGGGTCAGATTCTGCTACCATCTGCCATCTTAGCCAAACCTTTGTCTGCACTAGATTCATATCTTGAAAATACATATTTGTGACCATATCATTAGGTGGTTCCTTGGGCTACCAGCTGCCCCTACCTCTTCCTGGCGTCAGAGATTTACTGTTCCCCATTCTAGCAGCCCCGGGTAGGCTCAGGATTTTGCGGCTCTTTGTGCAATACACAGACCATCACTTAATGTCCCTTTGATTAAAGAGTGGATCACTTCTAAATACACGAGACCAAGCCCTTTTTCCGAGAGCCACTTACCTGGCCCTTCAGCTAACCAGACTCCTGACTCAACTCTAAATGGGTTGTGTGAATACCTCATGTCTTGTGGTCCTCCTTAGCAGAGTGGCTCAGGCAGCTGGGACTTTGGAATCTCAGTGGGACCTTCATTTGCTGACTGGGAAAAAACACAGAACTATTAAATAGTCAGAAAAATCATTCTTTAATCCAGGAAAGTGGTTCAGTGTAATAGTAGTCCTTTACATAGAGCTGTGTACTAACACCCACACAGAGTCTGAGGATTTAACTCCAAGTCCTCTGGACACTGACCTCTGGGAGAGCCAACTGTGCTAGACTGACAGCTCCAAGGAACAAAAGAATATGGGAAACCTATATACCATTTGGGGAGATCCAGGGGCAGGGAAAGATGAGACATTACCATGGCTACAAGGAAATGGGAGTGTCAACCTATACTGACAGGATACAATCAAGCTTGGGAAAGGAATCATAGCTAGAGCCTAGGGTGTAAGGGAAGGGGCTATTTGCAATGGATACTAAAAGGATGGTCCCTGTCCAGGTGTGGATCTTCTTGGGAAAGGGTCTCTGATACAATAGGGAAAACTACCCAAGACAAAAAGAATACTTTGCATATGCTTAGTCCCATCTAACTGGGATTGTCATTTACCTTAGGGTCCATTATTCAGTCTGAAACTGCTAGCCTGAGATTCCCTTCAGGTTGGATTCTCATGGGAACAGGGAACAAGTACAAGTTTTGGGGTCTCCAACTTACAAGCTAGTCCTAAAACTTGGGTTCATCAGATCATACTAGGTTACAAGTTTGGGATTTCTAGATTCCATATTGACACTAGTCACTGGACAACCTATTTCCTTTTTCTTTATAGAGGTGGACAATAGAGACACCCTTGATCTTGGAGGATAACCTTCCCTTGCCTTATAACCAGATATGGAAAATGCAGGTGAAAACAAGTGCTCCCTGCACAACTGTTACAAGCAAGGGTTACATATGAGCAAGAATGAGATCAACTTTCTAGAAAAGTTAAAATCTGTACATAGTATGACTTTAAACAAGAACATTGACTTATTAGGGATTAAAGCCAGATAAGATTAGTCAAAGAAGGCTTTTTGGAGAAAGTGGATATGAATCTGTGTTTAAAATTGGAAAGAATTTGTAGGAAAGATTAGAGGTGATAGAGAGAATGATGGCCTTTGGAAAAATTAGAGATTTTTTTGTCTTTCTCTATAATTCTGTTTTTGTGATCTCTTCTTTTAAAAGAGGATGAGAAGTATATCAAAATCGATGTTGGAAAACATGCCTCAAAAGAAAGAGACAAAAGGGGCCAGAAACATAGATTAGAGAAAAACCTTATATATCTATTATCTCATGACCTGTAATAATAATAACTAGCATTCATATGACACTTTAAGGTTTTCAAAGTGCTTTTACAGTTATCTTATTTGATTCTCACAATAATGCTAGGAGATATGTGCTATTATTAAATATTTTAATTTTAAATATGAGGAAAATCAGATGGCACTGTACCACTGACTTGTTGGAGCAAGGACTAAAATTAATACATAAATTAGAAGTAAAAAGGAGGAAAGAAAATGGTGTGCCCTCAGGGATCATATAGTGGCAAGTCCTTACTCTTGGGAACTTTGTGATATAATCAAGAAGAAAGTACACCAAGAAAGAGTCTATCTGAATAAAAATTCAATAATGAAATTCATCTGGAGGAACAAAAGGTCAAGAATCTCAAATGCAATAATAATAAAAAAGTAGAACAGAAGAGGATCTCTCAGTACTAGTTCTCTTAGTACTCAAACTACTACAAAAGCATTAATCATTAAAATGATTTGGTACTGGTCAAAGTTATTGGAATATATTAATAAATCAATCAATAAACATGTATTGTGCTAACCATTGGAGGCACTATGTTAAGTGTTAAGATGAAGTTCACAGAATATAGGATCAAACAAACACAATAGCATAATCTTTGACAAATCCTAAGATTTCAATTATTAGTAGAAGGAGTCACAATTTGAAAAAATTGCTTAGAAAGTTGGACAGCAGTCTGACTTAAATTAACACCCGACACTTATACCAAGATAAACACCAAATGAATACATGACCTAGATATAAAAGATATCACAAATTAAAGGAGCAAGGAAGAAATCACCTTTGGATTTATTAATGGGGATGAATTAATGGCTAAACAAGTAATAGAGAGTATCAATAAGATGGCTAAACAGGCAATAGAGAGTGTCAGTAAGATAAAATTGACAGTTTTGATTATATAAATTACAAAGGTTTTGCATAGGTAAATCTAAAAGTAAAAATTAGAAGAGAAATGAGTAACTAGGAAAAAATCTTCACAAAGTTTCTTTGATAAAGGTCTCATATCCAAGACATAGAAGAAACCACTTTAAATTTTATAAGATGTAAGAGCCATTCCTTAAAAGATAAATTGTCAAAAGATAAGGACAGATGGTTTTGAAAGAAGAAATGCAAGTTATCAACAACCATATACTGTAATTCATTAGTAATTAATGAAAAATAAAGCAACTCTGGTTCTATTTGAGACCTGTCAGACTGCAAAAAGTGACAAAAGAGGAAGATTAAAAATGTTGGAGGGGTTATGGAAATATAGGGAGCTAAAAATTGGAAACCAAGGTGGATGTGGGTGGGAGGGGAGGAGAAGCAGGTTCCTTCTTACTAAGCAAACTGTGGTATATGAATGTAATGGAGTTTTATTATGCCATAAGAAAAGATGAAATGCACAATTCCAGAAGAAATACTTCTGAAGACTTTTATGAACTAATGCAGAATGAAATGAATAGAACTAGGAAAAATTTATACAATGACCATAGGAAGACCTTTAATACTCTATTAACTCTATCAACTCATTAACCATGAGTCCAAAGGGAAAAAAGAAATTCACAACTCACTTCTTGACAGAGGTGTGATGAGTTTAAAAATGCTGACAGGGACATTCATTTTTGGTTTTCCTAATATTAAACCAGCCCTGCATTCCTGGTACAAATCCTACCTGGTTGTAGAGAATAATCCTTGTGATAACTTGTTGTAGTCTCTTTTCATTTTTGGATATACCCAATGTGGGCATTTGTTTTGCTGGACTAGATGGCTATAAGTATTGAAGACTTTATTTTTCACAATTTTATTCAGACAATGGAGAGAGAAGGGAAGGAGTAGAAAGAACATACTAATTTTTTTAAAAGATAAAAATTTGAGAACTGAGAGGATTCATACTTCCCTCATCTATCTTTTTTTTCATTTTGGCTGTGGGTCTCTGTTACTTCAAATAGTGAGTCCAGACACCCAGGAGTTCAAATTGGTGGAACCAATATTTATTTATTAATCTATTGATTAATAATACGTACCTACTGGCCAGGGCAACTTTCCTAGTGAAAGTGCCCCAAGGTAAAGTTACAGGCAGTTTTTATAAGTTTGCATATGTGATAGAGGCAAATAGGTAAAATGAGCTCATACAAAGCTAAGAAGGATATATGGCTTAAAAGTTTACAATAAATGAAATGTGGCCTTAGTGATGGGGCCCAGAATGACCAGAGTAATCAAATCTTATTGGACACAGGCCAGATGTACTATAAAGTGGGGAGGATGGACATTCCTTTGTATATCTTATCCTTTACCTGATTTATCCCTTTCTTGAGGGGCCATCCTCTTGTTCCCTGACCATCTGTTCCTAGAGCCTGAGAAGGCACATTCCTTAAGCCTGCTTTTTATAAGGGAAAGTATACTATATTGATTACTACACTACCTTTACCAGTGGATCAGGGACTTCATTTTACTCTATTTCAGTCTCAGGGTAAGACACTAAGCTACATAGAGATGGATCATATTTTTGTGAACTTTAAATCAGAGGAGAGGACATTTCCCCTTACAAAGAATCCATATTTCTCCTTTCATTGCTTGTCTCTAGCTCATTTAACTCACACAAATTTTTAGACACATTTTAGGGAGAGTGAGGGAGGGCTCCCTTTTTTTGGTGGCTTTTGTCATCATGTAGAAGGAGCCCAAAGCCATATTGAGGAAGGGTGCCCAAGCCCTCAAATGAATTCTGCTGAAACTATGTTAGCTGATTCTTGTGGAAGGGGATAGGGTAGATCAGAGATGATGTTTCCTTCAAGATTTGGAACCTTGGTTGTGAAGAAGACAACCTGAGATTCTTTCTTTAGAATCTATAGCCATTGGATAGATGACAGAGAGAACTTAACTTTCTAATAGGGGCTTGGTCTATTTTAAGGGCAGAGACATCATCACATGCTAATAATGCTCTTCAGCATTTCCCAACTTTGCTCTGGTGGAGGGGCAAAGAAGGCGAGTGAAAAGACTATGACTTTAAAATGGGAGTTTGCCCTCGAATATACGTTTTGGGGGGAGGGGGCAGGGGTGGGTGGGTGGATTTGGGAAGAAGTTAACAACATCTTAGGCATTCTATTTACAGGCCTCCCCACCCGCCAAAGTTTGATGAGTGGGCTTTCTTGGCTCTAGAGACCACCCTATTTATCTTGTGCCACTCCCCCTTCTTCCCCCTCAAATGTTCTCTCCCTCTCTCATTCTTTCCTTTCTCTTCTCTTCTCTTCTCTTCTCTTCTCTTCTCTTCTCTTCTCCTCTTT
>NC_058130.1:705048389-705088215 GCF_016433145.1 Gracilinanus agilis
AGTCCTGGAGTGGAATGAGTAGCGAAGGCCAGAGGGGGCCAGAGCTGGGCGTGGGGTGGGGTGGGGGGGAAGCCGAAAGGAGGAGCTGGAGGACTGAAGAGCCAATGGGGGGAAGCGATGAGAGAGGGTGGGGTAGCACGAGATGGGTGGGATTCAGGGAAGGACTGACTAGAACTACCGCACTTGTCTCGGTGGTATGGGACCAGCTTCTCCACCTCCCGACCCCAAGGCTTGGTCGCTTCGGGCTGCAGGCTGAGGGAGGAAGAGAGGAAGGGAGGGAGGGGCCGAGCGCTGAAGATTGAAGTTGCCCCCAGGCCGGGATCAACCGGAGCCCCAGTTCCACCTCAAACCTGATCCTTTCCAGAGCAGGAGGAAACCTGGTTAGGTGCGTCCCTACCCCGTCGAGTCCGGTCTGGTCTTGTCAGCCTCATTCATTCCGCTACCCCCAGTCCCACGCGCGCACCCCTTTCCTATCTCTACTCCAATTCTTAGACCTCTCTTCCTCCCCTCTTGGATCCCTTACCCCCACTTCACCCGTCTGCTCTCTCTCTCCAGTATCATTCCTTTCCGCGGTTCCCTTCCCCTCCCCCTCACATCTTATGTCCCAACCAGCCCCCAGGACTGCCTCCCCGCACTCTTCACTTCTTCCGTGTGAGCCAAGTCCTCTAGCCTGACTCCCTCCATCTCGAGTCTGAGAGTGCCCACTCATCTTTCCTTCTCGTTAGAGAATCCACGTCTCAATTCTGCATCCATATCCCTTTAATCTCAAGTCAGAGACCCCTCACCCTTCCTTTTCCTAGCCTTCCTTTTCACCCTCCTTATCTGAACTTCCTTCACTCCCCTATTCCTCAATCAGAATTCAGCTCAGCGTCCCCCTCCAACCTTCACTCCTTGGCCAGTTACCCGCTCCTCGGCTCAGCTCCCTGCTGCCTGTCCGTTTGCTCCTATCCTAAGCCTGTCCACTGGAGCCCCGTTTCTTATCGAAGCCTGGGGAGAACCCCCAGTTGCACTCCTGTGCCAAATTCCATAACCAGTGTGACCTTCCTTTCCTTGCTTCCTCAGAGTAGTCGGACCCCTCTTTTCTGTCCGCCCTCCCTACCACAATCTTCCTTGGTTCGCTTTTCTCGGGTTCCATACTCCTCCAGTGGACCTGGCACTGTATCTGTCTCCTTTCCCTTTCTGTTATTTCCCTGCTTCCCCGCCCTCCTCCCCTCTTCTGTTCCACATTTCCATTGCCCTTCGGTCCAGCCTTAGTACTTTCTATCCCTCACTCCCTGATTCTCTGCCCTGACTTCCATCAGGCTTCTTGATTCCTTACCCTGATTTCTTCCTCCGAGGCCCCATTCCTCATTTTCCATGCCCCCTGATTCCCTGCCTTGACAGCCCCCACCCCTATTCCCATACTCTAATTCCTTGTCTGCCTCATCTCTCATTTCTTCCAGAAGAGGAAGAAGACACACAAGAGGAGCTGGTGGCCTACAACTGGCGTTTTCCACCCTCCAACTTAATGGCCAGGCCTACTACCTCTGGTGCCTTCAAGGCCAACAAGGAGGGGGAGGTGGGAAAGTTTCGATTTGCCATTGATCGGGGTGGCACCTTTACAGATGTCTTTGCACAATGCCCTGGGGGCCGGGTAAGGGTGCTCAAGCTGCTGTCTGAGGACCCAGCCAACTACCAAGATGCCCCAACTGAGGGCATCCGTCGAATCCTGGAGCAGGTCAGTGCCTCTCAGGAAATTATTGTGGAAATAGGAATTATTTTTATTATTAGTATTAATAATGTAACTATTGATAAAGGCAGCAACTATCTCTTTGCCCTTATCTTGACAATCCTTATCACTGAGCTCCTGGAAACCCTTCCAAAACCAAGTTTTGGTTAAAGGTTCTGTTGAAGAAGATGCCTGGATTGTGGAAAATAAAGCAATTTGAAGGGGGGGAGATATCCAACCTTTAGACAACAGTTGAGGCATTGATTTTAGAACTAAAATTGGGAGAATCCTGATCCCAGTCATTCACAAGATTCAGGGAAGGATCAGTCTCTGGGAATCTACCAGAAAAGAGGAGAGTTGGTTTTTTGGGGCAGGGGATAAGAGAGACAGACACTGATGCTCTGTATTCACAGGAGTGCTCTATGACATTGCCCAGGGAAATGCCTCTGGACACCAGCCGCATTGCCTGGATCCGCATGGGCACAACTGTGGCCACCAATGCACTCTTGGAGCGACACGGAGAGCGCATGGCCCTATTGGTCACCCAGGGCTTCAAAGACCTACTGCACATTGGGAACCAGGCCCGAAAGGACCTCTTTGACTTGGTGAGAGCCTACCCCTCATAAAGGCAACTCAGGGGAGAAATCTCTCCTTTGTCCAGTGTTTTGTCCAGCCATGCCTACCAAATGTCTACATGTAGTAGACAATGAATATTTATTGTTTGATCAAATTTATTGACTCACCTTATCCCCAATCCCTTTTTTATGACACAGCTTTCTCAGTTTTTAGTGACTCTGCCCCTACCAAAACTGTGTACAAATAGAATTATTTTAAAACAAGGGTTCTTAACTGTGAATTTTCTTGAATAGCTTTTATTTTAATAATTTTATTCTAGTGTCATTGATTTCCTTCACAATCCTATTTATTTTATGCATTTAAAAACATTAGTCTGAGAAGGGGCCCATAGATTTCATTAGACTGGCTAAAGGGTCTATGACACAACCAAGGTTAAATATCTCTGTAGAAAAGGGATAATAAAGAGGTTTTTAAAAAATTCCTGTTTGTCCCTTTGGTGTAAGAAAATGTCTGATAGCATTCCATTGTTCTGTGTGTAGGAGGCCTCTTATAATAAACTTTGTATAGTGGGCATTCTGGACAGCCTCCAATGTCCCAATTTATCCTTTCCCTCCCCCCTACTTCTTTTATAATCCAAGGTCTACTCTCCACTGGGAGGAAGAGAACTGGTTTAACTGGTTCTGTCTTGGGAGGGGGGGGTGTTGCTGCTGTAGGTTAGACTGGAATGAAAACTTGGGCCAAGGGCCAGCTGAGAACTTGGACAAGTACAGACCAATGGTCAGGAGAAAGTTAGCAGCAGCAGCCGCAGCTGGCCAGAAAATTGTTCCTTGGCCAGAACTGTCCATTTTGTCCTTCTCTAGCAACAGTGCCTGGCCCATGAAACTTAAAAGTTGGTTGGAGATATCATTCTCTATTCATCCCCTATAATTTCTTCATTTCATTCAGGTTCCCTCCTCACAGCCCCCCCTAATCTCTGACTTTCTTTACTGAATATCCCACTTTTCCCTTGGTTTCCTGGATAATTTTTCTTCTACTAGGGAACCCATGATTGATCTAAGAAATGTCTCCCACCCTGACCTTTTATCTTCAACAGGACTTCAGATCACTCAAGTATAAAGGGGAACCTTCACTCTGGGGAACCTCTGCCCTGAGGGCAGAACTGGGAGGACATTTCCTCTTGAATATGCTCTTGTTTTTTCCCTCCTAACCCCACCCTCCCCCTTATTCCCTCTAGACAGTGCCAATGCCTCAGGTCCTGTATGAGGAGGTGGTGGAGGTGGATGAGCGGGTGGTGCTGTATCAGCCAGGGGAGCCAGGGGCTGGGACCCCCATACAAGGTCTGTGCCTCATTCTACCCTGATCTTCGACTTGGACTTTTGGGGCTTCTGGGTTCAGCTCCCTTCTGAATCACAAATCCTGTCTTCCTTCCTTCCTCCCTTCCTTCCTTCCTTCCTTCCTCCCTTCCTCCCTCCCTCCCTCCCTCTCTCCCTCTTCCTTTGACAACCCAGCAAATCTTGGTCTACTACCTCCAGCGCTAAACTTCTGCCTCTTTGGTTCTGGTCTCTGTCTCCTGTGGGGATAAATGAAAGCTCAGAAGTGGACTCGGGGTTAGATTTGGGGCTTGGGAGCTGGATTGGAGCCTGTGGAGTTGGTCTGCATAGGGGCCAATATGTGAGCAGTCTGGGTTGAAATGATGGGGAGGTAGGTTGGTGTGACAGTTACTTGGTCATTTCTCCCCACCAGGCACTACAGGGGACTTTCTAGAGGTGAAGCGACCTGTGGACCTAGAAAGCTTACGGGGAAAGCTGAAGGACCTACTGGCCTGGGGCATCCGGAGCCTGGCTGTGGTGTTCATGCACTCATACATGTGAGAGCATTTTAGGGACCTGACTGACACTGATACTGGGCCAGACTCATAGGAGTCACAGATCAGGAAAGGGGGTGACTTTATTATGAGAAGCTGGAGAAGTTGGGGCACCAGGAGAAGGGGAATCTGAACGTGTTCCAATTCCTTGCTAACCCTATGCTCTGAAATGTACCCTATATACCCCTGGGCAGGTGGGCACAACATGAGCAGCAAGTGGGTGCACTGGCACGGGAGCTGGGCTTTGATCACGTGTCCTTGTCATCGGATGTGATGCCCATGGTGAGGATCGTTCCCCGAGGGCACACAGCATGTGCCGATGCCTACCTGACTCCTACCATCCAACGTTACCTGAAGGGCTTCAGCAAGGGCTTCCAGGGGAACCTGAAAGTAAGGACACCTTCTTAGTCCTCATGTCCTGCATCTACTCACCTGTTCTGCCTCACCCCAGGTGATATGCTGTGCTCTTCTCATCTGGTTGTCCTCCACTCTGTGCCCCTCCTCAGAGCTGCCTTTTAATCCTGATTCACCAAATTCTGTGCTCCTCCTTTTCTGTCTCCTGTCACACCTGCTCTTGGCTTTCACTCTCCGTGTCTGCTTACTCTGGGCTCCCTGTGTCCCTTTACCTGTGTCCCTTTACCTGTGTCTCTCACCTGTGGTCTTAGTATTCCCAGCCTTGATACGTTCTCCCTATGACTATTCATCTTCTGTGTCCTGATCTCTCCCTCCTGGGTGGCTCCTGACTTACTTTTTTTTCTGCCTATGTCCCTTCTTGCCCAGGATGTACAGGTGCTCTTCATGCGTTCAGATGGGGGACTGGTGCCCATGAAAAACTTTAGTGGCTCCAGGGCTGTGCTCTCAGGCCCTGCAGGTGGTGTTGTTGGCTATGCAGTTGCTACCTACTCTGCTGAGGGAGGACATCCGGTCATTGGCTTTGATATGGGCGGTATGAAAGATGGGTGCTGGGTATTTCACTTGATAGGGGCAGGGCATTGAGATGGATGGAGCTGGCCTTTAGGGTGTATACCCTCACCCCCATCCCAATACTCAGAAAAAAATGCGCTGTGGTTCTGGGCACTCCAAATTGTGGGGATCAGAGGACCTACAGGGTGGTGACTGAAGTCTGGAGTGAGGGAAACTGGAATGGAAGAGCTTTGAGTCCCAATTCTATTCTGGGAAAAATCTGTGGAGCCTGTGCCCCAATATATTTCTATATCTCATGCTCCACCAACTACTCTTAGGTACCTCCACAGATGTCAGTCGGTATGCCGGTGACTATGAGCATGTGTTTGAGGCCAGCACTGCTGGCATCACCATTCAGGCCCCACAGCTGGACATCAACACCGTGGCTGCTGGAGGAGGCTCCAGACTCTTCTTCAGGTGAGGTCTCTTTCTCTCTCCCTGTCTGTCCTCTTTTCATACTTAGGGAATTCCAGTCTTATCTTCAAGTTAGGCCCATGCCCTGCCATCTTTCTCCTGTTAGCTCTGCCATTGGTATAATTCTTTTCAATTAAACCCATATTTTTTTCTTTCTTTTTTTACTTGAAAAAATTTTATTTAATTAGTTAATTTAAAATATTTTTCCATAGTTACATGATTCATGTTCTTTTTCTCCCCTTCTCCCACCCCCTCCCATAGCCAACATGCAATTCCACTGGGTTTTACATGTCTCATTGATCAAGATCTATTTCCATATTATTGATATTTGCACTAGGGTGATCACTTAGAGTCTACATCCCCAATCATATCCCCATGACCCATATGATCAAGCAGTTGTTTTTCTTCTGTATTTCTATTTCCACTGTTTCTTTCTCTTAAACCCATATTTGTGAAGTGCCTACTCTGGGTATGCCATTGTCCTGAGTTGAAAAATGATCCCCTCTCTGGTCTCAAGTTTACCCTCCAATAGGGATATAAGAGATGTGGAATGAAGTGTACCAGGAAAGTAGTTTATAATAAAGGCAAAGGAAAGGCTCTGACAAATCACTCTGATAGAATTTAAGGAGAGAGAGAGAGAGAGGGAGAGATCACTTTCATCTAGAATCCTTGAGAAGTCTTCCTTGCAGAGGTGGCTTCTCATTTGGGTCTCTTAAGAAAGAGAATGAGAAGGAAATGTGTTTCAGGCATAGGGAGGAGCCTGAATGGAAGCAAGAGAGGGCGGGAAGGTACTATTAGGAAGCTGCTAACTAGTGGTCCAACTTAGCTGGGAATGTTGAATGCTCGAAGGGAAGTAATAAAGAGAAAAGTAGGTTAATGTTAGATGGTAGATGAGCCTTGAATGCCAATAAAGAGTTAGAAGATTGAAGGTTTTTTGATCAGGGAAATAG
The DNA here is from genome assembly GCF_016433145.1 of Gracilinanus agilis. Classification (NCBI taxonomy): domain Eukaryota; kingdom Metazoa; phylum Chordata; class Mammalia; order Didelphimorphia; family Didelphidae; genus Gracilinanus; species Gracilinanus agilis. Next base: position 705,054,865 of record NC_058130.1, read on the forward strand.
ATAGGATCAGGCTTGGGCACTAGGAATTCTTTTTGATAATCATTTGCAGGATAGTCTGTAGAGGGAGAGATAGGAGTGAAAAAGGCAATGCAATAGCATAGAGGTGAGTTGTTGAAGGCCTAATTAAAGGGGGTGGTCCTGTAGTTGGGGAGAAAGTGAGATGGATATGATATTGTAGATGCAGAAATAATGACTGTTTGGATGTCTCCTAGTAGAAGATTAGTCCCTTGCCGGCAGGGAAGGCAGAATTTAGATTTTCATATCCTCAATGCCTAGCATAGTACCTGATCCATGTGGAGGTAACGGAGAAAAAGAAGTGTCATCTATGACAATGAGCTATTGAGTCATCAACAAAAATAGGAAATTTGGAAGGGAGCTCTGTTTGGGATATGCTTAGTTTTAGGTCTGGTGGGAAATCCAGTGGAGATATTCAGCAGACAGTTAACTCAGGTTCTATCTCCTCAATGAAGCCTTCTTTGGTTTTCTTCCAGCTAAGTGTTTTTTCCCTTTAGATCTTCTTAGGATACTTTATAAATCAAGCAATCAAAAAGCATTTTTATTTTTATTTTATTTATTTTTAATATTTATTTAATTACTTAAATTTAGAATATTTTCCCATAGTTACATGATTCATGTTCTTTCCCTCCCCTCCTCCCATCTCCCTCCTATAGCCAACCCACAATTCCACTGGGTTTTATATGTGTCATTGATCAAGATCTATTTCCATATTATTAATATTTACACTAGAGTAATCATTTAGAGCAGTGATTCCCAAAGTGGGCACCACTGCCCCCTAGTAGGTGCTGCAGCAATCCAGGGGAGCGGTGATGGCCACATGTGCATTTATCTTTCCTATTAATTGCTATTAAAATTAAAAAAAATTAATTTCCAGGGGGCTAAGTAATATTTTTTCTGGAAAGGGGGAGGTAGGCCAAAAAAGTTTGGGAACCACTGGCTTAAAGTCTACATCCCCAATCATATCCCCATCGACCCATGTGATCAGACTGAATGTCAAAAAGCATTTTTAGATATCTGCTGGATGCCAGGAACTGTTTGAGGTACAAGAGATACAAAAAAAACCTTCCTTGCCCTCAAAAGCTTAAGTGGATATGGAGTTGGGGGTGAGGGAAGAAGGGGAAGACAACATGTGTACATGGAAACAGTTGTTAACCTGGAAATAATGGTGAACTACTAAAGTAGTCAGTAAAACCAAATCTTTAATCAGGAAAGAGATAGTGTTCAATTTTGGCTGCCACACAGACTCAGGTCCCTAAAAACCACACAAAGTCAAGGGCTCTGGGACTCTGGGAACAGTATCTCTGGGAGAATGCACGGTGCCAGATGATTCTCCAAAAAGTGACAGAACTTGGGGGTCTTTTATACCCTCTGGAGAACTTGGTACAGCAAACCTGCATAGACAAACTGCAAGCAGGCTGCAAAGAGGGTGCAGCCAGCAGCTGGGGTATCAGGGAATGATCAGCTATAACCATTACAAAGGAAAGGGTCAAAAAAGAACTGGGCTTCCTGAGAGAGGACATTAATACAATGAGAGTAGCTATTAGGACAAATAAGGGTATTCAACCTTTGACTCTACCTACTAGTTCCACCCAAATTGGGGTCACCAAACATTTCAAGGTCTATTGTTCAGTCCAAAACAGGTGTGTCTGGAACTTCCCTAGGGGTGAGTTCTAAAGGGGTAGCTGGGCAAACTTGAAACTTAAAGAAAACCCAGGTGACACAGTGGTGTCCTGGAGTGGGCTCCAGCTAATCATTACATTTTCAGTGTGAGCATTTGTATCTTGGAAATTGGCAAATACTACAAATCAGGACTTGATTCAGTTTTATTGATTGTCTAGACTTAAGAAAGTGGTGGAGAAAGTGTTGATAATGCAGATTCAACTTAAAAGTGCGTCATGGATAGAGATCCCTTCCTCCAGCCTGTTGTTAAACATTTACCTGCACCTTCCTGTAAAGAAATTAATACAAAGTAATTTGGGGGCAGAGTACTAGAAGCTGGGGGCATAGAAGAAGATTCATAGAGGAGGCAGCTAGGTGTTGCCAGTGGATACAGTGATGGGTCTGGAGTCAGAGAGTTGTTTGTTGTTTTAGTTGTGTCTGACTCTTTGAGAATCCATTTGGGGTTTCCTTGGCAAAGACTAGTGGTTTGCCATTTCCTTCTCCAGTCCATTTTTATAGATGAGGAAACTGAGGCAAACAGGGTTAAATGACTGTCCAGGGTTACACAGATAGAAAATGTCCAAGGCCAGATTTGAACCTAGGACCTCCTGTCTCTCAATCCACTGAGCCACCTTGCTGCTCCAGCTCCTTCCTGCTAGATACATCCTTAATACTTAATTAACTAACTAATCTAATCTTCCTCACAACACCCCTTAGCTTAACTTTGAAGGAAAGTAGGGATTAAGAAGCAGAGGTGAGGAGGGTGTCCCTTCCAGGCACTGGAGACAACCAAGGCCAAAACTCAGAGATTGGGAAATTTTCATGCACAGTAAAGAGCAAATAGGTTAGTTGTTGATTGGAGGGAAGGAGAAGAGCATGGGCAATGACACCGAAATTTAGAAATGTAGTACCAGGAAGAGTTCCCTCAATCCTGATAGGATCAGTTTAGACCTTGAAGCAACCTCAGAAGCTATCTAGATGGGAAAACTGAGGCCCTGAAAAAGGTTAAGTGACTTGTCCAAGGTCATAAAAGAAGTCATTGACAGAGTTGAACCTTGAACCTAATGGCAGAGTCACCATTCTTTCCATTGCTCCTTTTCTCCCTAATATAAGAGGCAAGCTCATCTTATTTGGGAGTGGTGGTAGTAGTGGTGGGGATGTGGGAGTAAATTTGGGGACTTGAAAAGAGAGGAGAAAAATTGGAACAACTCCAGAGGGGAGTGTGACTTAGGGCCAGGGATTCACAGAGCAGAGGACAGAGGAAGGAGGAGGGTAGAAGATTGAGAGTCAAGACTGGGAAGAAATGGAAGTAAAACTAGAAGGGAGGAGACAGACTGGGAGAAGAGCCAGCTCAGAAAGTTGTTTGGAAGAAAGGAGATTGTTGGCAGAGGGAAATTTCAGAGTTCTGAATCTTGGGTGAAGAGTAGTTTAGCCAGTTAGCATTTGTATAGTACTTTAAAGTTTGTAAAACACTCTTCATACATTATCTTATTTGATCTGCTCTATAACCCTTTGAGGGAAGTGCTACTATTATCCCCATTTTACAGACAGAATAACTTAGGCATAAAAAGATTAAGTGACTTGCTCAGGGTCAAGTAACTGAGGCAAGATTCAAATCCACTTTTTCCCGATTCCAAGACAAGCTCTCTAGTCACTGCCTGTAGTTGGGGGGAGATAATAAGGTCTTATATATGACCACTTCTTTGGGTGGAGATGGAGGTTCTGGGAACTGAGTTTGATGTATGGGAAAGCCAGGATGCTTGAAGAAGTCTTCACTGTTAATATTGAAGCTATTGAGGATGATGGCAAGGCCTAAGACAGAGAGGAAGACCATAAGGCCAAGACTCTTGAGGTCATTGAGATGGATTTGGTGTGGGGGATAATGTCCTAGAAGTTGGTACATGACAGCAACAGTGACCTAGGGAGAGTGGTGTAATGAGATGAAATAACCTTCAAAGGAAACCCTTGATGTCCTTGCCTTCTCTGCACTGGCCCTTCACATTGTGCCAAGTCCTGATTCCTTCCTTAAATTCCAGGCCTCATTCATATGCCCTTTTTTCAGGTCTGGCCTATTTGTGGTGGGTCCTGAGTCAGCTGGTGCTCATCCTGGTCCTGCTTGCTATAGGAAAGGTCAGTAAAGACCATGACCCTGACTCCAGCTTCTCCAACTTGAGTACCAACTCAGATGCTTTCCAAATGGGTGGGGTAAATATTCCTAGCCTTCCCTCCTCCCGAGTACTCTCTTCCTTATCCTGTCCTTTATTCCTCTTCCAAATCTCCATCCTTCCTTCTCCTGGGAAGTTTCCTTTTCTTCCTTGCTTTCATCAGTGAGTCTCACTATTCTCTTATCTTCCTCATTACAGGAGGACCATTGACAGTGACTGATGCCAACTTGGTCCTGGGTCGCCTGCTTCCCTCTTCCTTTCCTTGCATCTTTGGTCCTAATGAGGACCAGCCACTCTCCAAAGAGGCTTCCAAGAAGGCCCTAGATGCTGTGACAGCTGAGGTCAAAACTTTTATGGCTCAAGGATCCTATGGGGGTGATGTGATGATGCCTGAAGAAGTGGCCATGGGTTTTATACGAGTGGCCAATGAGGCCATGTGCCGGCCCATTCGTGCCCTTACCCAGGTATGAACATTCCCTGGATGATGACTCACTACTACCGTGATCATTCACTGACAAACACATACTAAGTTACTGACTTCTTTTTCAAAAGCTAAATTTTATTTCTAACAAAAATTTTATTTTTTTCTATCTCTTACCTCTTTCTGTTGGGAAAAAGAAAGAAGAAAACTCTTTTTACAAATATAGTCAAGCAAAACAAATTCTCACATTGACCATGTCCAAAAAGTATACCTCATATTTAACCCTGATTGCATCAACTCTGTGTCAGGAGGCTGACTATGATTTTCAGTTTCTGAGTGACAATCATACCTCTGGCCATCTTCCCTGGCTACTGAACAACCACAGGACCACTGACTATTTCTACCTAGGCCATTGCTCCAACCTCTGATCAACTACACTCTTTGGTCACTCAGCTAGCCATCACAATGACTGATATGCCCTAGATATTGGTTGACTGTTCCTCCATGGATACTAATGGATCATCCTTTCCAAATCTTTATTTGCTTGCTTTGTCTAGGCTCCCTTTCTCTCCCCCTGTCCCCCCATTCTAGCTCCAAACTGTGTTTATTTTCCTAGCTCTCAAGAAAAATCTTCAAACCCCCTCTAGGAGAGAGGAAATAAGATGTCTTTGCCTCTAGGCTAGTAGAGGGAGAGATTGTAGTGTTGAGACTGGGGAAGGGAGTGAGGCCTGGTATCCAGGGAAGGGAGAACCTGGAGGTTGTCTGGGAGTACAGGATGGACATTAGACCACTGCTAAATGCTCCCTACTCTGTTCCACAGGCTCGAGGTCATGATCCATCAGTCCATGTACTGGCATGCTTCGGGGGTGCAGGGGGACAGCATGCCTGTGCCATTGCACGTTCCTTGGGCATGGACACTGTCCACATACACAGGTACCTGTTGGGGTGTGTGGGGCTGGGTGGCAGGGTTATATGCCTCTGTGCCTGCTTGTCTCTCTAGTATATACCTGGGCATAGCAGCTGTTCTCTGAGTTGTGGCCAGTTTGCCGAGGTACTAATACAAGGTCAGCTTGTATGGGGTGTACCTCTTCCCTGCTGATTTCAGTAACTTCCAGGGAATGATCTCTCCCATCTTCCTCATCTGATCCTGCTTCTGCTCACCAAGGAATACTTCCTTCAGTAAACTGAAACTCTAGCCCTTAATTCATCTGACAATTTATTAACTGACAGGGAGGGGAGTGGGAATGGGAGAAGGTCTGAAATCCAGATATCCAGAAGCATCATAGAGAATCTACTGCAGGGTCCACTGATATTAGTTTGTAGTTCTCTATAAGTTCTGTAAGACACGTTTCCCTCATCCCTCTTTAGCTATATTCCTTCTAGAATTCTCTCTATCCTGTGTTTTCTCATGCTTGGTCAAATCTTCAGCCTTCCTTTATAAGTACATGAGAAATTTCTCTTTTTATTCTTACCTCCTATCCTCATCTGATGGTAGCTGGGGAAGAAGAGCTAGTTAATAACTTATTAACTTTATTAATTATTATTTATTAATGTGGCTACTATATTCCAGGCATTTTCCTAAGTGCTTAGTGGTCATACAAAGCAAAACTAATCCCTGCATGCTCTCAAGGAGAAGGAGTTCACAGCCTAATGGGAAAGACAACATGCCAACAAATACATACAAACAATACATGCCAACAAATACATACAAACAATACAATGCATTGGAGATAATCTCAGAGGCAATGTTCTAAGATTAAGGAATGCTGAGAAAACCTCATCAAAGATGGGCCTGTAGCTGAGATATGAATGAAGTCAGGAGGTGGAGATGAGGAGAGAGTTCTAAGCATGGGGGACAGCTAGTGAAAATGCCCAGATTCAGGAGATACCGTGTTTTGTTCCAGAAACAGCAAAGAGGTCGAGGTTATTACATTGCAGAGTAAAGGGATAGGGATGGCAATGGAGTATAAACAGATTGGAAAGGTAGAAAGGGGACTCGAATGTGAAAGGCTTAAAAATCAAAGAGAGGATTTTATAGTTGATTCTGGAAGTAATAGGGAACAATTAGAATTGATAGAATAGGGAGTAACATGGTCAGAACTGCACTTTAGCAGGTCAGTCTAACAAAAGAGTCTTGAAAAATGGAGGATAACCAATTGGCTGGGATGATAAGGACCTACACCAGGATGGATGGTGGCGGTCAGAAGAGAAGGAGGTCCATACAAGAGATATTGCAAAGATATGATCAACAGAATAGCTGTAAGGGTGATAGAGTGAAATTTTGAACCTGGGTGACTTGGAAGATTGTGGTACCCTCAACAGTAATAGAAAAGCTACAAAGAGTGAATGGTGCAGAGGAAAGATAAGTTCTGCTATGGACATGTTGAGTTGAAAATAATCATGCTAAATCCTTCTGAAATGACCAATAGGCAGTTGGAGAGATGAAACTGAAGGTCTGAAGAAAGTTTAAGGCTGGTTATATAGCTCTAATAATTGGATCTATGGGATCTGATGAAATCATCAAGTGAAATAGCAAAGAGGGAGAAGAGAACCTGGCACATACCTCTAGTTTTGCAGAAATGGAGATCTAGCAAAAGAGATTTGAGAAAGAGCCATCATATAGAGAGACAGAACCAGAAGGAAACCTAGAGAAGAAAAGGTAATTGATAGAATCAAAGCAAAAGCTATAGGGAGGGCAAGAAGGATGAAGATTGAGAAAAGGTCACTAGATTTGGCAATTAAGAGAGATCAATGGTGATTCTTAGAGCAATGCCAGTAGAATGATGTGTTCTGAAGCCAGAGGAAAGTAATGGAGGCATCCATTGTAGACAGCCTTCTTAAGGAGTAGTTTAGCCATGAAAGTGAGAAGAAATATAGGATGATAACTAGTGGGAATACATAGATCAAATGAAGGGTTTCTTTTTTGAGGTAGTGGTAGAAAAGCAGTAAGTAGACAGAATTAGATTGAAGATAAGTGGGAGAGTGGGGATGATAGAAGGGATAATTTTCTAGAGAAGTTAATTGTGCCATGTAGAGAGGTTTGCTTTGTCAAGAAGGGCTACTTCATTATATAAGATGTAGGCGGAAATAGTGGCAGATGGCATTTGATATATATGAGATGAGGAAGATAGGAGAAGACAAAGTTTAAGGATGGTAAAAGGAAGAGCCAGGGGAGATTTGAGAAGGATGAAAAAGTTTGATAGAGTTGCTGTGGTAAGTGGGAGAGGGAAGTGTAAATAGATTGTCTTGCTGCAGTGAGAACCCAGTTGAGACTATATAACAAAATTTGTAGTAAACTCAGGTAGCACACTTTGTGATTTTCTCCATCTTTGTTGAGTAGCACATATAGGAGGAATGAAGATAGCAAAGGGTTGGAGAAATCCAAGGTTGGGGTTTAGCCAGGCAAGATCTTTGATAGGATAAAAAGGCAGGGAAGTTGCATGTAATTAGTAAAAAAAATAAGCTAAATTTTTTTAAATCAAGAGGATAGTGGATGGTTGAATGGGTTCACCAAGAGGTCAAGATGAGGAAAGGAAAAGAGTGTATGGGATGATAGCCTGAGAAAAAAACTGAAGGGTGGGGGAACTGGAGATCATGGTGTGGATGAGAACTGGGTTTGGAATTGCAGAACAGAAAGAGAGGTGGAATAACAAAGAATTATGATCAGATAAAGGTGACAGGAAATAACAACAGGCCCACTTACCTTAGACTAGGTTGAAATTCCCTTGACAAAGTTAACTCTTTGACAAGGTATGAATGACCCTGTTAGGTATCACTGGTTAACCTAGACAATGAAGTTCTGGCTTATCATGCCTGGTTGACCTCTCATGGCCATTTTAGTGAAATACCTGAGTTACTACTTTCACATGGTTTTTATTTATTTATTTAAAATAATCCTTACATGCTGTCTTAGAATCCATATTATATATTGGCTCCAAGGTGGAAGAGTGGTAAGGGCTAGGCAATGGTTGGATAAGTAACCTGCCCAGAGTCACACAGCTAGGAAGTATCTGAGGACAGATTTGAACCCAGGACTTCTCATCTCCAGGCCTGGCTCTCTTTCTATTGAGTACCCAGCTGCCTCTGGATTTCATCCTTTGTTAAGGAGACACATCATCAATATTAGAACAAGGCTCTTAGTGGTTGCTAATCAGGAAGACCTTGTATAGGGAATTTATCACCTAGTCCTAGAGAATACCTTCCACACTAAAAAACTAAAAGTAAAAAATCAGATAAAAAAATCAAACAAACCACAAAATAAAATAGTTTTAGAAAACAAAGGTTCAGAGTTTATGACCTTTCCATCTCGATGTAGCTAGTAAATGTCTGGACTAGGTTTTCTGGCACCAAGTCCAATGCTTGTTCTTTTGTACCATGCTGTTTCAAAGCAGAGCTACAGTGTCTGGTTTGTCTAGTTTCCTGAATTGCTCGGTTTGTAAACCAGAAAAGTGATACCCTAATTAATAGCTTTGGGGCCCATCCAGATTCTAGGTCTGGCTGGAATCTCTAGACAGTATCTCCTCTTCTACTTACCACATTACCCCACCTCACCTCAATCTTAGTTTGGTCCATTTGTTGCCATCTGCATCTTCTCTCCTGGAAATAATACAGAATAGAGTGCTTTAAAAAGTCTTTGGAAGATTCCTCTTCTGCTTTACCTGGTGAGGGTGGCAGAGTCTGGTCTCACCCAAGTAGGAAAAGAGGAATCAGAGGAACTCAGGAAGGCTGAAGGGGCTGGCAGAACTGTAGGGGAGGCATTCATCCACCATCACATCAGACTGTTTGCTTTGGCTCCTCCCTGCCATGAATTTCCCATCCCATTTTGAAGAAGACAAAGTTACTGCTTTTTCTAAGACTTACCAATCCAATCAGTTTTCAGCTCTTAGTATATGTGTCCTAGGTGGATCTGTAGGGTTGATGTGGGGTGACTCCTCCCTACATATACCTACTCCCCTCCCCAGGCACAGCGGGCTACTCTCAGCACTGGGGCTGGCCCTGGCAGATGTTGTACATGAGGCTCAAGAGCCTTGTTCCCTGTTCTACATCCCTGAAAACTTCCCGCAGATTGACCAGCGTCTCAGGTTCCTGGACAAGCAATGTGTGGAGGCCCTGCAGGCCCAGGGCTTCCCCAGGTATCAGGGCACGGGTGTGGGGCCCAGGGTTGCCCCAGCTAATGAGGGCTGATGGAAGGTGGCTGCTGTCCCGCAGTGGGTTGGGAAATGGGCAAAGGGGCCCTCTGAGGAAAGTCTAAAAGGAGGACTGGGTCTAAGAGACAGGGATGAGGGTGGTCACAGTCAGCAATGAAATTCTCTTCTCTTGGCCCCGTACCCATTCAGCTTCTCTCACTCTTCCTTTCCCTTTCATCCCAGATCCCAGATCCAGACTGAGAAGTTTTTGCATCTTCGCTACCAAAGAACAGACTGTGCTCTCATGGTTTCTTCCCGTCGACACCCTCCCACTTCTTATTCTCCTCAGGAAGGGGACTTTGGGGCAGCTTTCATAGAGAGGTACTGGAGTCCTAGTCTGTAAGAGGCCAGAGGAGTAGGGTACCCTCCTCAGGGACTTGCTTGACTAATTTCCCTTTTGGGTGGGATTATAGGTATCAAGAAGAGTTTGGCTTCCTCATCCCAGACCGGCCTGTCCTTGTGGATGATGTGCGAGTACGAGGGATAGGCTGCAGTGGCCTGAAGCTGGACTACCCTGTCCAGGCCCAGAATGGACCTCCTCGTGTTGACTCGGTAAGATTCCACCAATCTCCCAAACCCAGGGATCTATAATAAATAACATTTTTATAGCACTTTAAAGGACAAAGTGTTTTCCTTAACAGCAACTCTCAGTTGGTAGATGTAATAAGAACTATTCCCTGAATATAAGACATCTCCTTGTTCCCCACATGCCAGTGGTGAGATTCTCTAAACTGGAAGGGTCAAACTGGAAGGGTCAAACCGTGGCTCACGGGTACAGGCCCAGATTATGGTTCAAATCAGTTTAAAATGTAATTAGGAAATATTTAACAATGTAAACAAAAATAAAGTAAAACACAGGGAATATTGCATTTTAAAACTAAGGGCCTGCAGGGATCCTTGTGTACAGTTTAGTAGTCCCCATTTCTATTTGATGTTACTGCCCATTATGGATGCTGAAAACTGACTCAAGGTTCAGGGGCCTCAGAGCTTCTTGGGTGTGAAGGCCAAGGGCTTAAATACAAAACTTCCAAGTTATTAGAAAATCCACTCTTTTAATCAGGAGGAAAGAAAAGAAAAAAATGGTTCAGGTATTTGGCCACCCAACAGAATCATACATCGAATATCATACAAAACCAAAAGCTCTGTATCAAGTACCAATTGCTCCTTGGGAGAAGACACAGCTCTTAGTGCCAACTCCAAAGAGATACCGAACCTGAGAATCTCTTTATACCTTTTGGGAAGCCTACTAAAATTAACCATAAACAGATATTAAACCTCTTTTGCAGTCAATAGAACAGTCAGCTGTAACAAATTAAATCCAAAGGTCAAACTGGGCTTCATGAGAGGAGAACTTTCATCCAATAGAGAAGCCTTTCAAAACAAGCAAGTGCTTAACATTCAAATAAAAAATAGGTGTGCTTAGTACTGGGGTTTCTCAAAAGTAAGGGTAAACTGAGTTATCCAGAAATCCATGTTGACAGTACCATGTGGAACCTCCATGTGGCTCTTACAGGAACATGATTCTGGGCCAGGTTTCAGCTCAGTATAAGGAAAGGCTTCCTAATCATAGAACTGTGCTAGAGAAAAGACCTGCTTTGGGGCTAGTGAATTCTTCCCAGGAGGCCCTTCAGCAGAGGCCCCTGCTTTTTATTGATATAGCCATTCAGGTTTAGGCCATTCTAGATCACCTCTGAGGTTGCTTCTAACCCTGGGATTCTATAATGATGCCTTACCTCCTACCCCAAGGTTATTTTGGACAGCACAGGCTTCAGTAGAGAATCCTTTTCCTCTAAGCTGTGGAAGGAGCTCCTATTCCTCTCTCCCTGCCCAGAGTGGGCCTTTGATGAGGCCTTCACCCTGTGCCTTCTCCTAGGTCACCCAGTGCTACTTCGAAGGAGGGTACCAGCAAACTCCTGTGTACCAGCTGGGAGAGCTGGGCCAGGGACACAGACTCCCAGGACCATGTCTCATCATTGACAGCAACAGGTCAGGGGGATGTTGTGGTGGGAGTTACAGGGATAAGGTGAAGCGGGGGAGCGTGCAGGGGCAGAGGAAGATGGATCGGGTGTCTAGAGGGTCACAGAAAGACGAGAGGAGGTGAGGATGGAAGGCAACAACACAGTCCATGTTAGTCTCAACCAGAAGCAATTTGGGTGGCTTTAAGCCTCCGATTGCTATGTTTTCTGGGGGAGGGCTCCTCCTGAAGGGTTAGGTCAGAATTCTTCAGAGACTGGAAGAGTAACCTTCTTTTCTTTTCTCAGTACAATCTTGGTGGAACCAGGATGCTATGCTGAGGTGACCAAAACGGGCGATATCCGAATCACCGTGGGAGCACAGTCCCTTACTTCTGTCAGCTCCCGTCTTGACCCCATCCAACTGTCCATCTTCTCCCATCGTTTCATGAGCATTGCTGGTGAGTGATTGTATCTCTTTCAAACGTCCATTCTCCTGTCTCTCACCTTCTTTGTCTTCAGGTGGCTCCTTGTTGTAGCCTTCCCCCACCTCGCCCCCCCAGTCCCCTTTTTCCTAATCCTGTCATTTCCTGTGACCTTAACCTCTTAGTCTTTTGATACTCTTAGGTTTCCATATTAATATATTTTCTAGCATTTTTCATTTCTCCATGGACATAGGGGAGATGATAGGGCATTCTTGTGAGCATTGGCTATGGGGTCATGGGTGGTTTCTGGGAGTTTTTCTTGGGAATTGTGTGTGTATGTGCATTAAAGGAGCAAGGAACTTTGTAAATTACTAATATTTCATAGAATTATGGCAAGTAGAGGGGAGGATGAGGCTAAATTAGGATCGAAATAACTTCTTAGAAGCTAAAAAAATTATTGATAAAGAAATTTATCAGGGGCAGCTGGGTGGCTCAGTGGATTGAGAGCCAGGCCCATAGATGGGAGGTCCTAGATAAAAATCTGGCCTAGCTATATGACCCCAGCTGGGCAAGTTACTTAATTCCTATTGCTTACCCCTTATCACTCTTCTGCCTTGGAACCAATACATAGTATTGATTCTAAGACAGAAGGTAAGGGTTTAAAAAAAATTAAAAATATATACATATTTTTAAAATATATAATATATATGTTATGTACACATAAGTTATATATATATATACATATATATATATATGATATATAGTTTCCTAAAACACTTGTATAGAAGGTGCAACCAGAAGTATTCTGAAGATAACTCCTTGTACAAGGTCAATGACCTCACTGAGAACATTGCTGATGTCTATTTAATGGGTTGTGGAGAGTACCTTTTGGCTTGTACCACTGACATTTTATTGAGAATAAGTGGTTGTCAGGGGTAGATATGAGTCCCATCTTTGGTCTAGGGCCTCTTAAAGTTTGCAGTGAGGTCTTTTGGAGATAGAAGCCTCCAGAGGATAGATAATGGTCCTTGAAGGGTTAGGGTCAGGGTGGGATGAAACCTGTATATCCTCAGCCACAGATAGTTGTCTCTCTAGCAACCCAAATGCAAAATGTTCTTCAACGGCGTTGCTTCCAAAGCTTAGGGAGCACCATTAGTGGGAAAGACGATATAGCTTACCAGGGGACGTTAGAGAAGCTCCCCAGAAGGTGAGAAGCAATCCCAAATACAAAATTCCCTTCTGAGAGAGCCCTTAATTTTATATTATAAGTCTGGAGGGCTATATATGTCCCTAGGGCAGGTTGGAGCTCAACAATGGATAAAGGGTCATCTGTTGGTCTTAAGTGCATTTCCTTCCAAAGAAATTTCAGTTACACGATAAATGCTTTGAGTCTAGAAAATTGTTATAGGTCTTGAGGGTGGGGATGGGAGAGGAGAAGAGAGAGAACTCATTGGAAAGAGGAGGGGTGTTTTAACTCTTCTGAGTGCAGATTGAAGAATATTTTTTTCCACTTTATTTTTCCTGCCTTTTTTTTTTGCAACCTGGCTAATATGGAAATAATGTTTTTTTATGATTTTACATATACAGTTGCTTTCTCTATGGGCCATAGAGGGGTTGGAGGGAAGGAATTTGGAACTGGAAAAAAATGTGCTGCCTTGCCCTTGGGTAGTTAGTTATGTGTTTTATAAGTCAGTACTGAGGTTCTCTATTTTCTTGTTGAATTTGTAGCTTTTTAAAGCTGTCTTCATTTAGGTAGTGGTAGTAATTGTGTATATTATATTATTCCTTTGGTTTTGTCCTATGCAGCTTGCATTTTCCCATATTTCTTTTTGTCTCTCATATTTACCTTTCCTCATGATGCAGTCATGTTCCATTAAATCCACATTCCACCATTTGTTTGACCATTTTCTAGTCACCTAGCATCTGGTGTGTTTCAGTTTTGACTGGCAATGACCAGTAGTACTGCTATGAATACTCCATATGTATGTGCACACGTGTGTTCTTTTGTTCCTAATTCCTTAGGATAGAAACCCAGGAAGAGGATTGCTGGGTGAAAAGGTATGGAGCACTTTATAACTATAGAATTTAACTGTCAGGAGGAACCTGGTCAAGGGTAACAAGGTTAAAGGATGAGATCTTTGTCTGTTGTCGAAAAAGTCTCGCTATAGAAGATGTAAACATCCCCTTTGACAGCACATTTCTGACGCCAAGATGAGGAGTGTGAATGTGTGCTTTTGCCTTGGATACTCGCTGGCATATTGACTACACATTTTGGACTGATGCAGAGCAGAAAGAATAAGGGTGGAGAAGGTTATAGAGGAGAAGAGATAACAGATCAAGTCAAGAAGCATTTATGAAGTGATTATAGGCTACAGAGAACTCTCCAAGAAACCAGGTGGCCCCAGAAGAAGAATCTTGTGACTATGGAGATGGCAGTAGCTAGAACATAGCCCCTGGAGTAGTGGAGCAACAACTGAGGAGATCCAGGACAAAAGGAGAGAAGAATAGTAGTTCCTGGATATTGCTATGTTCTTGGACCAAGATTTCCTCACCGAAGTGAGGAGTTTCTGGACTAGGCTGTATAAGTGTTAAAATTAATGATTTGGCTAAATATATGAAAATTATAAATCTTTTATTTATAAAGTAGAGAAATAAAAAAAGGGTAGAAAAGACATTAACCTATCCAACTAAATATTGTTCCAGTGTTTGGCTCAGCCAGGACTTGTTAACCTTCGCTCAGAATTAAACTATCTCCAGAAGACAGGAAGGGAAAACCAGCTATCCACTCACCCAAGACAATGACTGGAGCTGAAGGTGACTCCTGAGGCAACTTTCTTCTTTGAGCCGACCTTCTTCTTGAAGCCAACTTCCTTCTTGGAGTGACTCTCTTCTTGGAGTTCACTCTCTCCTAGACTCCTTCACCAGCCTCCCTCCTCAGGGATTTTCATGGCTTTTATGGTGGTTTCCTATCCTTGCCCCTTTTCATGGAGGCCAGTCACGGTTTCCAAATTGTCTTTGTTCTCACCTTTGGATTCACACCTTTCTGAGTGTGTGAACTCTTAAATTTCTGGCTTGTTCTCACCTAGCATCAAGTAAGGTGTGAACTCACAGAGAACCAAGAATTCCCTTTCACAGCTGACCAGTTGGAGGAAATTTGAGTCCAAACAGGAGTCAGAACTAAGAGGTATTGGGGACAGCTGGGTGGCTCAGTGGATTGAGAGCCAGGCATAGAAATAGGAGGTTCTGGGTTCAAATTTGACCTCAGATACTTCCTAGCTCTGTAACCCTGGGCAAGTCACTCAACCCCCATTGCCCAGCCTTTATTGCTCTTCTGCCTTAGAACCAATACACAGTAGTGATTCTAAGATGGAAGGTAAGGGTTTATATTTAAAAAAAAAAAAAAAGAACTAAGAGGTATTCAGGTCCATAGTGTGGAGAAACAAAACTTGATCATATATACTCTGTCAGTATTTTATTATAGTATTATATGGTATAACCAGAGGGATCAACTTTCTAGTGGTCTTAGTTAGGTGATGCAGTGATAGAACATGGGGCCTGGAGTCAGGAAGATCTGAATTTAAATCTGGCCTCATACACCTGTGTGAACCTGGGTGAGTCACCTCATCTATATCTGCCTCAGTTTCCTCATCCACAAAATGTTGGTGATAATATAGAAACAACTTCCCAGGGTTATTGTGAGGATCAAATGAGGTATGTGTAAAGTGCTTAGTTCAGTGCCTTGTGCAGAGCTGGTGCTTAATAAATCCCTTCCTTCCTCCCTCTCTTCCTTTCTCCTTTCCTTCCTTCCTCCCTCCCTCCTTCCCTTTCAACTTTTCTAAGGATAGAAGACTTCTAGTTTCTTGGGGGAGGCTGGATTCACCAGGATAAGAAGGACTGCTTCTCTTTTCCCTTCTAGGAGAATCATGGGACTCACTATAGAGGGAAATGGAATTGTCTTGACTTCTGTATGGGCTTGAGGATAAGTCTTTTCTGTTTGGATTTTAGCTCTGGTAGAATAGTGCTGTATTTGATTAATACAGAAACTCCTCACCTCGGTGAGGAAATCTTGGCCCAAGAACTTAGCAATATCCAGGAACTTCTATTCTTCTCTCCCAGCATTCCTCCTTTTGTCCTGGGTCTCCACTACTCCAGCTCTAGCTACTGCCATCTCCATAGTCACGTGTGCTGTATTTGATGTATGGTTAACTTGAAGGTTTGCAAGGAATATAAGAACTTGATAACCTTTTTTGGTAGAGACCTAAACGTGAACTATATATTCCAATATTCTTAAGGGAAAACCCTGAGTTGTGGCATGAGTCAAAGAGTAATTTGTGAATTGCTCCCAAACATGGGAACTGATCTTTAGAAACTGTAGAGCTTTGGCTCTGGGCCAAATACCTTTTTTTCTGTTCATTTAAAATTGTTTTTCAAAATAGATCAATTCACATTTGATCAAATGAAGATGAAATGGCTTGAGGTACAACACTGTCCTCTGGCTTGCTAGAGAGAATGAAAATTTCCTAAATAGAATTAGGGAAAAATATCTTGGAAAAAATCTAAGAAGAAAAGAGTTTGCAGAGGGTAGAGGGGGCATTAAGGCTAGTGTTAAGAGGCATTAGGCAAATTGAAGAATGGAACACAGAAGAGAGAAGGGAAACTCTGCATTTTGACACCGAGGTAAAACTGCCCATGAAGATGAATTTTGGCCAATATTCAAAACATACTTGATTACTGTTAGCATTTCCTGAGGAGATTTTTTTTGCTCACACAGCTCACCTGTGAGGATGAATGACTCTCTAAGAGGTGGCTGTGTACAAGTATGACATGGCAAATCAGGAAGTGCTTTTACTTTCATGAACATGAATCCAAGGCCTCACAGAACCAGCTAAGACACTTTTGCAAAATCCACTGACCAACCCTTGTGTTGATGGGAACAAATGATAGAGGCAGGAAAATCTGGAATGAGTTCTTCTGATAGACATTCCCATTTCTAAAGTATTTTACAGTTCACAAAGCACTTTCTAATAATAATAGCATTTATATAGCATCTTAAAGTGTGTAAAGTGCTTTATAGATATCCCACAAGTATTCGATACAACATATTGAGCAAAGAATGTACACATTTACAGATAAAGAAATTTATACAACAAATATTCCTCATAACAATCTCAGATGTTCAATATTATTATTATCTCTATTTTATAGATGAGGAAACTGAGGAAAAACAGTTAAGTGACTTTCCCAGGGTCACACAACTAGTATTTGAAATGGGATTACCAACTCTATGGTGCCACTTAGCTAAACTCTAAAAAGTCTTTTGAGGTATATAACACAAGACAGGTAGTAGGGTAAAGTATTTCTTAAATGCTTACTATGTGCCAGGCACTATGCTAACACATAAGTATTAGTCTCATTTTTAAAAATGAGAAAACTTGAGTCTCAGGGAGGGAAAATGATTGAAGTCCTGGCTAGAAAATCAAAGGACTACTAGTGGTGGTATGGGGAAGTTGATATTTCCTTATTTCTTCCAAGTGAAGATGATAGATTGGGAAAGAAAGGACATGTGAAGAGGGCAATGGATCACTTAGAGTGTATCAAAGAACAGGACTTAATATATTGGACCATGGCTTATGATATTAGAACTATGTGTTATTACCTCCATTTTACAGTTGAGGAAACTGAGGCAGATAGAAACTAAGTGACTTGCCTAGGGTCATGCAGCTAGTAGTATCTGAGACCAGATTTGAACTTGGGTCTTCCTTAACTATGGTCTTAGTGCTTTATCTTCTGTACCATCTAACTTTTCCAGTGGGAGGGAGGAACATTCTCTGATGAATTTGTAAAGCTGAATCCTAGGGCTAATACATATTACATAGAAGAAACCATAATAGAGGAGGTTTTAAGTCATCCTCAAGAGGAAGCAATATGGCAGACATTTGGGAATAGTACACGTGACTTCAGATATCTCATATATTAATCTAAAAGAACAAAAGTATTCTGGGATTTTTAAAACAAAAGGAAATAAAATTTTAAATTTAAATATAGCAATGGAAACATAGTCATTGAAATATACCAACGCAAGGGTACACCTATTTTGCTAGACATGATCATGAATGATGATGATAAGAAGGCCAAGCTGTTCCACTCTTATATTACTTCTGTTTTCCCTGCTAAGGAGAATGATCTTTGGACTGGAAAGGACAGAACCCAAATGGCTAATAGGGAGTTGATACCAAGAGTTCAAGTCACCAGCCCCAGATGAACTACATCCTAAGGTACTGAAAGAACTCCCAGATATGATTGCTGAGCCACTCACTCTCAGTTATATTAAAATAATTGTGGAAAATGGGAGAGGAGATGGGCTAATGTTAATTCTGGTTTCTAAAATGGGAAGAATTTGGAATCTGTAAATTCTAGGCCAGTGAGCTTGGCTAAGGTTCTTGGGAAATTTTTAGGATGTAATTATTAAAGGGATGGTTAGTGGATATCTAGAGAAGGAAGCAGTAATCACAGTGAATTAGCATGGCTTTATCAAGAAAAGATCAGGTTAGACCAACTTCATTTTCTTTTCTTGACCATGTTACTATTTGGGTAGATCAGGGGAGTTTTGTAGAGAGAGTTCCCCTAGATTTTGGCAAAGCAGTTCACAAAATCTTGCATATTGTTCATGTATAAAACCTGGGGAGATATGGACTTTTCCCATATTACCATCAGGTAGATTTGTATTTAGTTAAAGGGTTGGATACAAAGTGTAGTTAATTAATGGGTGATATCAGCTTGGAAAGAGGTCTCCAATAGAAGTTCTCGGGCATTTGTGCTCAGCCCTGTGCTGTTTTATTAATTAGAGTAATTTTTGTCAATGATATGGGCATGTACGTAGATGGTATATTTTGTCAAGTTTGTAAGTATGTTTGTCAGATTTGCAGAAGATAGAAAAATAACAGGGACAATATGACACTATCTGAAAAGTTCTCAACTGGTTAGAATTTTGGGCTGAAGATAATGAGATGAAATTTATAAGGTTAAATATAAAGTCTTGCACTTGAGTTAAAAGATAAATTTTATAAACATAAGATGGGGGAGCTGTGTGGCTAGAGATAGTGGTTCATTTAAAAAAGATCTGATGATTTTCCTGAACTATTGACTCAATAGGAATGAGTTAACAGTATGACACGTAGATGAAAAAAATGAATGTGTTCTTAGTATATGAGGCATTGTGTATAGAAAAAGGGAAGGGCTAGACCTGCTGTAACTTTTCTAAGGTCACAACATATTTAGAATATTATGTTCAAGTTCCATTTTAGGAAAGAAATTGATAACTTGGACAGCCTCGAGAGGAAGATAACCATAATGATGAAGGGTCTTGTGATATTAGATGAGGATTATTTGAAGGAACTTGGGATGTTTCACTTGGATAAGAAACTCAGAGAGGTCATGATAGTTATATTTAAATAAATGACAGCTTGTCTTGAAGAAGATGGATTAGATTTTTTTTTCTGCTTGGCCCCAGAGGGAAGAACTAGAGTTCTAATTGTTGGGATGCACATAAAAGTTTGGATACAGAAAAATCTTTACCATTAAGTTATTCTCAAATAAAATGATGCATCTTAGTAGGTAGGATGTGGGCCCTACCTTGACTAGAAGTCTTCAAGCATGTAGAAGGAATTCAGGTGAAGGAATTCATAGTCAAGTATAAGTTGCCCTAGATAGTTATGAGGTCTCTTCCAACTTCCTGATTCTTTGATTCTGTGTCTTGAATTCAAGTCAAGTCAAGAAGCATTTATTACTTGCCCCCTGTGTGCCAGGCACTGTGTTAAGTGCTAGGGATAAAAAAAAAAATTCCTGTTCTCAAGGAACTCAGCCTAATGAAAGAGACTACATATAAACAACTATTTACAGGATGAATTGGAATTAATGACAGAGGGGAGGCACTCAGATTAAGAAAGATCAGCTGGAATTTTAGGTGTGATTTGAAGGAAGCTGGGAAAGTCAGAAGGAAGCAATGAAGGAGAGAGAACATTTCAGGCATGGGGACAGCCAGTGAGAATTCCTGGAACCAAGAGATAGTCTCTTGTTCAAGACACATAGCAAGGAGACCAGAGTCACAGGATTGTTCATGGAAGTCGATAAAGTGTAAGAAGACTGGAAAAGTAGGCCAGGAACAGGTTAAAAAGGGCTCTGAACACCAAACAAAGGATTTTATATTTGATCTTGGAGGCATCAGGGAGGTTTTTGTATATCATTGGAGTTTATTGTATAGGGGAATGACATGATGAACTTTTATCAAATCCTTTTGATAGCTGTTTGGAGGATGGACTCGTGCAGGGAGGAACTCAGAGTAGGGAAACCAATGAGCAGATGATCAAAACAGTCTAGGTGTGAGATGAGAAAGTCCTGCATCAGGGTGGTGGCAATTTCAGGAGAAAGGTGGATGCTATATTGTATTGCAGAGGTTGAATCAGCCTTACTTGACTGTTTCCCCTCTCCTCTTCCCTTCCCTGCCCCTCTCCCCCATAGTTAAGATTTAGAAGGTATCTTGGGCTAAAAGAACAGAAGATAAGATTCTGGTGGACATGTTTGAGGTCCCTGAAAGCCAACTGGGGTAGAATAACCCAAGCCAAGGTTGGGCTTGGTCAGCAACCGCTCAGCTGCCCTCATGCAGAGCTATGTTTCTGAAAGGCCCCGCTTCTAGACCATTATTCTTCTTTCCTATGAAGTTTTCAGATGTCTT
Source organism: Gracilinanus agilis (assembly GCF_016433145.1). Taxonomy (NCBI): domain Eukaryota; kingdom Metazoa; phylum Chordata; class Mammalia; order Didelphimorphia; family Didelphidae; genus Gracilinanus; species Gracilinanus agilis. Next base: position 705,075,422 of record NC_058130.1, read on the forward strand.
TAGAATGAAACCCATTTATTTAATTTCAACCTGACTCATTCTCTCACTTTGTATTTACCAAGCATTCATTAAATATCTACCATGTGTAAGTCAATGTTGGGGATACAGAAACAAAGAGAAAACAGTCTTTTGTCTATTAGAGGGAAACAACCCAAGTTGGACCCAAGCCAATATCAATTAGACACAAAATAAATAATAGGGAGATCATTAACAATTGGGGGAGGGGACCAAGGCCTCATGTAGAAGGTAGCTTTAAGCGACCTTGAGGGGTTCCAATAGTTAGAGCTGAGAAAGGAGGTCATTCTAGGTATGGCGCATATCTTAGTTAAAGTATGGATGAGAGAGAAAGAATAATTTTCAGGGAACAGCAATTAGACCAGTTTTGCTGGAGGGTAGAGAACATCAGGGTCATGTGAAATACTTCTGGAAAGATAGGATGAAACCGGATCATAAAGCAGAGAAGTTAATTTTTTTATCTCAGAGGTAATAGGGAATCAATGAAGCTTCTTAAGCAGAAGATTGACATGACCAAACCTCTATTTTAGGGATATTAAGTTTATTTTTTCCCCTTTTATCTATCTATCTATCTATCTATCTATCTATCTATCTATCTATTTTAATTTTTTGATTAATTAACAATATTAGTTTAGCAGGTCTATAGAGAACAGATTGGAGAAGAGATTTGAGGTATAGAGAGACCAGTTAGGAGGCTATTATAGAATCTCAAGCTAGAGTTGAGAGTTTAAATTACAGCAGCATCTGCAGTAAGTGGAGAAAAGTGATGGATGGAAGAAATGTGACAGAGAATGAATTGATTAAGAAATGCTGTCTTGCTTAGTTACTCCCGGCAATACAATGATCCAGGACAATCTGGGGGAGTTATGATGAATTTTATCCATCTCCAGAGAAAGAACTGTTGGAGTTGGAATGCAGATCAAAGCCTATGATTTTCCCCTTTAGTCTGAGTTTTTGTTTTGGGGTTTGGGTTTTAAATGATTATTCATTTCCAAAAATGAACAATCTGGAAGTATGTTTTGCATGATAAATAAATAAATAAAGAATAAAACAAAACAAAAAGAAATGATGTCTTGGTCCCAGGTTGAAAGGATTCTCATGATATGACACTATGAAGCATAGTCTCAGTTGGTTTGTTAGCATAGACCTAATTTCAGAATGCAAAAAGACTCAGGAATTGGCCTTCTCTGTGTGGACCTAGGCAGTTATAGCCTCTTTTGTACAACTCCCCTGCTTTTAAATTCTAGAAATATGCCTGAGTTTGGGGGTGGGGTGGGTGTCCTGTTTTCTACTAGGACTGAGGGATCTGCCTCCTTTGGATTAGGGAGTATGCTTTAAATAGGTGCTTGAGGCAACAATCCAACAGAGGATATTTGGCTTGAGCTCAATCCAGTCGGGTGCCATTACCCTATGGAGTGCTTTCTACATTCTGGGTTCAAGAACTGGAAAAATTGCCAGGACCTGGGTGAATGTGCAGACATAGAAAAGCTGTATTGCCTCTTAGATATTTACAGAACACTGGGAACCTGATCTGAAGAAAGAGAAGTGAAGAATTGAATATGACTTAGTTTGTGTACCTGTGTGACTGGAAAGATAGTAAGTAGTTCCTTTGATATTAATAGAGAAATTAGAAGAGGGGAGTGTTCTGGGGGAAAGATGAGTTAATTGTAAGCTGAGATCACTGAGAGAGAACATAGAGAGAGAAGAGGGCCCAGGATAAAAGATTGGGGTACACCCGCACATGGGGACAAGACAGGGATAATGATCCAGCAGAGGAGAGGAAGACGTAGTCAGATAGGTGTAAAGACATCTGTGTAACAAAAACTCAAGGAGAAAAGGGTGGTTGGTATAGTCAAAAGATCCAGAAGGGTCTAGAACAGGGGTTGGCAACCTTTTTGGCCGTGAGAGCCATAAACGTCACATTTTTTAAAATGTAATTTCGTGAGAGCCATACAGTGCTCACAGTGCACTCCTGTAACAGCGCCTGAAAAAAAATGGACTTTATGGCTCTTGCAGAAAGAGCCATATCTGGGGGCAGCTGGGTAGCTCAGTGGAGTGAGAGTCAGGCCTAGAGACAGGAGGTCCTAGGTTCAAACCCAGCCTCAGCCACTTCCCAGCTGTGTGACCCTGGGCAAGTCACTTGACCCCCATTGCCCACCCTTACCAATCTCCCACCTGTGAGACAATACACCGAAGTACAAGGGTTTAAAAAAAAAAAAAAAAGAAAGAGCCATACGTTGCCGACCCCTGCTCTAGAGGGATGAGGACTGGGACACCAGGCCATTGGATTGAGTAATTAAGAAATGGTAACCTTGGAAAAAAAGTGGAGGCAGTGATAACTTGAGGAAGTGGAAAGGTTAACTGAAGGCTTTTTAGGGATAGAACCCTGGTTTTCAATTCATTTCATCCAAGAAGAGTAAAGGCCCCAAATGATCTCATGTATACATTTTCTACCTGTGACTCAAATAAAACAGGGGAGTTAGTCTATAAATTGTATCTTTAATTGGACAGGACCAGGGGATGCACACACTGGGACACTTCAGGTACTGTCATACAAGAGTGCCCAGCATCCATTTATAGTATAGGGCTTTTAAAGCAAAAATCCCAAAGGGAGTGGCAGAGAGGGAAGCACAAAAGGCACAGGGTAAGGTGAATGATGTCATGGAATCAAGTATGAAATGATTGGTTTTAGAGTTGAGGCTCAGGGAACAATGTGATTGGGATTAGTAATGTGCCCCTTTTCCCTCCGGACTAAGAAGATCTTGTTGTTGGAATCCAGGTGCCAGGGAGCAGCCCGGACTTTTGGATAACAAAACAGATGACTTGAAAGATAGATTGGTGGCCAAAGATTCCAGGCCCTCCTTTTCTCTCTGATATATTTCCCCAAGGCCAGAAAACTTTCCTTGTTTAGGAAAAGATCTGTGGTTAGTGGGAGAGCTGAATTTCTAAACTTAACCCATTACAGACCAGTTGAATTCTGATCTAAGTTCAGAACACAGAACCATAACTTAAATGATAGAAAGCAGGTAAAAGTAAGACTTTGGGCCTCAACTTAGGCTTGTAATTAGTCAGTCTAAAGCCTCTTCTAGAAATGAGAATTTTCTAAGGAAGTGGTTAGATTACATTAATTTCTATAACCTGTACTTGAATACCTGTTTGCCTGGAGTTAATAAAAGTGTAGCATCTAGAAGGAACAAGAGCAATTGTCCTTACTGTACTTCAAAGTGGTCAGTATTAGGTGAAGTTATGGATACTACCGTGTAGAAGGGGCATGGACAGGTATCTCCAGAGGAAGGTGATCAGTGTGATGAAGAGGTTTGAAACCGTGACTAGGATTGCGTTAGTGAAGACATAAAGATAACATGTGAAGGAATTCTCTTATCTAGGAAGGGTGGGACATCACTCTCAGCCTGATCCCTAGACCCAAGGGTTTCCAAGGCCCTTTTTTGCTTTACTAGGCCCATAGCCTGGAGCTGTTGGGAGTGGTGGCTTTCTCTCAGTAACTCTTGGCCTTTCTGTGTGGCTGTCTCTCCAAGAAGTAGGTACAAGAACTCCAGAATCCCAAACTACTCTTGTTTATAATTTGGTTTCTCCTACTTCTTGTCTTCTTGGTACTGCCGACTCTTTTTGCAAGGCAGATCCAGGCCTTCAGGCCCTCTCGATATGTCACACTTGCCCAGCTTCTCTGCTGCAAAAGAAGTCATTTTTCTCTAGCTTTATGCTATTTCTGCTACAAACCAGTGTTAGTCTGTTGTTGAAACTCTGGGCTCAATCTTATTTTATTTTTTCTTTTAAAAACCCTTATCTTCTGTCTTAAAAATGATATTAAGTATTAATCCCAAGGTATAAGTATTAGTTCCAAGTATTACTTTAGCTCCAGGTATTAGTTCCAAGGTATAAGAGCTGTAAAGGGGTAGGCGACTGAGGTTAAGTGACTTGCCCAGGGACACATATGTGTAGAGGGAATTTCATTCCTTCTCTTTCCTGGATTGCTGACCTAGTTCATCTCATTTTTCACATGCCAGCACTGTATCCATGAATGTAGATAAAAGGGTGTGGGTGGAGATCACTGGGGTCTTCTTTGCTCTCTACTTTCCAGAGCAGGGAGGGGACAGACTGAGGATCCTGTAGGATGAGCTACATGTGGTCAGAATTAAAGAGATTTTAAATCTATGCTTATCTATCTTTTCTATTTCTAAATGATTATTAATAAACTTTATAGAAAATAAGAACTTGGAAGATATTAATTTTAAATCTAACACATAGCTGGGAATTATCTGAGACCAGATTTGAACCCAGGTCCTCTTGTCTCCAGGGATCCACTTTATCCACTGAGCCACCTTGCAGCCCCTGGGCTTAGTCTGAATGATTTTTCAAAGATCCTATTTTCCGGCTAATGCCCTGAGTCAGAATTTCTTCTGGGAATATCAGAACCATAAAATTGTAAAATTTCAGGACTGGAAAGGGTCTTAGTGGCCTTCAAGTCCAATCAACTTATCCAATATATCTTTCAAATGATCATCCCTACTCTGTTTGAAGACATCTAATGAGAGGAAACCAAGTACCCGGGGGATCCCATTTTCCTTTTTGAGTAGCCCTATAAGCTCTTGTTAACAGGTTCTCTAGATCTCCAGATTTATAGTTCTCTATTAGATTGTGAGCTCTGAGAGGTTAGAAACTGCCTTTTGCCTTTCTTTTCTTCCCTTAGCACAGCACTTGGCACATTGTAGGTGCTAATTACAATGTTTATTGATTGACTGATATATTGTACTACCTTAAGTGGATCCCTTTGATTCCCCTTCACTTCCAACAAAGGGGGAATACTCTTCCAAAGTATTGGAGAGACTAAAGAAACACACTTTTCTTTTCTAGGGTATGTTCTCCTTCCCAAGAGTCCTATAGCCTTCCAGGTTTTTATATAGTGCATACTAAAGGGAAAGAGCTCAGAGATTACTAAGAAAGTCAAGTGTACCCCCTCTCCCCCACCATGTGATTCCACCAGCCCAAGGACCTATACAGTCTTTCTTGATTATAATATGTAACATAAAATGATAATTATATAATATAATTATAATAATATTACATATATATTTGTGTTGTATTACTATTCTAGACAAATCCCTGTGCCTGCTCTACTAGGGTGTGCTGCCAGTGAAGCCCACTTTCCTTTAGGCTTTAACAGAGTCCATGTGGCTCTCAGTACCAGAGAAGGAATGGGTTTGGTTTGCTACTCCCTCTCTCATGGCACACTACAGCCTGTGCCAACCCTCCTTTCTCATATTTCCATCTGATGATGGCTACTTTTATTTTTTGTCTCCATCTGGCTTCTCCTCTTCTAAGAAGCTTTGTGTGTGTCTACATACTGGTTCTCTTCCATTTCTTGGTGTATTTCCCTGCCTCTGACTCTTCTAGACCTGTGTCTTCACTTGGCACCAATGCTTTGATGCCCATGTCATATTAGGGTTTGGGTGGCCAGCTCAGCATAACCTTGACATTGGTGGTCTTTGTTCTATTTGGCATATTGCAAGGGTGTTAATGTGTTAGGTAGAAAGCTACCTTCAAGGATGCCTTTGCAGAATCAGACATACTAGCAGTTCAGTGACTTATCTGGTATCGTCAAGGGAATCAGTCAATCTGCAGCAAGAATGTATTAAGCACCTACTGTATGCCAGGGTTTGTAGCAGGTGTTTGGAAACAAGGACAAAGAATGAAGCCACCTCCTCTCAAATGAAAGGGCACAAATGGTGCTTGGTCCAATGCCCTATCATTGTAAAGGTCCTCCTTGGAGAATCAAATAAGAGCTGGTTTTGTTGTTAGTCCACAAGCTTCAAGAAATATTTCATTTGGTCATCTTGTACTTCAGTACTTATGTTTAGTATTTGCAGAAAGACCACCGAGAAAATAACTGTAAATTCTGTGCCAGAATTTATTATAGAGATGGAGAGAGAGAAAAGCTATAAAGGGTTCCTGAAATTCCCTAAATGAACTTATCCTTGGATACTTGGTGACTGCAATCCAAGGGTGACTGGAGAGGAGGAGAGCAAAAAAAAAAAAAAAAAGGTTGGAAATTATGATTCAGAGACTGAAGGAATCTCTCTTCTATATGGTAGAAATATTTTCTTTGACAAAATAAGTGGAAGGCTATAGATGTCATAAGCATCAAAATAATATCACAAAAAATTGTCAGTAAAATTTTGACTGACAGTCAATGACTTGTCATTGATGCACAAGCCATTTCTGAATCAACTTCTCAGAAGAAGCCCACCAATTTATTAGGGGAAAAGATCAAATCCGAAGATCAACATTAATGAACAAGCATTTACTAAGAGCCTACTGTGTGGTGGGCTCTGTGCTAAGCTTGTTACAAATATTATCTCATTTGATCTTTTCAACAGAAAAGTCCAAATGAGAAGAAAGACTTGGTGAGCAGCTAAACTAAACCCAATCTGACATGATGAAACAGTGATGCTGAAAAGTGGAAAAGAATGAATAGACACCAACATAGATGACAACTCTTTCCTACAGAATTTTAATTGCATAAGTTAAATAATAATAATGTCATAAAGAGTAGACCTAAAGAGCCTGACTATTTTCTCAGCCAGCAAATAATTGCTCTTTTCATTAATCAGAGAGAGAGATGGAAGTCAAGGCTAACATTGACTATGAATATTAACTTGTTTACAAAAATATTCCCGAGCAAGATGATGTGATATTATGAGCAATATTTCACCAAAAAACAGTAAGAGGCAAGGCGGGGGAAAGAAGTATTGATGAGGGACTTAACTAAGCAAAATTATCTCAAGGGCATTTGAAGATGAAACTGGAAGGAGATCAACAAACGGATGAAAAATGAATAGTAAAGATCTCTGTAACAGAATCTTTCTTTTTCACTGTCAAGGACAGTGGTGCATGCATTTGGACATAGTCCCAGATGTGTCACATGAGGGAACAGAAATGGCCCTGAAGAAAACAAAAGATAAGAACAGCAGTTGGATTAGACTTCATTTACAGAGTAGGGCATCCAGGCATCAGTTTTCAAAGTGTCCAAAAGAGAAGAAGATGCTGAAGGTGTGGGAAAGAATCTAGGACATGTGCCGGAAAGAATGTCAGTTAATTGCATCAATCTCCTGGAACAACTAGGAACCTCTTCAGTGAGACAATCACTTAAATGAATTTGACCTAATGATCTACTCATGAAAATCCAAGTGAATGAAGAATGCCTATTGTCCAATCTATGTATCTTGGGCAGACCTTACAAAGGGACAAGCTGAACTCAGAATTGAAAAAGGAGCGTGGGCTGGATTGCTTTAAGGAAATTGGCCAATTCTTTTAATAACTAGAGTTCTTCTCTGAAATAAATGCCCACCTTTTATTCTTGGGATGGTATTATGTGGTGATGAGGGTAGAATACTAAAGCATCTGAAAAATTTAAGTTGAAATCACTCCAAAAAAAAAAATACTAGGTGGGTAGGAGAAGGCTTCAGAACATTACAATCTAAGAATTTTAGAGAAATGATGAATGTCATCAGAAAAATGTATTACTGGGGGGCAAAAAGGCTATTAATCTAGGGAGAGAGAGGAGGAATAACCAGTGGACAGCCCATGTTCTTCACTGGTATCTATATAGGGTCTAAAGGAATGCCCCTACCAGTTTGGGTGAATTCTGTGGCATATTTACATGAGCACAAGGACATGAATTACATAGGATGGGAGCAGTGTCACTGTTGGAGGGAGTACCTCCATTCATGAAATCATAGATCTACTGGAGCAGATAATCTGCCTACAATTTCCTGTCTCTGTGTGTATTTATTCCATTGTCTCATTGGCCTTTGCCATGTTCCATATATCAGGCTCATATAGGGTGGTTTCCTAGTACTTGGAGGGATCCATCTGGAAAAGAGGATTTGGTTGATGCCAACATTCTCCATTCATACTGCAGAATTGATGGAAACCTTTAGTTGGCAATATGCCATTACCAGGCTCCAAGGCCCAGATGAACCTCACTGGTGGAGGCAAGTTGAGAAAACTTTGTCAAGCTTTGCACTTCAACCTACCTACTACAGCTAAATTGCAGATCCCATTTCTTGTTCCTTCTTTCAAGCCTTTGGTTTGGTTCTTGGTTTTTACCCCACTTCTGCTGGGGGTACTGCTTACCACATCTGGCCCTTTGGCTCCCCTGACTGCATTTCCAGTTACTTGATCTTGACTGGACAATGACTCAGTGCTTGCCCTGTGCCAGGAACACCCTGGCTTTGTTCCTTTGTCAGGGCCGTAAAACATACCCAATTGCAGCATGAGCAGTTGGAACCCCTATCTCACCCAGGGTTGTGACTGGAGGAAGTTGTGCCTCAGAGAAGTATGCATGTCAAGCATACCCACCTCTGAGTTTTTCCCCATTCACTGAAGCACATGGGCATAATGTTATGTAGACATTGTGTCAATAGAATTAGGAGCATGCAATTTCCACTCATAAGTAAGAGCATTTTTTTTTGTTTTATTTTAGGACATTAAAACTGTTGTCAAATATCCAAGAGGGATTAGATTGTTCTTCTTGGCCTCAGAAGAGAGTTAGGAACAGAGGATGGGGGAGGGCAAAGTTATGTGGAAGATGTTTGCTCAACAGGAGGAAATGATAGTTTGGGAAGTAATGAGTTATAATATATTTAAGTAATGGCTGGAATGACCCTGTCTAGGTTACTATTCAGAGAATTCCTATTCTAGATGAAAGTTGAACTATGTGCCTTCTGGTGCTCTTGAGGGTTTTTGTGATGGGAGTCACAGTGGGGTTGGAATGAGAAAGGGTAGTGGGGGCTCAGACAGTGTAAATAATTCTGCCTCCCCTCTCAGAGCAGATGGGGCGCATCCTGCAGCGTACAGCCATCTCCACAAACATCAAAGAACGATTGGACTTTTCCTGTGCTCTCTTTGGACCTGATGGGGGCCTGGTCTCCAATGCACCTCATATCCCTGTGCATCTTGGTGCCATGCAAGAAACTGTGCAGTTTCAGGTCTGGGCAGACCCCATTCTCTTCCTTTCTCCTTTGGTCCCTAGTTCCTATTCCCAATCTCCTTTCCCTGTGACATAGACAGGGACTGTATGGATTACTTGTCTTAGTTACCTTTTCTCTGGCCTTCCCCCATTATGATTAAATCCCAGCAACCCTATCCCTCACTAACCCTTCTCCCTGTGCCTGGTTATAGATCCATCATTTGGGCGAGAACCTACATCCTGGGGATGTAATTCTGAGTAACCACCCAAGAGCAGGGGGCAGCCACCTGCCAGACCTCACAGTCATCACTCCGGTAAGAGGGAGTACCAGTGGGATTGGGTTAGATGAGGGAAGCCACATCAGTATCTCCATCATAGGGTGGGGTTGACACCTGCCCTTTGGGTAACAATGGTAGAATGAAAAGATCACGGGGCTGCCACTTATGTTTGTATCACTTTGGACAAGTCACTTAACATCTGGGCCTTAGAGTCTTTGTTTATAAAATGAGGAAATTTGAATAGATGACCTTTGAGGTCTTCCTCTAACTCTTAAGTCTGATTCTTCTTCTTCTTCTTCTTTTTTTTTTTTTAAACTCTCACCTTCTGTCTTAGAATCAGTACACTAAATATTGGTTCCAAGGCAAAAGAGCAGTAAGGACTAGGCAAGGAAGTATCCAAGACCAGATTTGAACCCAAGAGCTCCTGTCTCTAGACCTGGCTCTCAATCTACTTGATGGCTATCTGGCTGTCCTAAGATTGATTTTTAAGATTAATCTAATCATTGTGGTCCTGACTGGGGGACAGAAATGATGAGTAACTACTTGTCTGTTCCACTTCCCACCTCAATTGCCTCAGGTGTTTTGGCCCGGTCAGCCCCGTCCTGTGTTCTTTGTGGCAAGTCGAGGGCATCATGCTGACATAGGAGGCATTACACCAGGCTCCATGCCACCACACTCAACGATGCTGCAACAAGAAGGGGCCATTTTTGTGTCCTTCAAGCTGGTGGAGAAGGGTGTCTTCCAGGAGGAGGGTGAGGAGGCGGGGGAACTGAGGTGGTATCTTCCAGGAAGAGGAGGTGGGAGGGAAATGGGAGCACTAGTTAGAAGGGTTATCTTGGGAAGGGAGCTGAGGAGCATTGTGTAAAGAAGGTGGGATACTGAGGAAGAAGGGGTGAGGGAGAGCACATCAGCCATGGATCCCTATGCTTCTTTCTCTCTCTGCTCCCCAGCTGTGGCAGAAATCCTGAGGGCTCCTGGAAAGATTCCTGGCTGCAGTGGTACCCGAAATCTCCATGACAACCTGTCCGACCTCCGGGCTCAGGTGGCAGCCAATCAGAAGGGCATCCAGCTGGTAGGGGAGCTGATTGATCAATATGGACTAGATGTGGTACAGGCCTACATGGCCTACATCCAGGTGAGAGAGGGCCTTGAGGCATGGACTGTGAGGGGGTCCTGTCCCAGGGCTGTTGATTTACATTCATTCAGCAAACCTTTTCTGAGCACTTGCAGAGTAACTGTGCCTTGGGACTTGGGAGGGGAGAAGGAAGAAGAGCCTGAGCAGAAGATGGATCAGAGAATCAGCCAGGAACTAGCAAAGTCTTCTGGGTAACAGCCAGGAGGAAGCAGTCTCTGAATGATGTCTGCTTCCATAGGCTAATGCAGAGCTGGCTGTTCGGGACATGCTCCGTGCCTTTGGGAATGGCCGGGAGGCACAAGGGCTGCCCCTGCAGGTGAGGGCAGAAGATCACATGGATGATGGCTCCCCAATCTGCCTCCTAGTGAAGATCAATCCAGTAAAGGTAGGGCCAGTATTGAGGGGAAGGCCAGGGACAGGCGCTTGGGCTCAGCCTACAAGTAGGAGCTTATGCTTTGGTTTGGGCTGGTTGGGGGTTGTCCAGACTCTGGGTAGGGCTGGTTGTGTTCTCTTCTGGTAAGGGTATGATATGACACGTAGTCTTCTGACCCCAGGGCAGTGCCATCTTTGACTTTAGTGGCACAGGCCCAGAGGTGTTTGGCAACCTGAATGCTCCCCGGGCCATCACATTGTCAGCTCTCATCTATTGCTTGCGCTGCCTGGTGGGCCAGGACATCCCTCTGAATCAGGTGGGTTCCCTGGTGTGACATCCTCTGAACCATGTGTGACTCAGGGGTGTGATGGGGGACATTTCCCACTCATCTAGCTCTTCTGCTACCTCTCCCCAACTCCCAGGGCTGTCTGACTCCGGTTGATGTGGTGATCCCTCCAGGCTCCATCCTGGATCCATCTCTAGACGCAGCTGTGGTTGGAGGCAATGTGCTGACCTCCCAGCGCATAGTGGATGTCATACTGGCTGCCTTTGGAGCCTGTGCTGCTTCTCAGGTCTGAGGAATGTTCAGAGATGAGGAGGGTGGTGGGTTGGGCTGGATGACTCTGGTCTGGTCTTCTCACACCGAATTCTTTTCCCTGCTCCTCAGGGCTGCATGAACAATGTGACCCTAGGGAATGACCACGTGGGCTACTATGAGACAGTGGCAGGGGGTGCAGGGGCAGGGCCAGGCTGGCATGGGCGCAGTGGAGTCCACAGCCACATGACCAACACCCGCATCACTGACCCTGAGATCCTGGAGAGTCGGTGAGTGTGCATGATGTCAGGGGCAACTGCCCCCAGGGAGAGGGTGAGGTGGAAGAACCAGCAGCCGAACCCCTTTGGTTCCCCCAGGTATCCTGTGATTCTTCGTCGGTTTGAGCTACGGGAGGGCTCTGGAGGGAAGGGCCGCTTCCGAGGAGGGGATGGTGTGGTACGAGAATTGCTTTTCCGAGAAGAAGCCACGCTGTCTGTCCTGACTGAGCGACGAGCTTTCCAGCCCTATGGGCTCCATGGTGAGGGCCTTTCCCGCTTAGCATTAGTTTCACAGCCTTATTCTACTTGAAGACACTGGTGGGATGGACCAAAGGGGCCTTTGCCCAGGATCTCTGAAGTTGCCCCCATATGATGGTTATAAGAGCTGCTGCCCCTTTTTCCCAGCTAATCATTTTTTTTTTCAGGGGGAGAAGCTGGAGCCTCTGGACTCAATCTACTAATCCGCAAAGATGGACGGACCATCAGCTTGGGGGGGAAAACATCTGTGACTGTGTTCCCTGGGGTAAGGGTCTCCACAAGAAAGTCCAAAAGAAAATATTGCCTAGAGAATGGGGGAAACAAGCCACCCTTATCCCCAAACACCCACAAAGTAAGCCTGAGATCTCTGGGTTGCTGGTGTTCATTGTTTAATTTGGCCTCATTTAGGAAAGGGAGGAGTATGAAAAGGAGCTGCCAGAATTAACCTGGAGGGAAAAGCAGGAGGGGAGACTTATCTTCTCTTCCTGGGCTCAAGTCTTTTCTTTATCACTTCAGGATGTCTTCCGCCTGCAGACACCCGGTGGAGGCGGATACGGGGACCCTAAGGAGCCAGCCCCTGTCCCTGGCTCCCAATCCTATTCTTCCTGCTTTTCTGAACGAGGCAGCATCTTCGAGTACCGACAGGCACAAGATTGTTGTGGGAAGGAGGAGGTGAGCACCCAGCTGGGGCAACAATAAAAATCCCTGAAGTTGCCCCCATACCAGAGAGGAGGGGCTGGGGAGGAGCCAAGATCACAGTTTGCTGCTTTTATTGTACAGTCTTTTGGTCCTTCCGTGTGTTGTCCTCGTCCTGGGCTTTGCCGTTATCGGGTCAGAGAAACCCGGAGTTGTAGCCCTACAGCCAGGTGGTCTGTGAGGCCCGCCAGGCCTGTGCTAAAAGTCATTTGCTCTAGGGCCTGTGGGGGGGGGGGG
>NC_058130.1:705103191-705120564 GCF_016433145.1 Gracilinanus agilis
CTTTCTTTCTTTTCTTTCTTTCTTTCTTTCTTTCTTTCTTTCTTTCTTTCTTTCTTTCTTTCTTTCTTTCTTTCTTTCTTTCTCTTTTTGTAAACCAGAGTAGTTGGAAAGGGGCAGGAAGTTATACTTAGAAGTAAAAGAAATTTAGGTATGTATAGGAAGCTTCAGAAATTCCAGCTCCAAAGATATAAAGTAGATGTTCACCACTGTCATAGAGGAGAGGTCTAGCACAGAGTTCAAGTTGAAGAAGAAATCCCTATTGATGGTGAGGTCTCCCAGATGTCCCTGTTTGTAAATGACAATGTGATAATTTAATTAAATTCCAGAACATCGAAGTGCTTTCTAAATGAGATCCAAGACTCAAGAGTTATACGCACAAGAAAACCCGAGTGGATTGACCAATCAATTCAGCAAGCAGTTATTAAAAGCCTATCAAATATCATCCTATATCTTTCCTCCCTTTGTGGCTAATTTCCATGAGAAAACTGCCAATAATTATTGCCTCTTCTTTTATAAACCCTCTGCAGTTTGGCTTCTGACTTCACTCAAACTGCTCTCTCCAGAGTTACTGATTTCTTAATTGCCAGATTTGATGACCTTTTATTAATCTTTGTCCTACTTGACTTCTCTGAAGATTTTGATACTCTCTTCTTCTGGATATTTGCTCCTTTCTAGGTTTTCATGACACTGCTCTCTTTTGGTTCTCTCTTGCCTTCTCTCTCCTTCTCATTCTCCTTTGCTGGATCTTTCTCAAGGTTCTTCCAATTGACTATGTCCTGGGTTCTCCTCTTTCTCTATATTACTTCACTTTGTGATCTCATTAGCTCCCATGGCTTTTGTCATATCTTTATGCAGATAATTCTCATTTATCCCACCTTAACCTCTCTTGACCTTATTTCATATTGTCAACAATTATTACTAGACATCTCAAACTGGATGTCACCTATACATCTCAAACTCAAAATTTCCAAAACAGAACCTATTATCTTTCCTCCCCCCCAAACTCTGCCCTTTTCTTAACTCCACTACTACTGTTGAGGGTACCACCATCCTTCCAGCCACCCAGACTTTCAACCTCAGTGTCATACTTAGCTCCTCACATTCATTCATCCTACATTTCCAGCAATCCATTGTCAAGCTCTGTCAATTCTATCCTTTTTTTAAACCCTTATCTTCTGTCTTAGAATCAATATTGAATATTCTCCTTCTCTCTACTCATACAACCATCATCCTGGTTTAGACCCTTATCAACTCCCATCTAGTTGTTGAAATAGTCTTATCAGTTTCTGTGCCACAATTACAAGACAAAAATGTCTTTCCCCATTACAATCCATCCTCCACTCATCTGCCAATACGATTTTTAAAAAACCCAGTACCTTCTGTCTTAGAATCACTACTGTATATTGGTTCCAAGGCAGAAGAGTGGTAAGGGCTAGGCAATGGGGGTTAAGTGACTTGCCCAAGGCCACACAGCTAGGAATTATCTGAGGCTAGATTTGAATCCAGATCTCCCGTTTTGAGGTCTGGCCCTCTGAGCCACATAGCTGCCTTGTCAATTCTATTTTTGCACTATCTCTTATATACACATGCACATGCATGTCCACTTCTATCCATTTGTACAGATTCTGATCTTGTGTAGCCCTCATCACCACATCTAGACTCTATTGCAAGAACTTTCAGGTTAATATCTCTAGTCTCTTCCCATTTCAGTCCATTCTCCACCCAGCTGTCCAGCACAAGTCTGACCCTGTCACCATTCTATTCAATAAATTCCAGTGGTTCCCAATTATCTGTAGGATCAAAGATAAAAATTCATTTGACTTAAAACCCTTCAGAGTGTGGTGAAGTTGGGTAACTTCAGAAGGCACTGAAGCAGAAAATGATAAGATGTCTAAGGGGAACAGCAAATTGGTGAGTATGGCTGGAGTTTAGAGTATGTAAGAGGGAGAAATGTGTTCAACCTGAAAAGATAGGTTGGAGAGCCAGAGAATGTAGAGTTTTAAATGCCAAACAGAGTAGCTTTTGTTTTATTGTCAGTGCAATGGGAAGCCACAAAAGCTCCTTGATCAGGCCAGGGCCTAAGTATACTTTAGGCAAGGCTAGGCTGGAACTGGCTCAAGCCATTCACTAATTCTTATTATTTTCAGTGGAAGCTTCTACCCCTTGGAAATCAGCAAATGCTACAAATTACGACTCAATTTATTGCTTTGATTGTCTAGGCTGGCTTAGGAAGTGATGGAGAAAATGTTAATGATGCAAATTAAACTTAAAAGTATATCCTATATACATTTTTCTTCCAGAGAGCTGGTGGTTTAATATTTATCAACACACTACTCACTTTATGATATCATTTTGGTAGCATGTTTGGATAGATTGGAGAGGAGAAATACTAGATGCAGGAGGCCAATAGAAGTGGTACAGGTCATGATATTCTATTAAATGGACAGCTGATAGAACTCTTTCATGAATATGTATATATAGCATATGATCTGGACCCAGAATTGAGTAGGAGACAGAGGGTAAGCTTGATTGCCTTCAAAAAACTGAACAATTGGGGAGCTGGGGAGCTCAGTGGAGTGAGAGTCAGGCCTAGAGACAGGAGGTCCTAGGTTCAAACCCGGCCTCAGCCACTTCCCAGCTGTGTGACCCTGGGCAAGTCACTTGACCCCCATTGCCCACCCTTACCACTCTTCCACCTATGAGACAATACACCGAAGTACAAGGGTTTAAAAAAAAACAAAACTGAACAATTCTTTTAATGACCCCCAAGTTTCTCCTTGCAATAAATGCTTATCTTTTTTTTTTTTAAAGCACTAATAACTTTTTTGGGACATTGTATGGCTACATCATTGTATACTGTTGTCTCCAAAGAAGAGAAGTTTGGGCTCATCTACTAGATAATGGAGAGGTGTGTGGTGGGCATGAACCTCTTTATTTTGGGTTTACAGGGGTCCAAGATGTTGGAATCAATGAATAATTTTTTTGGGTATTTTTTAAAAAACCTTATCTTTTCTTTTGTCTTAGAATTGATACTAAGCATGGGTTCCAAGGCAGAAGAATGGTAAGGGTTAGGCAATTATTGGGGTTAAGTAGCTTGCCCAGCATCATACAGGTAGAAAGTGTCTGAGACCAGATTTGGACCAGGACCTCTTGTCTCCAGGCCTGGCATTCTATCCACTGAGCCAGTTAGATACTCCAATAATGTTCTTTTGAAGAAAGGAAAATTATAACCTCATTTTGAAGAAAGGCGTTAATGACACAAAGAGTTTTTGGAGAAACCCAGAAATGGAGATGACCCTAGATCCCTGGGTGAAAGCAGGGCAGAGCAGGCATTTTCAGGTGGAACCTTGCATCAACTATAATGACAATTTGGATGGACCTTCAAAGTTGGACAGGTAGTACCTTTGTTCAGATGTTTCAGTCATGTTTGACTTTTTGTGACCTCATTTGGAGTTTTCTTGGCAAAGATACTGGAGGGGTTTGTCATTTCCTTCTCTGCTCATTTGACAAGATGAAGAATTTGAGGCAAACAAGGTGAAGTGACTTACCCAGGGTCACACAGCTACTAAGTATCTGAGGCTGGATTTGAATCAGGGAGATGAGTCTTTCTGACTCCAGGCCCAGCACTCTATATCCACTGTTCCATCTAGCTGCCCTAGTGGTACCTTAAGACAAACAAAAATCCTGGCTATCATTTCTATCATGAAAATAGAATTGAGAGGATTTCTAGGAAATCAGACCTAAAGAAAACTATAGATGTTCTCTATACAGGTATAGGGAAATGAATATTCCAACTAGGTGAGTATGTAGACTGAGGTGCCAAGGTGGTCTTCTAGCCCTAGAATCTTGCTTTTGGTGGGTATAGAACTGTCTTGACTTTAGCCCAGTAGTAGTTAAAATAAAATCAATATTAGCACTACAACACAAAACAAGATGATGAAAACTCACTCATGTCACATTCTAAGGATTACAAAAAACTTTTTTGGTGATAATCTTGGTGTATTTCAAGCATCATTATTCCCATTTTTACAGATGAGGAAACTGAGGCTTAAGTGACCTGACTAGAATTCCCAGAGCCAGGATTCAATTATCCCATCTGATTCTCATCCCACCTTTCTTCCTACTATATATCACATTGCTTCTATAGACATCTTAAGACACAGGCCTTCTTTAGGTCTATGCTGCAACAAGATGACTAATAGAACCATTTTTTTTCCATAAAGGAATACCCCAGCAATCCACCCTTATGAAACTTTAGAGAAAAAAAATACAGAAAATCAGTTAAAGTAAAATGAATTAGATAAGAATTCATTTTCTAACACATTTAAAATCTGTGAATTGATCTATGATCTTTACTGGGGTGGGTATTCCATTAATTGGTATAGAATGAATGCAATGCAATTATTCTTTCTCCTATTCATGTTTTCCTATAAGTCCATTTTAAGTCTACCCATTGCACTGCAGGTTTTCTAGATCCTTAAATATTGTGTGAGTTCTGGTACAGAGTTGGGGTTGTTCATATATTTGTCAACCATATTATAGGATCAGCCTGCCTTTTGTTAATTTAAAATTTTTCTTTGATGTCCTTTATGATACTTTTTGTAAATAAATCATCATTGGTCCATAATACTCTACTTTTAACCTCAGTGAGTCTTCTCTCCTGTTCTTTGGGCAACCTGCAATTTTGATTGTGATATTCCATGATTCTTAGACATATAAGATTGTATGTAGAATTCTGGTTTCAAAAAGATGATTTTTTTTGATAAGATGTAACCTAGAATCATTTAAAATTCTGTGCAGTTATTCTGGGCCTAGTTCATTGTCCATATTCTATGTCATGTTTATTTCAGAAATATGTGCTAATGGATTAATTCAATGGGCTATTCATGCATGACATAATTTGGACAGTATGCTTTCATTATTCACTTGATTTTTTTCTAGACCTCTACTGGATAATGATCTCATTGATATTTTGGGGCTTGATGCAATTAATGTTATCTTCAATAGGAGCATCTGAGGGACTTTACCATAAATCTTCCATCTGGACCCTAAAAAGAATGTTCCCAGGATATTGGCAAATATCCCTGATGTCATGTTCTCCCTGTTTTATGATTTACTTGATGTTGGTAATCAGGGAATTATTGAATGATTTTACTCCTATTGTACCTTTAGGAGGGACTCTTGTATAGTTTTAGCATATGGATGGGAGACACGTTTTTTTTTTTTTTTTTTTTTTTTTTTTTTTTTTTTTTTAATACCCTTACTTTCTGTCTTGGGAGTCAATATTGTATATTGGCTCCAAGGCAGAAGAGTGATAAGGGCTAGGCAGTGGAGGTTAAGTGACTTGCCCAGGGTCACACAGCTGAACCTATGACCTCCCCTCTCTAGGCCTGGTTCTCAATCCACTGAACTACCCAGCTGCCCCCAGGAGACACCTTGTTGCAGGAAAGCCTTTAAGGCTTTTTAGTTCTACTGAATCAGATGATTTTTTTTTTGGTAATCAACACACACTGGATCTCATATTCTCAATGCTGTTATATGATTGTGTCAATTATGTGACTGTGAAGAAACAGTCTGCTGTGGAAAATTATCTGATATATGTGCCTCTGCTCTTTAAACTCCTTAAAATCCAGCTTCTGAATTCATCATTCCACTGAAACTGCTTTCTCCAAAATTATCGATGACCTTCTAAATGAGAACCTTCATTCAGTGGGCCTTTTCTCAATATTTATTCTTCTTGACTTCTTTGCAACCATTAATACTTGTCAATCACCCCTTTCTCTTTTATACTCTCTTTTCTCTAGGTTTTTAGAACATCATTTTCTTCTGGTTCTCCTCATACCTAACAGATCACTCCTCAGTTTCCTTTGCCAAATCCTCATCCAGGTCACTCCATCTAACCATGATTGTCCCATAGGACTCTGTCATTTACTTTTCTTTTCTCTCTATACTACCTTCTTTTGGAGATCTCAACAGCCTAAAGGTAGTGAATAGTGAGAGTGATCCAAAGCTGGTTCTTGGCAGGGTACAGTTGACAATATGGTAAAGATTCAAGAGAAGAGGACAGTGTAGAGTTGAACTGGTTTACCAAAAGGTCAAGTTGGGGAAAAGAGTTGTGGCAAGCATTTGGGAGAAAGCTGAAGGGTCAGGAGATTGGAAGCTACAGTATGGACAAAGAGAAGGGTATGGGAAAGGAGAAAGGAAAGGGAAAAAGCAAGAGGAAGAAAACTAACATATAGTCAGAATAAGAGGATTTCAGAGCTCTTGAATATACATTTTAGTGATGGCAAGATCAAAGACATGAAAGACCATCTTTGTGTGTAGCTTCATCAGGTAGGGTAGACAAATAGGTCATGGGAAGTGAGTGAGCTGAAGAACTGAGGAGTTGAGGGTATTTGAGAGAGAATTTATATGTTGAGTTCTTCTTAAGTGAGGGCAAGAGTTGAGAAGGAAAGATTGTGAACCAGGTACTGAACTCACTGAGGAAGGAAGGGGAATGTCCTGGAGATTTGTAGACAACAGCCACCAGGATTTTGATTGGGTGGAAGATGTGGATTATATGGATCTCAAAAGAAAGGTTACTGAGTGAGGGTGGTAGGGAGTGATCTTGGAAATGGCAATGACGAGCAAGGAGTAGTCCATCTTCCTCACCTCAATCAGTGAGCCTCAAGAGAAGAATGAGTGAACATGCAGATGGCATCGGAAAGAGTGGTTATGAAGGCTATATCATTGAGAGGACCCATGTCTTAGTGATTGCCAGAAGATAGGAGCATAATTATTCATGGTTTCTGTTACCTTTTAGTTTTTTTTTTCCCAGTTGGTCCATTCTACTTTTCATGGAACTCTTCTTCATTGGGTTTTTGTGCCTCTTTTTCCACTTGACCAATTTTGCTTTTTAAGCTTTATTTAAATTTAAAATTTTCTTTACATTACTTTCATTTCTTTTTCCCATTTCTCTTCCACCTCTCTTATTTGATTTTTGAATTCATTTTTGAGCTCTTCCAGTGCCGAAGACCAATTCCCATTTTTCTTTGAAGTTTTGCATGTAGTTGCTTATCGCTATTCACTACTGAATTTGTGCCTTGCTCTTCTTTGTTTCCATAAAAATCTACTATGATTAGGTGTTTCTTTTACTGTTTGCTTATTTTCCCAGCCTTTTTTTGGCTTGTGGATTGGAAGTTCTGAAAACTGCTGATCCTGTCTCCTCTACTCATTGCTCACAGGACTTAGAGCTCTGTGAGCTATTTTGCCCTGGGTCTAGGGGCTTCACCACAGGCTTGAAAGGATCAAGCCTTATGGACTTCTGGGCCTCACTGCAGGCTGGTACCTGGCCTTGGGACTTTAAGGGATGGATGTAGGGTGCTCTGCTGTTGGCTTAGGCAGGGTCCTAGGAAACCAAATTTGGCCTATGCTCAGGCTCAGAACCTGGCACAGTAGGCAAAGAGTGGTTGGCTGGGACTCCTCTGTGTCCACTTTTACTTCTGGTTACCACTTATCTGAAAATTGACTCTGCCTACCTTTCAAGTTGTTTTCCATAGGAGAGCCCCCTCACTCCATTCTCTTTGTTGGTTCTGTGACTTCAGTCATTTTGAGGTGCTATTTTAAAGTTGGTTTGAGAGGATTCTCAGAGCAGTTTCAGCTTTCATTGCTACTAAGCTGCCATCTTGGCTCTGCCCTCTCTGTTACCCTTTAAAAAGTAAATATCTGTGACTTTGCCTATTCTTTTAGTATCTTTTTCTCTATCAGATATTTCAAAACGTGCCTAAAAACTCATGCTGCAGCTAACATATATTTCTTCATTGTGCTTGGTTGGATCTAACTGCTTCTTCTTGGCTTCCTCTTCTCAAATACATTTCTACTTCCTTGTATAATAATCTATTTAAGTCTACTATACATTCAAATGAGGTGGTGGTTCTACTATTCTACATAGAAGATGAATATTGATTACTTCAGGACATTGGTAAATCTGTTCCAAATCTGTTTCTATTCATTGTCTTTCCAGTTTCATCTATAAATATTCTTAGGATGATTTGGTTTAGTTACAGTGTGAGTTTTCAGTAGGCTTGTTTTTGCTTCCACTGCATTTTGCTATTTTTTGACACAACACTACTCAAAATCCTCTGTCATGTTTTGTAAATGAGTTTGAACTCCAAACTGGCATTGCCCTGGGCTGTCATCTTCTAAAATATGGCAATAGTTGAGGACTTGTAGAACTGAAGAACTATACTAATTGAGAACATGTGTTCCTTTTTTTGTTATTTCCCATTGGCTTCAAGGACGAGTCTGAAGGTTCCTTATATTTAAGATCTCGTGGGACTGAGTTCCTATAATAGGATAGGGAGGTAACAGAGACATCTAGGAAAAGGAAGTTGGAGCCAATTTATATAGAGAAGGAGCAGCAGGACTCTAGTCATAGAAATGAGCATGAGAAGGGCCAGGAATGACCCAGAGAAGCAGGCTGCTGGGCTCTAAGTTGAGTCAGTTGATCTGCAGAAACTTTTTTGCTCTGTTAATATTATGTAGAGGCTACTGAGTGATAACCAGGTGCCAGGTGTGGCGAACTGCCAAGACTTTGCCCTGTTTTCTCCATTTTGCAGAGAAGAATCAGGAGGGCAGAAACTTCCTTCCTTCCCAAACTATGCTAAGGTAGAAGGAAGAGATTCTTTTGATCAGAGTCAGTCTCCTTTTACAGAAGCAAATCATCTTTGATCCATTGTTGCCAATGGCCAATTAGAAATCTTCTTTCAGCAAGAGGATCACAGATCCAAGATTTAGGGCACATATCTTGGGAAGTTCCCAAGTCTGATAAAAATCTATACTTTATTATCTTAATTGGTGGAGTGTATAGACTAGAGAGTGGTAGAAAAGAGACATCAAATTGAGATGAGATTCTCCTAATCACTCCAGTTACATACATGTTGATGTGTGTTGAAGACCCCAAGTCTTTAAATTAAAGACTAGGAGGAGATAAAAGACAGTAAAAATGTAAGGTCTTTAGGGCTCGGACTATTTTGTTTTGTGTCTTCAGATCCTATAGTAAGGATTTAATGAATTTCTGTCAAATTAAATTGACTAAAAAGGAAAATAATGAATGTTGGAGGGGATGTGGCAAAATTGGGACACTAATGCATTGCTGGTGGAGTTGTGAATTGATCTAACCATTCTGGAGGGCCATTTGTAATTTTATGCCCAAAGGGCTTTAAAAGAATGCATATCTTTTGATCCAGCAATACCACTTCTAGAGATAAAAAAAAAAAAAAAAGGAAAGGACCTGCTTGTACAAAAATATTTATAGCTGCACTTTTTGTGGTGGCAAAGAATTGGAAACTAAGGGGATGTCCCTCAATTGGGGAATGGCTGAACAAATTGTGGTATATAATGGTGATGGAATACTATTGTGCTATAAGGAATGGTGAATCGCTTGATTTCTCTAAGAACTGGAAAGACCTCCACGAACTGATGCAAAGTGAAATAAGCAGAACCAAGAGAACATTAAACACAGTAACTGAAAGTGGGACAATCAAATGCGACAGACTTTGCTACCAACAGCAATACATGGATCCAGGACAATTCTGAGGGACTTATGAAAAAGAATGTGATCTGCCTCCAGAGAAATAACTGTTGGAGTATAAATGCAGAAGAAAAACATATGATTTATCACTTGTTTATTTGGATATGTGATTTGGAGTTTTGGTTTTATAAGATTATTCACCTACAAAAATGAATAATATGGAAATGTGTTTTGAGTGATAATAAAGGTATAATCCAGTGGAATTTCTTGTCATCTCTGGGAGGGGGGAGGGAAGAAAGAGGGAGGGAGACAACATAAATCATATAACTTTGGAAAACTTATGTGTAAATTTGTTATTAGAATAAAATAAAGATAAAATTAAAAAATATTAAATTAGACTAGGGAAGCTAAGTAGCACAATGGATAGAACACTGTTGTGACTATTATTGATCTGAATGGTGTTATTGTCTATTGATAGTGAATTGGTAATGCCCAGCTGTTATAAGTAACTAAAGCTAGTATGGGCCAAATTGTTGTAAGTAAATTGATTTGTAAGTATAATTAATCTGGACTAGTATTGAATATTAATAACAAAATGGTAATGACCAGTTATTATAATCAGCTAAAGCTATCAGAAGTTAAACTGAATTTCAGGTGGTGGATGGATGGCCAAGAGCAGTTTAATCCAACTCAATTACTGGTTGAGTTAGGAAAAGGAAGAAGGAGGATGGAAACTAGGAGTTTATTACAACAAAACCAGGCCTAAAGTGGGAGGACCTGGGTTTAAACTTCCTAGCTATATGACCCCGAGCAATTCACTTAACCCCAGTTGCCTAGCCCCTATTGCTCCTCTGTCTTAGAATTGACACTAAGATAGAAGTTTAGGGTTTAAAATCAACCAATCAATTAGTTAAATTACAAATAGGGCAGGTGAATTGTGAACGTGTTTCATAAAATAACAGAAAGTTTAAAATAGTTCAAGATATACAACTGAAAATAGAGGTGTCCTCTGCCTCAAAGGGGAAACTACAAAAATGATGGATATTCACATAGGAGCTATCTTTGGTTTAAACTAGTGGAAAAAGCACTAGATTTGGATTGAGGAAAATGGGTTCAAATTCTGGCTCTGATGTTCCTAGTTGTGTGGCCCTGGTCAAATCATTTCATTTCCCTGCTCTATGAAGATAATATGAAGATAACAGGGTTCATCATAAAACCTCATAGGTTTTTTTTGAGGATAAAATGAAATAACATATAGAAAGTACTTAACATTAATATTGTATATAGATGCTATTATTCATTCTGTGATAAAGAAATCAAGAGTTTCAAGTCTTTCTGGGACTAATTTTTACTACATTTTTCTTGAACAAAAGGTAAACTATCTCATTACCCACTGGAAAATGGTATTACTTGACCTTAGAGTCAGATTCAGCAGAGTGGTTAGAATATAGGACTTGGAGGAAGGAAGATGTAGGTTCTTTACCTCCTGTTGGTATCAATTCTAAGACAGACTTTGCAGCAAGGGCTAGGCAGTTGGAGGTAAGTGACTTGTCCAGAATCACACTCCTAGGAAATGTCTACTGCCAGATTTAATCCTTACCTTCTGACTTAGAATCAATACTAAGTATCAGTTCCAGAAGAGAAGAATAGCAGGGGCTAGGCAATTGAGGTTAAGTGACTCAGCCAGGGTCATACAACTAGGAAGTGTCTGAGAACAGATTTGAACCTAGGTTCTCCCAACTCCAGGCCTGGTGCTCTATAAACTGGGCTACCTAGCTGCCCTTCTCACATTTATTTTTGGTGAGATCTGGAGAAAATCACTATTCTCTCAATCTCTATTTCCTTATGAAATTCAATTTAATTTAATAACTATTTCCCTAATTTATGTAAAACAGTGCTAAGTGCTCTGAATAAAAAGGCAAAAATAAAATGTTTCTTTATTCAAGAAGCATATGTTTTTCTTGAGGGATAAAACCTGTACATAGGTGTGGGAAGCCATTAAGCTCGTGATGTTTAGCACAACTTGTCACAAATTATGAAACCAGCACAGCAGGTGTCTAAAGGATGGTTGTTTTACTCAGTTTCCCCTATGTGACTCTTTTCTCACTAACATTACCTTTTACTGAAATTATTGTAATCAGTATCCTTACTCAGTCCTAGGGAAACACAGAAAAAAAATACAGGCTAATAGCAAGACCACCCACAGACCTCCCACAAACCCCTAAATAAACCCCACACTTATATGTTATAATACAGAAACTTCCCCTGAAATCATCCCTACAATAAACCAGTATATAGTGAGTTAATGTTAAAGATTTTAAAACTCTAACTCAGATTCCCATACACAGGTGCCTGCAAAAACAGGCCAGAATAGTCTGTAAGTCTCCCTTCACCCCTCCCTGATTTGGTACAGTAAGTTAACATAAAAGAACAATGAATGAAATATGGAGAAATTGTCTCCTATGAAAGAGCCTGTACTTTCCCACCACTATACATCAAACACACCTAACACATTGTCTCTAAAAAAAAGGTGGATGGTGAGAATGGATTTCCATGCCAAGATTTTGTGTGATCTCAAAGTGTATAAAATAAACCTTAATCAAGGCAAAGCAGAACAGCTTTCTGCAAGCTATAGTGTCTCTGGCTGTTCTCATTCCATTTTCACTCGATTGTCCCACCTCCAAGGGGAAACTGGACTGCTGGTAACTCCTCTTCCCCCCCCCCCCCCACCCCCAGCACATAGGTAATAGTTTAACACAAATACAAAATACATTATTATTATTTGTAAGGGAGAAGCATTAATAATTGGGGTGTGTCAGAAAAGGTTTAAAAGGGTTTATGTAGGAGCTGGCAACTAGGTTGAACCTTGTGGAGAGGTAGAGATTCTACTAGGTGGAGGGGAAGACAGAGAATATTCCATGACAACACTTTTTGTGTTGGCAAAAAAAATGAAAAATGAGAGGTTGTCCCTTTATTGGAGAATGGCTGAACAAATTGTGGTATATGATGGTGATGGAATGCTATTGTGCCATAAGGAATGGTGAATTGCTTGATTTCTCTAAGAACTGGAAAGACCTTCATGAACTGATGCAGAGTGAAATAAGCAGAACCAGGAGAACATTGTACATAGTAACAGCAATATTGTGACACAATCAAATGTAACAGACTTTGCTACTAATAAGCAATGCAATGATCTAGGTCGATTTTGAGGGATTTATGAAAAAGAAGCCTATCCACTTCTAGAGAAAGAACTGGTGGAGTAGAAATGCAGAAGAAAATATCTTATTTATCACTTGTTTATATGGGTATAGGAGTTGGGGTTTTGGTTTTAAAAGGTTACTCTATTACAAAAATGACTAATATGGAAATAGGTATTGAGTGATAATACATGTATAACCCAGGGGAATTGCTTGTCAGCTCTGGGAGGAGGGGAAGGAAAGAGGGGAGGGAGACAACATGAATCATGTAACCATGGAAAAATATAAAAAAATAAAATTATATTTAAAAAATAGTATTTCACGCACAAGTTACAATGTGTATAAAGGCATTTATGGAATGTTGGGTTGCAGAGAGTATCCTGCAGGCCAGTTGGATGGAACAAAGACTTTGTGCTATGGAATAGTATAAAATCAGTCTGGAAAGAGGTTGGAGTCAGATTGTGAAAGTCTAAATACTAAATAGAGGAGATTGTATTTTATCTTAGAGGCAATGAGCTTCTTGAGTAGGGAAGTGTTATAGTCAGATTTGTACTTGGAAATATCAATTTGGTAGCAATATGGAGGATGGATTGAAGAGAAGCAGGGGTTAGAGTTTGGAGTCAGAGAAAAGAAAACTAATTCTGTTTGAGAGATATAATCCCCCTTTTGCGTTAATTATGCAACATGTACATATTCTTAAGTTAGGTGCCCAGACACTAGATATTATACCCAAGGTTCTAAGATTATTCTGTAGGTCTGAGCTGCTACTACAGTTACTACTGTTACTACTGTTACTACTGCTACTACTACTACTACTACTACTACTACTACTACTACTACTACTACTACTACTACTACTACTACTACTATAGTACTTGAGCCCCCACTGATGTTTTCCATTAACAGTCAGCCAGCAGACACAATGAGCTCAAAACAAAGGTATTGACTTACTGGAATACTAAGAATTCTTACAAAATATTCCTCTTATACATCCAGGGTATGATCTCCCATTATATCTGTGGGGAAAATTGTCACAAGCTGGAGTACAGTGGTAACAAGGCAAATATATGTGGAACAAGGGAATACATGTGGTCAAGCCAACTCATGCCTTAAGTACCCCAGGGCTTTGATGTCTTTTCTCTCATTGACTTCTCAATGACTTTCTTTTGTGACCCTGGGCAAGACACTTAACCTCTAACTCTCTCAGTTTCTTCAATAATAAAAAGATGGAAATAACAATATAGTACCTACCTCCTAAGACTGTGGTAGGAATAACATGAAATAATATTTGTAAAGCTCTTAGCACAGGATCTGACACATAATTAAGGTGCTTAATAAATGCTTAATTCCTTCCATCCTTAAAAGCCTTTTACCTTTTACCTAGCTGAAGGTCAATATTCCCTTTAATTCAAGCTAGGAACTTGTTCTTAAAGGAATCACTGGGCCTGGCCACATCTTTACATAGTTTAACACCTTCTTGTTTGACCTTTACTTTGTGTGATTATATTCTGGGTGTGAAGGTTGATAAATGACCAACTCCCCTTTATTCTTCCTTCCTACTTAAATATTTACTATAACCAGAAAAAAATCTGTCCTCAGTCTGCTTTGGGGACATATTTATTCTTATGAAAAATTCTGAATAACTTTCTAGTGACTCAGATATTGCCCTCTTGAGCATTTCCCCCAATGCCTAGGACCAAAGAGTCTTACCAGGATGTATGTAGTACAGTTCTTAGTTAAATTAATATTAACATTATTCCATGATGATTTGGTCTGTATGACTGATGGATATAGAAATAATATTAGCCCTCCCCTTTTTTTTGAAATAGGAAAAAATATCTATCTTCAGTCCTGCAGCTTCTCTTTCAATCTCCAATTTTTCAAAGATGAATGATAGCTCAGAAATCCCCTCTAACAATTCTTTTCCTCTTCTAAGATGTAGTTCATTTAGACTAGCAACTCAAATTCACTGAGATTAGTTTGATATTCTTTTACCATCTCTACTTGTCTTGAGTTCTAATTCCCTATTAATCTTTTTAGTTTTATCCTTTATTGGTAGGGAAAAGAGGGAAAAAAAGGAGTAGCTTGCCTTTTCTCCATTCTCCATTCTTATTACCTCATCCAGCCCAGTCAGTCCTATCCCTTCCTTAATATTCCTCTTGCCTCTCTAAAGAAACCTGGTTCAATATTCCTAACCAATTTCTAATCATTTTGTAAATTTAACCCTTTTGAAAGTATTCCTTTAGTACTGTGCTGCTCTCTTCTATATTTTCCTCAATTATGTGCCTTCTTTTTATCCTTTATGTTGTTGTTTGGTTGTTTCAGTTGTGCCTAACTTTGTGACTCCATTTGGAATTTTCTTAATGATAAAATGGTTTGCCATTTGCCCTTTTCCAAATAATTTACAGATGAAGAAGCTGAGGCAAATAGCATTAAGTGATTTGTCCAGGATCACATAGCTAGTAAATGTCTGAGGCTGAATTTGAACCTGGGTCTTCCTGATTCAAGGTCTGGAGCTCTACCCCTGCACCTACCTACATGTCCCAGAAAGTAGAAGAACCAATATTCAAACCCAAACCCTTTGACTCTAGATTCTGAACTTTTCCTAGGACATCTTTCCTACAAAAGCTCTCTCTAAAATGACTTTAGCAGATCCTCTCGAGACTCACTGATTGAGGTGAACCTTATTGAGGGAACTTACTCTGAACTAGGAAATATTGCCAAACAGGGGAGTCTAGATATCTTACTTAGAGGTGACAAACTTCAGGAACTCAGAGATTAGAATAAGCTTCTACTCACTCTAAGATATGAATCACTGCTCTTACTGAAAGAGCCTACTTTAAGTTAGTTCTTAAAATTTTTTATTAGTTATTTTTTACATCATAATTCCCCTCTGTATCCCTCTCTCTCCCAGAGACTCATCCTATATAAAAATGGTTTTTTAATGTCAAGAAAAAGAAAAAGGGGAAAATCAGCACTAACTGATCAAATCATTGAAAATTTCTGAAAATATGTGTAATGCACCAAACACATGAATCTCCCTCCCATCTCTGCAAAGGGGTGGAATGTAACTTCTTATATTTCTTCTTTAGTCCCTGCTTGTTCTTTGCAATTTTGAAACATTTACTTTTTGGGGGGTGGTTATTTCCCATTTACATTGTCGTAAGTGGATAAATCATACTGGATAATTGTGTATGTTGTTTTTTGGCCCTACTTCACTCTGCATCAGTTCACAGAGATCTTTCCATGCTTTTTTATATTCATTGTATTTGTCATTTTCTACAACTTAGTAATATTCTCTTGCATTCATATGTCATAGTTTGTTTAGTAATTTTCCAGTTAATGGGAATCTACTTTATTTCCAATTCTTTGTTCTCACAAAAAGTATTGCTATAAATATTTTGGTATGTAAGAGAAATTTCTTCTTATCAATGGCCTCTTTGGGGCATAAACCTAGTAATTAAATCTCCAGGTTAGAGACTATGAACATTTTAGCCACTTTATTTACATTATTCTAAATTGTTTTCCAAAATGATCATTCTGATTCACAACTCATACAGCAGTGCAATATTCTTAGGCTGATTCTTTTACTAAAAACTAAGGAGGTTTCCCGTAGATCTGATTGGCCCAGGGAATTACCATGGCTTTTTGGTGATCTTAGGCTATGCTGATATAGTTCCCTCTTCAATTAAGGGCATAAAAAAATTCTGCCCAGGCAAAATTAGGGTCCTTCATATTTGGTGGATGTTCCAAGGCTGCTCAAGTCACCATTCCCTGCCCTGCTGACCAGATCTGCTGATATAGAAATAAGGTAGGCCATTATATATCTATATAAATGATTATCCTTGTCAGGTATCTTTTCTATGTTGTAGTTTTCTACATTTTAGTTGTTAGACTGACAAATGACCTGATGGTGTCTGATTTTATTCCATTATTGGGTCTAAACCACAAAGAGACCAAGCTGAGTCAGGCTCATAATACTATAAGAATTCAGCCCACATATCTCTACCTTGTTCACAAGCATCTTCTCAAAGACTATCAACTGTCTTACTGAAAACTGGGAATACTATATAAATGACAGTCTTATGATCTTCCAATCTAGTAAACTTTTCAGAATAATAAATGAAATGAGTTTGGTATGACCTATTCTTGGAAAGCTTGCTGGCTTTTAATGACCATTCACTTCACTTTTTAAATACATAGACTATTCCTTTAAAAATAAATCTAGGCTTTTGACAGAAATCAAAGTCAAGCATTTTGCCCTATAGTATGAATTATCTAATTGTAGTTGTTCAGTCATTTTCAGTCATGTATAATTCTTCATGACCCCAATTTGGGGTTTTCTTGGCAAAAATTCTGGAATGATTTGCTGTTTCGTCCTCTATTTCACTTTACAGATGAAAAAACTGAAGCAAACAGGGTTAAGTGACTTGCCTAGCATCCCACAGCTAATATGTATCTGATGCCAGATTTGAACTCCAGAAGATGAGTCTTTCTGACTATAGGCTCAGAATTCTATTCATTGCACCATCTAAATGCCCTGAAGAATCTATACTTTTCTCTTTTCTTTCCTTTCCTTTCCTTTCCTTTCCTTTCCTTTCCTTTCCTTTCCTTTCCTTTCCTTTCCTTTCCTTTCCTTTCCTTTCCTTTCCTTTCCTTTCCTTT
>NC_058130.1:705120838-705169195 GCF_016433145.1 Gracilinanus agilis
TCTCTTTCCTCCCTCCCTCCCTCCCTCCCTCCCTCCCTTCCTTCCTTCCTTCCTTCCTTCCTTCCTTCCTTCCTCTTTCTTTTTCTTTCTCTTTCTCTCTCTTTCTTTTTGAAAATGGGGACACAAGATTAATAGTGCTTATGGAATGGGGAATGGATGGAAAAACTATAGTGTATTATTGTAATGGAAGGAATAAATGAAGAAATCAGAGAAACATGGGGAAATTTATATGAACTGATACAGAGCAAATAACCAAGAGAACACTATATATGACAACATTGTAAATGAAAAAAAAAGGCACTAAAAGAAAGTTGAATTCTGAGTGATGGAAAAGTCAATAAATATAATGAAATATACCCTTTTTCTCTCCTGGGATAGAAATTTTAGACTACAAGGATGTAATAATGTATGTATTACCATATTAGATGTTATGCTTAATTGTTTTTGTCACAAGGGAGGCTTCAATCTGGTGGGGAGCTGGGAACTGATTATGATGTAATAAACACAAAATAAAATGTACCTTAATGGAAATGGGAAAAAAGAAAAACGGGGACAACATTGACATTCTCCAGTCCTATGGCGCCCCTCTCATTTACCATGTTATTTTAACCATCTTTTAGCCCTTATGACAGTGACTCTTGGAATCTTACCTGTGAGGCAGCCAGGTGGCACAGTCAAGCTTGGTGTCAAAAAGACTTGAAATCAAATCTCATTTCAAGCACTTATTAGCTATGTGACTCCGGTCAAATCACTTACCTCTGATTGTCTTACGTTTTTTTATCCATAAAATGGGCCTACTTTCCAGAATTGTGAAGTTCAAATGAGATAATAATTGTTTTACAATTTACTTAGTACAGTGCCTGGCACATAATAATCATATAATGTTAACTATTATTATTTTTATATTTTAGGACCCTGGGATTTATAGTTCATTAGGTCCCAGTCACCTAGAAACAAAGAACAAACATTTAGAGTTAGAAGAGTCCTTAGAAGATATCTAGCATACTTTCCTTAGAGATGGGAAAATTGGAGTCCAGTGAGGTTGAGTGATTTATCCAAGGTCATAAGTTAGTAAGAAGAAGGAAGTATGAAATTCAAGACCTCTTATTTGAAATATATCACTTTCTATTATACTGAGGCTTCTTTGCCTTTCTGTTTTAGCTAGCATTCAACTCAATTCTTAATAAATAAAACTTTGATTCTCCAAATCAAGGTTCACCTCAAATTCTATTTATTTTCTTCTCTTTCATCACATATTTCTTTTTCTTTACAATTGACTGAGAAGTGTAGAAAATGAAGTCCTACCATGTAGACTCAGCTCATTCAGAACTTTATTGATACTGACACTCTCTTCTTATAGGATTATGGTTCTTACAGGATTATGCCACTCTTTTCTTTTGAATCTATAGTTGTCTTGCTTTTGTTTTCTATACACATCTTTTAAAAATCCAAGTGGGTCAGTTTCTTATCATTCATAACAGGATTTTCTTTAGTTCCTCCTTTTCTTCTTTGTAATGTTTGTGTCATCAGAATTTGTAGAGTATTTCCAATAACTTTAAGCTAACTTCTCTTAAAAATTTTTGTTATTGGATCCTGTCATTTTTCTTAATTAAAAAATTGTCTCCCCAAATCAAGACTCACCTCAGATTCTATCCATCTTCTCCTCTTCCATTACACATTTTTCCTTTATAATTGACTGAGAGATGTAAGAAAATGAGGCCCTACCATATATATTGCCTACAGATTCTTAAAAACAAAACCAAACCTTAGCAAACATTTGATTCAGTAGAAAAAAATGTAATTTTAATGTTTTCCCACTCAAATATAAAAAATTATACAAGACCCTTTGACAGATTTAACTAGAGATAACTTTATCCTACAAACTACCGAATATTGAATAAAGTCAGCTATAAAATAAGGAGATATGCTCACCTAAGATATTGGCCAGTGGCATGGAAGATGTCCTTCACAGAGTCAAAACAAAAACATTCTCTATTCATGGTAAGCTTATCTAAATATTCCTATTTACAGATGACAAAGAATTATGTAAGTGCAAGTTATTATTGCTAATTACTTTAAGCCCCCAGATTACCACAAAGCCTACTCAATGAAATCCAGGGCAATGTCAAAGAGATTGATCTAAAGAGTCACATTGACAGATAATGTTCAGACTATAACAAGTATTTGAATGGACAGATTGTTGAACTTATCTATGTATCTTTCTGTCTGCCTGCCTGCCTGTTTGTCTCCCTCCCTCTCTCCTTCCCTCCTTCTCTCTCTCTCTCTCTCTCTCCCTCTCTCTCATAGATTCTCTCCCCTCCCCAGATCTGAATAAATAAAGGAAATCATACTGGATAAGAAACTTAATTAATGATCTCAAAGAGCTCATTTTCACAAAAGTCCATCTTTTAAACACATTATTCTCTCAGTGATGCTATTGAACTGAAATTGTGGAATGCCATGCTTTCTAAAGAAACAAAAATAACCCCCAAAGCAATGGGAAGAAGTCTAGTGGATATCCTTACTGTGGATTACCCAGGATTGCTATCCTCCTTTAATACAAGACTTTTCTGATAACCAACACCATTCATTTTCTTGTATTGGAGTCCAATCATTTGAGTATACCAGTCAACAGGTATATTATTTTACTTTATGGATAACACACTCCCATTTCCTATTCTTCTCATTCCTATGATTATTTAGTGCTACCATTTAGTCAAATGGCAATCCTATTCCTTTCAATCTCTTATCTCTTTTCTATCTAGCCTTTATAATTTTCTGCTTTGCTTTTCTGTTATGTTTTTGGAACTTCTAGCTAAATGTTAATATATTCTCTTTCATCCTGGAACTCTTCTTTTCATTCTCTTGTAAGTTGTTTCTCAAGGAAATATGGATTCTTCTGGAACTTCATCTTATGACATCCTTTCCATTACTATTCTTTTCTAATATCTCCTGTTGTATTAGGTCAAGAGGAGAGGTTGGGATATTCCTTGCTCCCAATGGTGATGAATAGATCTCCATCTGTCATAACCTTTTAGCAATCTTTCTTCCTTCTATTCCTTTCTTGCATCTGCCTTTATCACTCTGTCCAAGTCCTATGTGATATTACCTATCAGCCTCTAGTTTACTTTTCATTTCCAAAAAAATTCAGAACCTAGCTCATAAACTTCATTTCTAAGTTGTCCTCTCCCCATAAGTCCTAGGGAGTTCAGTATTCAGGTAAATGCTTCTTTGGACACTGACATTCCCCTAAATTAATCAGCTTCTTCTACTCCTATAGCTTACACCCCTACACGGACTCACCAATTGTTATAGGGGTGGTCATATTCTAGAATTCACCATCTCTCAAAATTTTCTATGATCCTGAACTCAATATCCATCTGTCTGATACCAACAATAATAGCAGTTAGCATTTATACATTACTCCAATGTTTGTAAAGTGCTTTACAAATATTCTTTCATTTGAAAACCTAGGGTAGGTGCTATTATTCCTAGTTTATAGGCAAGTAAACCGAAATCAGATTATGATTAAGTGGCTTGCCCATGGTTGTACCTCTAGTAATTGTCTGAGGCAAGATTTGAACTTGAGTCTTTTTGACTCCAGATCCATTGTTCTAACCAATGCATAACTTAGCTGCCTTTATCTCCTATCATTCCATATGTCCCTTTGACCTACTCCTAAACTTATTCTTTGTTTTGTTAGTGACTTCTATTCTCTCTCTATTTCTATTTTCTTCCAGTCCAGTTTGGCTTCTCCTTCAATATTAATCCTATAGTTAACCATTATTTTCTGTCCTTGAATGTTTTACTTGCTTTTCCTTCCACCCTTTGTTGTCTGCCAATAATCAAGGTAGGACCACCCTTTCTCCATTGTTACCCCCCAAATTCTGAAGCAACAAAACTGCCACAAAACAAAACTATATTATCTCTAAGCTCAACTGGACCATCACTACTGTATGACAATCCTTTTAGTTTCCCTGACTGATTTTCTATGATACTCCTTTTGCCAAATCTAGCCTATTCCTTTGTCTAGCCTTAACTTCTCTCCTAAGCTTTATTTCTACATCTCTAATTATCTTCCGAATCTCTCTATTGGGATATCATATCAGCACCTTAAACACCAGGCATTTATTAAGTACCTACTACTCTGTACCAAACACTGAGTTAAGAACTGGAGTATACAAAGACAAAGATAAAACCACCTTTGCTCTCAAGGATTTTGTTGTCTATTAAGACATATAATATGTATATGAGTAAGTATACATAGAATATATATTTTAAAAATCATATAAATTTGGGATGAAGGGCATTAAGAGGTGGGAGATCCATAAAACCATCACCATCTTTCTTTCAATAAATTGGTATAAACTTTGTAATCTATGTGAAGGGCAAATGGCCCTCCCTATTACCCAGGTCTCTAATCTAGGAGACATTTTTTTCCTTCTCTGACTTCTACATTTATCCGTTTAAGTCCTGCCAAATCTACTTCTTCAATGTTTTAAAAAAATCCTATCTTCTCTCTTAGATTTAGCATAAGAATTTATTTCAAGGCTGAGGAACAAGTAAGGGCTAGGTCATTGAGCCCAAGTGACTTGCCCAGGGTCACATAGCTAGAAAGTATCTGAGACTAGGTTTGAACCCAAGACTTCTTATCTCCAGGCCTGGATCTCTATCCATGGAGCCACCTAGCTGCCCCTTCTGCAACATTTCTTATATCTATTCTCTTTGCTATATGGCCACTACTCTAGTCTGGCATTTCCTCTTGCCTAGACTACTAGAAGAGATGCCTTACTGGTTGACACCAACTCTTCCCTTTTCCAATATATCCTTTATACAAGTGACAGAGGAAAAGTACTTTTCCTTTGACCATGTCATTCCCCTGGCTGCATTTAAAAGAGTAGTTTGCCGGGCATAGTTGAGATGGCACAGAAGGGACAGGCATTCTCATGATCTCTTTCAAATGACCCTCCCAAACAACTCTCATATAACTCTTCAAAAATGAATCCTGGAACAGAAGAATCCACAAAAGGAAAAGGTAAAACAATTTTTCATCCAAAGACAATTTAGAAGGTTGGCAGGAAAGGTTTATCACACAGGGGTCAAGCAGATCACAGACCAGTGTGCCAGCATAGATCTTGAATTGCAATAGCTTCCAAAGATCTCAACCCACAGATGACAAGTGGGCCAGATAACCGGACAGAAAGAGATTACCAGGGTCCTTTTGCTGGCTCTGGATGGAAGACACTGTCCATAAGCAGATCTAGGTCAATGTCTTGAGCCTTAGGTCCAGGTTTCAGTCCCAGAGCAAGGGACACACAAGCATTGGCAGCTGCAAGAGACTGGGGGGACTCTCATCACAGTTGGGGAGTCTTGTCACAATTCCAGGGAAGAAAAGAGTGCTTGTGCTTGCTTACAGACCAGAGCATAGGCCAGGAAAGTAATAAGCACATTTCTTAGATCCTATCACCCTGGAAGAACTGAAAAAGTATAGATCCTAGAGTGAGCTCTGAAAGCAGCTGCACAAAGAATCCATAGCTTAGAATAGTGCCCTCTTCACCATAGGAATGGAGCTCAACTCTGACAGTTAAAAAAATTATGTCAAGAAAAATGCTGGAAAAATAAATGAACAACAACAAAAAAGAAATTCAACATAGAAAGTTACTTTGGGGCAGCTAGGTAGTTCAGTGGATAGAGAGCCAGGCCCAGAGATGAGATGTCCTTGTTTCAAATCTGACCTCAGACACTTTATAGCTGTGTGACCCTGGGCAAGTCACTTAATTTCAAATGCCTAGCCCATACTACTCTTCTGCCTTAGAACTGATACATAGTATTGCTTCTAAGACAGAAGGTAAGGGTTTAAAGAAAAAGAAAGTTATTTTGGTGACAGAGAAGACCAAAACACAAATTCAGAAGAAGACAATAAAATAGTACTGCTGCATCCAAAGCCTCACAGTAAAATGTAAATTAATGTCAAGCCCCAAAAGAATTTTTGGAGGAGTACAAAACAGATCTTAAAAAGCAAATAAGATATGTAGAAGAAAAATTGGGGACAGAATTGAGAGTGACACAGGAAAATCATAAAAGAAGAGTCAACACCTTGGTAAAGGAGGAAAAAATATTAAAGAAAACAAAAAGCATAAAACAGAATAGAGTGATTGATAAAAAAAGCACAAAAATCCATTGAAGAAAAGAACTCTTTAAAAAGCAGAATTGGCCAAATGGGAAAGGTAAGAAAATAATTTTTTAAAAATTAGAATTGGAGAACTAGAAAGTAATGGCTCCATAAGACATTAAGAAACAATAAAGCAAAGGCAAAAGAATAAAAAAAAGAAAAGAAAATGAAAATAGATCGCTGGAAAAACAATTGACCTGGAAAATCAATTCAGGAGAGATAATTTAAGTATTATTGGACTACCTGAAAGTCATGATCAAAAAAAGAGCCTAGACATCATCTTTCAAGAAATTATTAGGGAAACTGCCCTGACATTCTAGAACCAGAGAGTAAAATGGAAATTGAAAGAATCTACCAATCACCTCCTAAAAGAGATCCCCAAATGAAAACTCCTAGGAATATTATAACCAAATGCCCAAGTTCCTAGTTCAAGAAGAAAATATTCCAAGCTGCCAAAAGGAAACAATTAAAATGTTGTGAAGTCAGGATAATACAAGAGTTGGCAGCTTCTATGTTAAATGATCAAAGGGCTTGAAATATGATATTGTGGAAGGCAAAGGAGCTAGAATTACAACCAATAATCTATCTCTCCAGGAAAAGTGAGCATAATCCTTTAGGGGAAAAAATTGATGATCAATGAAATAGGGGACTTTCAAGCATTCCTGATGAAAAGACCAGAGCAGAATAGAAAATCTGATGTTCAAATATAAGACTCAAGGAAGCATATAAAGGTAAATAGGAAAGAGAAATCATAAGGTAGTCAGTAAAATTAAGCTGTTTATATTCCTTCATGGGAAGACAATACTTGCAACTCCTAGGAACTTTATCCTTATTAGAGCAATTAGAAGTGTGATGATAGAAGAAGAATAGATGGAGGAAAAGGATGTAAATCAAATAGGATGGGATGATAGCTAAAAAAAAATTAAGGGGTGATAAAGAAGGATTCAGGTTTAAAAAAGGTTTTATAGAGGGGAGGAAGATGAGAGAAGTGATGAGAGGAATGCTTTAACCTTACTCATTAGAATTGACTCAAAGAGAGAACATACATTCAGTTGGGTATCTTACCCTTTAGGAAAGTAGGAGAGGAGGGGTGTGAGAAGAGGGGAAGGTGATAGGAGGGCAAATTGGATAGGCAGTGATCAGAAGCAAAGCATTTTGGGGGATGGTCAGTGTAAAAGAAGAGAGAGAATAGGATAACGAGGGGCAAAAATAGAGTGGAGGGCAATACACAATAAACAAAGTGACTAAAAATTTTATAACAAATTTCTCTAACAAAGACCTCATTTCTCAAATACATAGAAAAATGAATCAAGAATACAAGAAGCAAAGTCTTTCACTGATTGATAAATGGCCAAAGGACATGAACAGGTGGTTTTCAGATGAAGTTATCAAAACTATCTATAGTTATGTGAAAAATACTC
The DNA here is from genome assembly GCF_016433145.1 of Gracilinanus agilis. Lineage (NCBI taxonomy): Eukaryota > Metazoa > Chordata > Mammalia > Didelphimorphia > Didelphidae > Gracilinanus > Gracilinanus agilis. The sequence continues at coordinate 705,128,432 of NC_058130.1, forward strand.
TAAATCACTATTAGAGAAATTCAAATTTAAAAAGCTCTGAGGTACCACCTCATTCCTATAAAATTGCCTATTTGGACAGAAAAGGAAAAATGACAAAAGTTAGGGGATGGAGGAACATTGAGACACTAATCCAGTGTTGGGGGAATTGAAAACTGATTTAATAATTCTGGAAAGTAATTTGTAATTATGCCTAAAAGCATTATAAAACTCTACATACCCTTTGACCCTGCAAAACCATTACTAGGTCTATATTCCACAGAGACAAAAACAAAAAGTACCGATATCTACAAAAATATTTATAAAAGCTGTTTTTGTGGTGGGAAAGCATTGGAAAGTGAGGGGATGCACATCAATTGGGGAATGGCTGAGTAAGTTACTATATATAATCAAAATGGAATACTATTGTGGATATGAAATGACAAATTGGATGATTTCAGAAAAGCCTGGGAAGACTTATATGAACTGATGTAGAGTGAAGTGAGCAGAGCCAGAAGAACATTGTATACTGTAACAGCAATATTGTAAAAGGAACAATTGTAAATTATCTAGCTATTCTTAGCATTACAGTGATCCAAGACAATCCCAAAGGGCTCATGATGAAAAAGGTCATCGGCCTCTAGAGAAAAAACTGATGGAGTCTGAATCTAAACCAAAGCATCACTTTCTTTCTTCATTTTTTTGTCCAATTTTCTTCCACAAAATGATTAATGTGGAAAAATGTTTTACATGATTGTACATTGTGAAGTCTACTTACCATCTGAGTGAGGGATAAGAGGAGAAAAGGAGGGAGAGAATTCAGGATTCAAAATGAAGAAATTGTTAAAAATTGTTTTTATAATTTTCATAAACAGACTCTCAGAAGTCACATGTTAAAAATATACAGAGAACTTTTTCAAATTTGTGGGAATAAGAGCCATCTCTTAACTGAAAAATGGGTGAAAGATATATGAACAAACAGTTTTCAGATTAAGAAATTAAAGCCATATGTGAGTACATGAAAAAATGCTATAAATCTCTACTGATTAAGGAAATGCAAACCAAAACAATTCTGAAGTATCATCTTACACCCACCAATCAGATTGACTAAGATATCAAAATGGCAAATGACAAATGTTGGAGGGGATATAGTGAAGTGGAACCACTAATACGTATTGGTGGAACTGTGAATAGTATACTTGTCAGATCTCTAGGAAAGGAAAGATTTTAAAACCAAGCAAGAGTTAGAGAAAATTAAAAAATGTAAATTAAATGATTTTGATTATATTAAACTAAAAAGCTTTTGTACAAACAAAAACAATGCAGCCAAAATCAGAAGGGAAACAACAAATTGGGAAAAAATCTTTATAACAAAAAACTCTGACAGGGGTCTAATTACTCAAATATACAAGGTGTTAAATGAATTGTAAAAAATCAAGCCATTCCCCAATTGATAAATGGGCAGGAGACATGAATAGGCAATTTTCAGGTAAAGAAATCAAAAGTATCAATAAGCACATGAAAAAGTGTTCTAAATCTCAATTAGAAAAATGCAAATCAAAACAACTCTGAGGTATCACCTCACACCTAGTAGATTAGCTAAAATGAAAGAAGGGGAGAGTAATGAATGTTGGAGGGGATGTGGCAAAATTGGGACATTAATGCATTGCTGGTGGAGCTGTGAACTGATCCAGCCATTCTGGCTGGCAATTTGGAACTATGTTCAAAGGGCTATAAAAGAATGCCTGCCCTTTGATCCAGCCATACCATTGTTGGTTTTGTACCCCAAAGAGATCATAGATAAACAGACTTGTACGAAAATATTTATAGCTGTGCTTTTTGTGGTGGCAAAAAACTGGAAAAGGAGGGTATGTCCTTCAATTGGGGAATGGCTGAATGAATTATGGTATATGCTGGTGATGGAATACTATTGTGCTCAAAGGAATAATAAACTGGAGGAATTCCATGTGAACTGGAAAGACCTCCAGGAATTGATGCAGAGCGAAAGGAGCAGAGCCAGAAGAACATTGTACACAGAGACTGATATATTGTGGTAAAATTGAATGTAATGGACTTCTGTACCAGCAGCAATGCAATGACACAGGACAGTTCTGAGGAACTTATGGTAAAGAACGCTACCCACATTCAGAGGAAGAACTGCAGGAGAGGAAACATAGAAGAAAAACAAGTTCTAGAACACATGGTTTGAGGTGGACATGATTGGGGATGTAGACTCAAAACTACCACACCAATGCAACTAACAACAATTTGGAAATAGGTCTTGATCAATGACATATGTTAAAACCAGTGGAAATGTGCATTGGCCATGGGTGAGGGAAGTGCGGGGGGTGAAGGGGAAAGTAGGAGCATGAATCATGTAACCATGTTAAAAATGAATATTAATAAATGTTAAAAAAAGATAAAAAGAAAAATTAAAAAAAAAATTAACAAAAGGACACAAACAACTCACACCTGAACCTATAAATAGTTAAAGCAATTTCCATTTCCATCTCCTCCTCCTTCACCTACCCAAGTACTCCAGACTTATGGTACTCTCTTGTGATCTTCCTTTTTCCCTCTGTAAGGGGAAAGAACTTGGGATTACCTAAGAGGCAAAGAACTCCGTTTTATGGTAAGGTATGGTCCTTTTTGAAGGACCTAGATATGGTCCTCTAGACTTATAATATGCTGTATTGGGTAGAGGTTGTCAATAAGGGAGATGAAGCTAGGGTCACTACAGAATCAATTCCCCTCTCCTAAAGCTATACATTCCACCTGTATCACAGTATTACTAAAGTGCCACATCCAAGTTTTCTCCGTTGTCATAGTTCTATGCCAAACTGCTCCACAGATTCCAATTCTTGGCTTGATCTGTGTCCTTGGCTTGGTCCAAGAGCTCCTCTATTACTCTGTCTCCAGCTGGCAAATGATGCCTCTCCATGGAAATGAGTCCTTATCTCTATCAGCAGTCTTCCTCTCTACATTAGAGATGTATAGTTCAAGTATATGAACTATCTATGAACTTCATTAATAATGTGGTGTCCACAGGAAACATGTACCCACAATAAGGGGACATCATGTCTTGTCATAGATGACAGGGAATATCACCCCCCCTTCAGAGGGGGGGAAAGAAGGAAGAGGGAGAGAGGGAGAAAGAGAGAGAGAGAGAGACAGAAGGAGAAGGAGAAGAAGGAGGAGGAGGAGGACTTTCCTTTTGGAGGTATATGTGGGCACACCTGTTACAAAAGTTTTATTAAAGAGAGTTGATGAGCATTTAGAAATGGGAAATAGTGTTTGCTAAGTACCAGTATGGTTACTTTAAGAACAAAATATACAAAACGAATCTTATTTCCTTTTTTTTGGGACAGATTAACTGGACTGGATGATTAGCTTGGAGGGAAAAAAAAGTAAAGACCCAAATTAGTTGTCTTCAAATTATTTGAGAGATTGTCATGTAGAAGATAGATAAGGTTTGCTTTACTCAATCCCAAGGAACAGAGTTTAGACAGGGGCAGAAATTATAGAGAGACATTTTTAGATTTTGTGTGAGGGAAAACTTCATGTCAGTTAGACCTCCAAAAGTAGAACTGACTATCTATGTATGTAATAAGTTCATGATCATTGTAGAGCTCCAAATGGTTGCTGGTTGCTACTTGTAGATGCTGTAAAAGAGATTCCTTTTAAAGTAGAGATTGTTTTCTGAGATACTATCATTTTTTTTTAACCCTTGTACTTCGGTGTATTGTCTCATAGGTGGAAGATTGGTAAGGGTGGGCAATGGGGGTCAAGTGACTTGCCCAGGGTCACACAGCTGGGAAGTAGCTGAGGCCGGGTTTGAACCTAGGACCTCCTGTCTCTAGGCCTGACTCTCACTCCACTGAGCTACCCAGCTGCCCCCCGAGATACTATCATTTTGAGGAAAATGATTTAACACTATGAAAAATGTTAATTCCAAGCTACTGATATTGTCATAGAAGTCATAGGAGTTCAACATATCTGTAGAAAATAGTCCTGGAACATACACAGATGACAGTTTCTTTTGGGGCTACTTAAGACTTTTCATCCACAGATCTTCAGGGAAGATGCTAAAATAAAGAATTAACATTTTCTTTTTTTAAGTTGGGGGGGGCAAACTTGTGAAGTAATGCCTTGAGTAATATTAAATTGTGAAGGAAGAGGGTAATTAAGAGATTCTGAGGGGAAAGGATTTCCCATTAATACGAATGATTCTTATTTCATCCTTTCCTTATCAACTTAATATCACAATTGATGGGCAAAATGGTAGAAAATGCAAAGAACTCCTTCTTTCAGCAGAAGGAGGAGAGATGAGCACTAGACACTGATTTTTTAAAATGACGTTTGATAGTTAAGCTAGAAAATGAGAATAAATGTTGAAGTAGAGCATCAAGAAAGACAACAACATTAGCTGAATAGCACATAATTTGAGGATAAAAATATATGATACTGAGGACTTTCAGGTTAAGATGGCTGCAGAGTAGAAGCAGCATGTTTAATCACTCCTAACTCACATACACACGACTCCTCAAAAGGACATAAAAACAAAATCCAGATGAACGAAGGGACCCCACAATAGGGCACAGCATTGAAGGTACATGGGATTTGGGCATTTCCATGCAATAAGGGCGTGAAATAGCTCTCACTAAAATGCGAGCTGATCAAACCACCCCCCCCCAACCTAAAGTGCCAAAGCCAGAGCACAAGAGTTAGAGCAACCTTGGGGCATTAATTAAGTTCTTGGCAGCTATCTGGGACCACCAGAGCCTGCTCCTGAGAGCAGCAAGACTTAAGACCTCAAGAGGCTAAAGAATGTGGACTTTTAACACAGACCCTGGACACGGATCTTGGGTGGGGACCTAGTGAGGAGGGGTGCCTGACTGTGGAAGCAGCACCCTGATACTCTTAAATGAGCTTTGGGCAGAGGATCAAGCAAGGTGACTACCAGGAGGCCTGACCCTGAGAACAGATAGATTTGAGACCTCAGGAGCCTAAAGAGCGCAGACCATGGGCAGAGAATAAAGCTGAGAGGGGCAGCACTGCACTGTGACTCAGGCAAAAACTGCTCCACAGCTCAATAGACAGAGAGCCTGCCTGCCTCAAGCTGACTTCTAACTGAGAAAGATAAACAGCATAATAATAATGGCAAGCCATGCCCAAGAACCTCCAAAGAGAAAGATCAAGAAGAAAGCTTTAACACTCGATAACTTTTACACAGAAAAAATCCAGACAACAAGCAGACAGCAGAGAAGAACAAACAAGAAATCACATCCAAACCTTCCCCCCAAAATGAAAATTGGTCACAAGCTCTTGAAGAGTTCAAATCTGAGATCATGAGAAAGATGGAAGAGATTTGGTAAGAAAAGTGGGAAATAGCTCAAAAGGAAATTAACAGTTTAAAAGACAGAAACTCCCAATTGGAGAAAGATGCCCCTAAATCAAAAGAATTGATAAAGCAATTTGGAGACCAAAATTAAACAGCTGGAAAACAGGATAGACCAAACCAAAAAGGAAAATCAAAAGATTATAGCAGAAAACCAGTCTCTAAAGACCAGAATTGGGCAAGTAGAAGTCAATGATCTCACAAGACAGTAAGAACTAATAAAGCAAAGTCAAAAGAATGACAAAATAGAAGAAAACATGAAATATCTCACTGAGAGGATGACAGATCAAGAAAACAGGTCTAGAAGAGACAATTTGAGAATCACTGATCTTCCTGAAAAATCAGAAATTAATAGAAATTTGGACACCATGTTACAAGAAATTATCCAAGAAAACTGCCCTGATGCTCTTCAACAAGAGGGCAAAATAGACATTGAAAGGATCCATAGATCACTCTCTACACCAGGGGTCAGCAACCTTTTTGGCCGTGAGAGCCATAAACGCCACATTTTTTAAAATGTAATTTCGTGAGAGCCATACAGTGCTCACAGTGTGCGCTCCTGTAACAGTGCATGCTTCTGTAACAGCGCCTGAAAAAAAATTGACTTTATGGCTCCTGCAGAAAGAGCCATATCTGGCCCTCAAAAGAACCAGATATGGCTCGAGAGCCATACGTTGCCAACCCCTGCTCTACACTAAACCCACAAAAGACAACCCCCAGGAATATGATTGCCAAATTCAAGAGCTTCCAAATTAAAGAAAAAATATTACAAGAAGCCAGAAAGAGACAATTCAGATATAAAGGATCACCAATCAGGATCACACAGGATCTGGCAGCCTCCACACTACAAGACTGCAAGGCTTAGAACATGATATTCAGAAAGGCAAGAGAATTGGGTCTACAACCAAGGATCACCTACCCAACAAAACTGCCTAAATACTTCCAGGGGAAAGTATAGGCATTCAATAAGATAGAAGATTTCCAAGTATTTGCACAGAAAAGACCAGGACTAAATGGAAAGTTTGGTATCCAACCACAAAAACCAAGAGAAATATGAAAAGGTAAATAAGAAAGAGAGGGGAAAGAAAGAAAACTCTTATTTTTAAATTTGCTTCTTTAAGGGCTTCAATAAGATCAAATTATTTGTATTCCTATATGAAGAAATATTATGTGTAATTCTAAAAAATTGGACTCACTATTACAGTAATTAAAAGAATTAGTCATAAGGAGAAGTTGGAGTACTAAATGGTCTAAGATGATACGGGGGAAAAAAGTGGGGAGGGGGATAGAAGATGGCACCAAGAGAAACTTGAAAGAATAAGAAAAATAGGATAATCTATACCATACAAAGAGGGCATGGGAAGGGGAGGGGATGAACACTATTATAAGAAGGAGAGGAAGAGAGCGTTAATAGGAAATATTTAAGCCTTACTCTCAGTGGAATTAATCCTGAGAGGGAAGAGTAGCTAGATCCAATGGGCTGTCAAATCCTATCTAACCCTATGGATAAAGTCAGAAGGGATAAACCAAGGTGGGAGTGGGGTGGGGAGTTCATAAAGGGAGGGGAAGAGAGGGGGGAGGGAATTCATTAGGCCTTAAAAAATAATAAGAGGGGAATAAAAAGGGAGGAGGTGGAAAGGGAAGTAAACCAAGGGAGGGGACAAGGGGGACTGATTTAAAACAAACCACTGGTTTAAAACAAAGAACTGGTTTAAAAGAACATATGATTCTTTGATAACTTTGTGGTTTCCTCCTTGTTTGTTCCTCCATAGGCTTACTGGGACCTGATAACACTGCATGGTCTATAAATATACTTTAGGGACCAAAGGACAGTGAGTAATTGGCAATGAAATTGATCCACAATGGGCCAGAGAAGAGGGATGCTCATATTTCTTAAATGTTTTAATTTACAAAAATGCTACTTTCCTTCCAACTAGCGATTAGTGGTTATAAAAGGTATTGCATGATAGATCAGTCCCTGAAGCATAAGAGAAAAAAAAGAGTATAAGCTAATCTGGAACCAAAAAAAATAAAATCTGAGAGGTATCAAAGTTCCTGCAACTAGGGCCACTGATCCACTTTCATAGTGTTATGATGAGAAGGTGGGTAGGTTTCCCAGGCCCAATACCTTGAACATTCAAATTCCTGCCTTTCTTCCTGAGACAGCAGCCCTACTAGAAGATACTGATAGGGAATAAATCTTATCAGAACCAACTGAAGAAAAGTTTGGGGCTAAGCATCAAATGAACCACTTTAGTTTAGAAGGCAGCAGATATACTTGAAAGAACTATTGCCATTGACCTCTCCTGGATCCGATGATTTCTAAATTTCATTAATACTTTGATCACATTTCCTAATACTACCCTGGAAATTTCCTGGGTACTACTTTGGACTAAAGAGTATGATTCTTCACCCTTGCCCTGATATTTGACTTCCAACTCAAATATCATCAAATATCAAACATCAACTCAAATATCAAATATCATCGGCAGATTGTTTTACCACTGTTCTTATTTTGTCCATAATGGTAAACCCCTCTTTTTTTTTTTTAAAACCCTTACCTTCCATCTTGGAGTCAATACTGTGTATTGGCTTCAAGGCAGAAGAATGGTAAGGGCTAGGCAATGGGGGTTAAGTGACTTGTCCAGGGTCACACAGCTGGGAAGTGTCTGAGACCAAATTTGAACCCAGGACCTCCTGTCTCTAGGCCTGGCGCTCATTCCACTGAGCTACCCAGCTGCTCCTTGTTAAACCCCTCTTAACCTGGATGGTGACTGAAATTTTGTAACCCTCCATTGATACTACAGACAATTATTCTAAATCCAACAATGGGATTAACACTGGCTAGTAGTCTGTAGTCCAGGCTATAATATACTCTTGGGTAGTTCTATACCTTAGGGGTTTTTTATCAGTTACTGACAGGTGGGAGGAAGAAGTTAGGGAGCTAGGGGCTGGGATATAGGAGCTGGTGAAACCTATGGGGAAGGGGTCAGAGATCAAGAATTGAGGTTGAGTTCAGACCTGAATAATTTTCTCAGGGATGTTGGAGACGGTGAAGCCGTAGAGGCGTACTCTCTCAGGAAAGATACTGGAGAGTATTCGACGATCAAGTTGGAAGGCAATCTCCCCAACCAGACGGTCCCCTGTCATCTGCTTACAGTCTGAGGAAAAGGAAGAGGGCCAGGTTAGATGGGGAAGACTATCAGAGAAGGAGAGTGTTAGCAGAAGAGGAGAGAAGCAGAAAAAACAGGACTAGAGTTGGGAGATAAGGGAATGCTGAATCAATATGGAGAGAGAGATAAGTTTAATAAAGTGAAAGAGTACAAAAGATGAGGTCTCTGAAGGCATTAGGGAAAAAGGAATGGGTCATAGTAATATATATATGTATATATATGCCATATACCTATATATGAAATATATATATGAAAGAAATATATGTAGCGAGAGACAGAGAGAGAGAGCGATAAAGAGATAAATGTACATATATAGACAGAGGGAGAAGAGAGAGAGAGAGAGAGAGAGAGAGAGAGAGAGAGAGAGAGAGAGAGAGAGAGAGAGAATAATTTATTTAGAGCCTATGTCATGTGCACCATGGAAATAGGGGGTGGAACACTAACCTCTGGGATTTTCGTTGAATTTACTGATTTTCCGTTGGGTCATCTTCCTCTCCACTTCTAGGAAGGTCCTCCTTTGAGAATTTTCTGAGGGACGGGGCCCTTGAACATCAGTGTTAGGGGAAGAGGAATTGGAATTACGTGGAGAGTGTATGGCATTTGGGGGAGAAAAGGAAGCCTGTGTGGCATGGGCAATACGTGTTGGGGAAGACTGCCGGTGAATGTGCTGGGAGGCATGGGAGGTGTCTGAGTGAATGGATGTATTCATAACTGAGGGAGATGTCATAGCACCTTGTGGAAGAGAGGTGGAAGTAGCCTGGGAATTAGAAGAGGCTGGGAGGCCAGGAGGGGAATGAACATCAACCATGGGGGCACTGGCCAAAGCTGAAGACTTGTCAGAAATATTGCGTTTTGCTGTGGAGTCTTGGGGGCCAAAGAAGACTGTGTTGGGGGCCCCAGCACTGGGTGTGGAAGTCTGGTTTGATGAGTTCACAAAGGACGCGTTGAAAGAATCCACGTTTGGAGATGTATCCCAGCCTACTGCCGCTTTGTTATAATCAGCAGAAATTTTGACTGTTGAGAGTAGAGAAGGCAGGGTAAGGAAGACTATTAAAGTAAAGAGGGATTTGGAGAAGTGTCAGAATGGTGATTACGATTAGGATGAGGAATAAGTTCTGAAGAGTATGTGGGATCAGAAAACAGGATATGTTACTACAATGCCCAAACGGTCTATCCCTGTGATTTCTTGTCTCCCAACCTCCTTCCCTCTTCCCCCAGCAACTTCACCATTTTTCCCTGGCACTCCCCCCACACACCTGTTACCTTTGGGGACCATGACAGAAGAAACAGTGTTGGCTGAGTTGTTAGGACTGGTGGAAACTTGACGTGCTGCATCCAAGGGAGAGTGGGGTCGATTGGAGTCAATTAGTAGTATGTTGTTGACTGTAGAGCCAGGTAACAAGTGGCCTGGAGAGCCAGGTATAGAGCCTGATAATGAGGTCACCTGGGAATTGGCTAGAGGGGCAGCCAAGGAAGAATTCAGAGAGCCTGACAATGGACTGATTGGAGGGATAGCCATTGAACCCCCCAGAGAATTTGTTAGAGGTATACTTGTAGGGGCTGTCAGGGTATTGGGCATAACACCCGAAAGAGAGTTGTTTGTAGGGTTAGCCAAGGCCATAGAGCCAGGCATAGTCCTTGTTAAAGGGGTGTTAGGAGTAACTGGGGCAGTAGCCACAGAATCTGACAGCATGTTGTTTGGAAAGGCATTTGGGGAGCAAGGCACTAAGCCTCTGTTTAGGAGGTTTAACAGTGTATTATTTGTAGGAACAGCCAAGGAGGCAGGCAGTGAAGTACTTAGGGGAACAGGCAAAGGACCAGTAAGAGAGCTAGTCACAGAGTTGGACTGTGAGTTGTTCAGAACATCAGACAATGATGATAGGGTCATGATTCCTAATTCATTCAATCCAGATTCATGTACTGGTCCTGCAGATAAGGGTGTAAAGACACCTGGGAAGAAACAAAAAGAAGTTAGTGAGACCTCAGATCCCTCATTAGGAGCAAGAATTTGTGAAGAAATTCCAAAGCTTGACTTCTATTTAACCTTAAAGTGGCTTCTTCCTACCACCTACTTAGAGGTTAGCCATACATAATTCTCATCCCTTGACTATCTTATTGATACTTTCTCTTGAAGAACAGTTCATTTATTTATTTATTTATTTATTCATTCAGGCATTTATTTATTTATTTACTTGCTTACTGATTCATTCATTCATTTATTTGTTTGTTTGTTTATTTATTTATTTGTTTATTTATTTATTTTTGACCCTTACCTTCTGTCTTAGAACCAATACTGTATATTGGTTCTAAGGCAGAAGAGTAGTAAGGGCTAGGCAATTGAGGATTAAGTGACTTGCCCAGGGTCACAGAGCTAAGAAGTATCTGAGGTCAGATATGAACCCAGGACCTCCTGTCTCTAGGCCTGGCTCTCAATCCATTGAACAATCCAGTTGCCTTGCCAGAGTTTATTTGTTATGGAGGACTAAGATGGAGTCAGGAAGACTGAGTTGAAATCTGGACTCAGACACTTCCTAGATGTGTAGCCCTGGAAAAATCACTTAACCCTGTTTGCCTCAGTTTCCCCATCTTTAAAAGGTGCTGGAGAAGAAAATTACAAACCACTCCAATTTCTCTGCCAAGAAAACACCAAATGGGATCAGGAAGAGTCAGTCATGACTGAACAACAACAACACAGCTATGTGTCTTGTACATAGTAGGAACTAAATTAGAGACGCAGTGTGGTATAATAGAAGGCTGGACTTGGAGTAAAGGGAATTGGGTTTCAAATCTTTGCTTTGCCATTTATTATGTGATCTTGGGCAAATGGCTTAATTTTGCAGGACTTTAGTTTCCAAAATCTATGATGCTATAAATTTAAATGGAATAGTGTTTATGGAACTCAAGTGAACTGAATGAAGTAGCTACAAATATCTATCACCTATATTAAAATAGCTCCCCAGTTTATTTCTTTAGCTCCAACCTTCTGCCTAGACTCTGAGACCATATTTCCAAAAGCCTTGTAACAAAGATCCTTCATGGTCACTTCAAAAATTTATTTTTCCCTCTAAATAGCAATGTGATAAGAGGGCCAGTCAGAAGATCTGAGTTCAGACCTAGTCACAGACACTTACTAGCTGTGTAGCCCTGGGCAAAAAATAGCACCTACCTACAGTTGTGAAGATCAGATAAGTTTTACACTTCCTAGCTGTGTGATCCTGGGCAAGTCACTTAACCCCCATTGCCTAGCCTTTACTGCTCTTCTGCCTTAGAAGCAATACACAGTATTGATTATGGAAGGTAAGAGTTTACCAAAAAAAAAAAGAGAGAGAAAAAAAAGATCATTTTTGTAAAGCATGTAGCATAGTGCCTGATACACAGTAAGTGCTATATGAATGCTAACTTTTAACATTAAACCACTTGTGAAAAATGAAGTTATTTTTTGTGAACCTGGGGGCTAAACTATTGGCTTGAATTCTGATTGTGAGGGGATAGGAACTGTTCTACTTATCTATTCATATTTTTGTGTTTATTCTTGGGAGTGGGTAGCAGAGGTGTAGTCAGGTATCTAGTTAGTTAAGTAATGCTGTAGTACAGTGTCTGGCACACCATGAGCCCCTTATGCTTTTGGAAGCCTTCCTGACTGACTGAATGAAACTGGGTCTGGAAGAATGTACCAAGCTCCTAGCTTGGTAATGAGTCCAGGCTGGTGATTTGGCGTGAAAATTGTGAATAAGAATTATGGACAATGGCAGAGATGCTATTGAACTGGAGAAAGATAAATGTCTTGATGTATAAGTGATGTATCAGGATGCTTAACACTGATGCCTGGTAAAGACGAAGATGGGGGACTAGGTGGCGCAGTGGAGTGTTGGCCCTGGAAGAAGAACTAAGTTCAAATCCAGTCTTAGATACTTACTAAGTTGTGTGATTTTATTTATTTATTTTAAACCCTTAACTTCTATCTTAGAATCAAAACTGGTTATTTGGTTCTAAGGCAGAAGAGTGGTAAGGGCTAGGCAATGGGGGTTAAGTGACTTGCCCAGGGTCACACAGCCAGGAAGTGTCTGAGGTCAGATTTGAACCCAGGACCTCCTGTCTCTGGGCTTGGATCTCAATCCACTAAGTCAGCCAGCTGCCCCCAGTTGTGTGACTTTAGGCAAGTCACTTAACATTATTTGTCTCAGTTTCCTCGTCTGTAAAAGGAGTTGGAGAAGAAAATGACAAATCACCCTATTATCTCTGCCAAGAAAACCCCAAATGGGATCACAAAGAGTCAGACATGACTGAGCAACAATTAAACAACAATGACAAGAAAAATAAAACACTGACTGTGTAACCCTATGGCCAAGTTAACTCAAGACTGAGTTTCCATGGACCAGTTTGGATAGTTAGGGTATATAATTCTCATAAAACCCAAGATTAAAAAAATTATTTTTGAGAAAACATTTCAGGAAAAGAAGCTTGATAACTACTTGAATTAAGAAAATGAACTGTTCGGAGAAAGTGCCATGAAGAAACCTCCACTGCATCAGAAGATCAAAAATGAACTTTGGTGTATAAATGATGGAACTGAAGAGGGTTGAACACATTTATTCTGAATGTGAACTCTTATGCCAAAGGGGACTTCCCTCTAATTTGGCTTTTTGTCAATGCACCTAGCAAACATTGGTTTTGCTCTCTCTCTCTCTTTTATTTCCCTCTTATCTCTAACTCACTAAGCTTCCTCTTAGAAAGTGCAATATGGTATGCATCTTTAGCTAGAAGATCTTCAGAGATATAAGCTGGTCATGTTAAATGATTCATTGGGGAGATCAGTTTCCCAAGGAATCACAGGGGGGATTGTGAAAGGGAATTCTTTATTCTCTTTGTCTATTTTGAGTTAACACTCTGTTAGCCATCAAGTAAGAGAATTCACAAGTCACTTCCTTGAAGAAGTAAGAGAATTCACAAGTCACTTGCTAAAATGAGTGATAACTCCAGAACTCAAAGCTTTCCTACTTAACACTAAGTAAGAATGTTCCCAAGTAATTTGCTAAAGTGGGTGATAACTCAATCAGTCAGAAACTTGTGAATCCTTCGATAAAAAGTTGATACCTTCAAAAACCTATGATAAAAGGTTGACACCTTTAGAGGCCTATAATAAGAGTTAACGCCTTCAGAGGTGAGAAGTGGATCCCATAGACACTGTTAGGCAATTTGGAAGCTTTGGTTGGCCCTTGTGAAGAGGGAAAGGGAGAAGAAGTCACTATAAAAGTCCCGAACTTCTTTGGCTGGAGAGAGTCTTCTAGAGATAGTTATCTTTGACTGGTGACCTATCTCTTGGAGATAACTTGGGACTTGGACTGCCTCTTGGGTGAGTGAGTAGCTGGTCTTCCTTTTTTGGTGTTTGGAGAGAGAGTAGTTTTGGAGAAGCCTTCCCTTCTTGGAGGAGGTCGTGTGAGTGGAATTCCAGGTCCTCCAGTCCAGGGTTAACAAGCCCTTCTGGGCTAAGCCGAGCACTGGAGATATTTAGTGTGTGATAGGGTAGACATCTTCTCTACCCTTTTTTTGTATTTCTCTACTTTCACTCTTTCCACATCTTTGTAAATAAAAGCTGTTAAAATCTTTTTGACTCGAGCTATAATATTTTAAAATCAGTGACCACTCTATTATTTAGAATTCTCACATATTTAGTCAAACCCTTATTTTAATTCCTTAGAAGGGTCAATCTAAAAAAGGATAATGTTTTTCCTTAGGAGGGATTTTATTTCCTTAAAAGAGCTTATTTCCTGCCCTCTCTCCAACTTGGGTTAGTTGCCAAGGCTTTCTTCTCTGAATAAAAGAGAAATACATTTTCCTGGGAGTTTTTCTGGCTCTCAGAATGCTTGACACCCTCTGTGAGGATGTTTATATTAAAATATATAATATATAAAAAATATAAAATATATAATATAAAATAACTCTGTACAAAGTCAGTCAATCTTGCAAAGAAATGCAAGAAACAGTCCTTGTCCTTAAGAAGCTTACATTTTAATGGAGGAATCAAGACTCAAGTAATGATGGAGTAGATGAAGGATAACCTTAGAGGGGAAGCCCTTCTAGCAGCCAGAACATAGATGGACCAGGAAAGAAAGACCTTCTGATGAAGGAGGCATTTGAATTGAGTCTTGAAGGAAGTCAAGGATATCTAAGAGTTAGAGATGACAACATTATTTTAGTTAACCCCATTACTGACTCTCCCAGAGGTAAAAACAAAGAATTCAAATGACAGAATAGATGATGAATCTTCTTGCCTACTTTCCAGAAACTGAATTTGAAAGAGGACAATCAAATCTGAAGAATGGAGATACACTCCCAGACACCCTGGCCATTCCTAAAGACAGGAAAAGATTGAATTTACTATAAATTGGGATTGCCTTTGCACTATGGACTGAGTTCAAAGAAGACAATAAACCTTAAGTATCTCTTCAGCCACTTTAGCTTTTCCTAGGGCAACATTGGTGAACCTTTTAGAGTTCATGTGCCCAAACTGTACCTTCAGGCTGGCCATGAGCTCCTACATTACCCCAGACAGCAGAGGGAGGAAGTGCTCACATTGGGCTGCTGGACAGAGGGGTGAGGCATGTAAAAATTGTTCTCAGACATGGTGGAGATGGGGGAACTGAGCAGCCCCCTCTGGTGCACTGGGGCACATGTGCCGTGCTTTTGCCAACACAGTCCTAGGGTGTCTAGGCTATTCCTAGTCATTTTAATCTCTGACCACCTCAGCTTTCTCAAATGTTTGCAAAAATTATATAAGCACCCTATTTTTTTGTAGATTAGTGGAAATTCCCAATGTTAAATTGCTGTGAATCTTTTCCTGAGACTGTAGTCCTCTCTCAGGGCAGTGGCTCTGTGTGGTGTTTTTGATTATAGTCTCCTTTACCCTGATTAAAGACTTGTTATTAACTACTACTCTGGTAGTTTTGATTATTTTTCAGCATGACAGAGGTGAGGAGGGAAAACATTTCAGGCATGGGGGTAGTTAGGGCAAGGGCATGGAGATTTGGGTTTGAAACATATAGTGTGACAAAAAAGTATGTAGATCATGAGGGTGCAAAAGAGAGTAGTAACAGCAAGGGGTTCTTTATGTGAGTATGAATGAAGGGAATGGAGGGGAGGAATTTGCAATGGGAGGATACTCTGGTTATAGCTAGAGTAGATGCTTCCCCATAAGGAATGCCTCAGCATAAATAGTTTTCAGACCCTACCTTGTGACACTAATGTGACCATAGACAAATCAATTAATCTTTCTGTGCTTAAACTGTCCTTAAATTTTCTCTTCTGTAAATGGGCTTACTACCTATAGAACCTACCTTATAGAGTTGCTAAGAAGCACAACTAAGATAATATATGTAAATCCTTTTGCAAACTTTAAAGTGATATATGTCAGGTTTTAAAATATATATATATATATATATACATATATATATATTATTACATTGGCTGGTTTAGTTATATTCAATTAGGTAAACCTCCTTGCCACCAGACCCAATGGGGAAAGCAGCATATCACTCCACGTTGCTGGAAGTAGAGTACTTGGGCCCTCTAGAGAGAAATGGGAAAATAGCAACTCTGTGAAATAAAATGGTAATTATTCATCAAGAGGAGTCTCTTAAAAATCCATCAAACAAGGATAAACTTTCTTGAGGTTAACCAGAAACTACTAGAGTTGCACCACAATTTGGGTCCAAGAAGATGATATCCATTGATTGGCTGAACAAATTATGGTATATGATTGTCATATAATATTCTTGTGCTATAAGAAATGATGAGCAGGATGATTTCAGAAAAACCTGGAAACATCTATATGAACTGATGCAGAGCGAAGTGAGCAGGACCAGGAGAACACTGTATATAGTAACAGCAAAATTGTACAATGATCAATTGTACAATTGCTATTCTTAGCAATATAACAATCTAAGACAATACTGAAGGATTTATGACAAAGAATGCTATCTACTTCTACAGAAAGAACTGATGGAGTCTGAATGTAGATAGAAGCATATTATTTTTCACTTTATTTTATTTGTGACTTTTTATTTTGGGGGTTTTGATTTTATATGAGTATTCTCTCACAAAATGACCAATATGGAAGTATATTTTTCATAATCATACATGTGTAATCCAGATCAAATTGCTTATCATCTCATGGGTGGAAGGAAAGGGGGAAAGGAAATGATTTGGATCTTATAATTTTGGGAAATTATGTTAGAAATTATTATTATATATAGTTGAGAAAATATTTAAAAACAAAAGCAATTTCCAAACATCTATTTGTCTCATTATCTACATAGTACTCACTCACTGGCCACAAAGGAGCAAATTATCCCCAACTCCCACACTTTCTTTTCCTGCTTACCCCCACTCCAATTTCCCTCTCCAATCTTGACCACTCCTTTCCACTGTACCCTCTGTAATTCCCATTCCATAGTGAACAAACTTCATTATCAACTAGACCTCCTTTCTCTCACTTTCCCTTCTGTTTACTAACTTTTACTGAGAATGGGTTCTAATAATGATGGGGATGTTGAGAGGATTTTGAAGCATGGAGTTGGGTAGAGGAGTTTGTGATATATGAGAATTTAACACTGCTCTGCACCTTATTCTTGGTATCCTAAGATCAGTCTTAGAGTTTTAAAAGGAAAGTTTCATATTGATTTTGAAAACCTGTTCTCTAGTGAATTGGATTTAGGTTCAGCCTCCACCCCTTGACTGGATTAAGAGCAAGGCCTGAGGCATATCTGTATAAAGGGGCATATTTGCAACTCTGGGAGGATGCCAGAAGCCTCATGGCTCTCTGGCACCCAGAAGATGCTTGCCTCTTGTCCCACATGATTCTTGGCATTCAGGACTGGTCTCTGACCTGGACTGAAGTCAAGACTAGTCAAAGACACTCCAAAAAGTGGCATCATGAAGGTTATAAGTTTCAGGTCCGGAGAAAAGAAAGTCTTTTTTTTGGCATGGAAAGGATTGTGAGACAAGCTAACTAGGGAAATGTGAGCTTGGGCAAGCATTCATTGAATGAGGAGGCTTAGGAAGGAAAACAGCCAGCTAGTGTGGCTTGTGTCTTTTCTTTCTCTGATCCTCTCTCTTAACTTATTTAATAAATAATTAGAAAAATAAGATATAGACTCCAGAGAATTTTAATTTTAACAGAGAGATGGACTCAGTTAAGAAAAAGGGAAGAAAGGGTTGTGCAAGAGGCTTCACATTAGATATAGGACTGGAGGTCAGAAAACAGATTAGGGCCCATTTGCATAAAGATGATAATTGAAAACATAGGAAATGCCTGATTAGAGAAATGGAAATAAAACAACTCTGAGGTACTACCTTACACCTAGCAGACTGGCCAATATTGGCAGCAAATGAAAGTGGTAAATGTTGGAGAGAATGTGGCAAAATTGGGACACTAATACATTGCTGGAAGAGTTGTAAATTGGTCCAACCATTCTGGGGGGCAATTTGGAATTATGTGTAAAGTGTTTTAAATGAATGCCTACCCTTTTACTCAGCCATACCACTGCTAGGTTTGTACCCCAAAGAGATAATAAGGAAAAATACTTGTTCAAAAATATTTATAGCTGTGCTTTTTGTGGCAGCAAAAAATTGGAAAATGAGGGGGTGTCCATCGATTGGGGAATGGCTGAACAAATTGTGGTATCTGATGGTGATGGAATACTATTGTGCTGAAAGGAACAATGAACTGGAGGAATTCCATGTGAACTGGAACGACCTCCAGGAATTGATGCAGAGTGAAAGGAGCAGAACTAGGAGAACATTGTACACAGAGACTGATACACCGTGGTGCAATTGAATATAATTGACTTTTCTACTAGCAGCAGTACAATGATCCAGGACAATCCAGAGGAACTTATGAGAAAGAATGCTATCCACATCCAGAGAAAGAACTGTGGAAATGTAGAAGAAAATGCAGAAGAAAAACATATGATCGATCACATAGTTCGATGGGGATATGATTAGGGTTTTGATGTTAAAAGATCGCTCTACTACAAATCCGAGTAACGTGGAAATAGGCTTTGAACAATGATACATGTATAATCCAATGGAATTGCTTGTCAGCTCTGGGAAGGGAAGGAAGGGAGGGAATCATGAATCATGGAACTGTGGAAAAATATTCTAAATAAATTAAAAAAAAAAGAAAAGAAAACATGGGAGATGTTGAGATCACCAAGAGGTAGCATAAGGAGAAGAGAAGAGGGCCAGAACAGAACCTTGGGAGACACACATAGTTTGCAGGCATTACCTGGATGAGAATCTAGCAAAGCTGACTCAAAAGGAGCAGTCAGACAGGTAGGAGAAAAAGGAGAAGAGTTTTCAAGGTGATACTGTTTCTCTTGGCTTTGTGTTGTTTAGAATTTCCTTGGTTTCCTTGATGAGGATTAACTAGATAAAACAATGATGTATGCTATGGAAGTAACTTTGTAAATGTTCTTGCATGAGAACAGTTCAGACTAGCCCTGAACAGTCCCAGGCTCCCTGAAGATAATACTAAAGCTTTCTTCTTCCATGTTATCAAAATTACATCCTGATCTACATTTCAAGTTGCTGATAAACATCTCCTACTGATAGGCAGAAGTTTCTCTCTTGTTGCTCAATCCCAGAGACCCTTTCCCCTTTTTCTTAGAATACTATAAAACCTGTAACCTCTTTTCTTCTCTGTGCTTGGTTTTATCCCAATGTCCACACATGCATTTGTTTATTCTTTCTTAAAGCAAATAAACAAAGTTGCTAAGAACACTGTGGCTCTCTGGTTTTTCAGGGATAGTAGATATAATGTCTGTGGCTCTTCGGTTTTCAGGGGAACAGGATAACTGTTTCTTGTTTTTAAGGATTGACAGTAAATTAGTGGTACAGAGGTGGGATCAGAAAGCAAGACTCCCTTCTGCTCTCCAGGATCTAGCTGAGTTATGATACCTAGAGGCCTTTGCCTCAGTTCAGTTTGAGCTCCTGCAGATAGCAATGAATGATCTGTCCCTTGTCTGATATTGGTTCCTGAATCTCTCTCTCTCTCTCTCTCTCTCTCTCTCTCTCTCTCTCTCTCTCTCTCTTTTTTTTTTTTTTTTTGGTAGAAATACCTTTTTCCTTTGAGAGATTGAATTTCTGGTGTCATGACTGAAGAGAGGACTAACTGTTGTGACTGAAAAGAGGACCATATCTTCCTGGGAAGCCTTTGACTTCAGGGTAAAGTTGCCTCTGGTTTGGTTATTTCCTGTGGACTATGGGAAATCAGATTAATAAGGTAGAATTACTAAAGGAACATGGTAGTAGGGTATATGCATTTGGTTTATGGACCTCTGAGAGAATTTCATTAGGAGGTGTCAGTAGTTAAGAGAGTTCTCCACTATTTCTGCACAAGGATCCTTTAGCTTTAATAATTAGTAATAAAAGTAACCCCTATAACTATTGGCCACACAAGAGGTTTTTGATCAGGATAAAATTGTTTAGACAGAGCTGACTCTAAAATCAAATTCCCTGAATGGAATACTTTTTAAACTTGACTCTCTAAAAAAAAGCTGCAGCTTCTTATCTGTATATCTGTGTCTACATAAGTTTACTTCAGCTTGTGGAAACAGACAAATGGCAAAGATAGTAAATTAGGGATGTTGTTAGCAGTCTTTTAATTGTCCGTTCCTCTGTGTCTGTGGCTGTATGGTCTATGTGTATTAAGATTGTTTTCAGAGAATTGTGTGTACAAAACTAAAAACAGTTTGAAGGAAATTTGAACTTTGGGAAATGTGGGACTTCATGAATTTATTTTTTGGGAACTATAGTGATAAAAATTGCACTTTTATTTTGATTAAAGATAAAATAAAGAAGAAACTATAGTGAGTTAGGGACACCCTGAAAGCAAAGAGTTCTTGTGGTATTTTAAATTATGTATTTTAATTTAATAATTAAGTATTATAATAATACATAATTATACAATTATATATAAATATACAATAATATATAATATAAACACAATTATACAATAATACATAATTATAATAATTATTAAAATTATTATTATAATAAATTAAATAAATTTAAATAGGTATTTGCTATTAGTAATTATGAAAATCAGATGAACTAAATTTAATAATGTACTCTTAAAATGTGAGATAATTGGCATAGATTAAAATTTGAAATGTGACTGCCACTTTGGTGATTGTGAATTATTTAATATAGAATCTGGGATATGGTAAGCATTGAATATTTGCCTTGTTATTTCATTGATTGGATGTAAAAGTCTCATACTGGATAATTCTATATGAAGTTTCAATGTGACTGGAAATAAATGAATCTATACCAAACATTTTGTTCATTATGTGATCTCAGTTTACTAAATTGTATTATGGTTAAAATTAATGCCTAGTGTCTAAAAGGAAAATTCTTTTAAAAATCTGGATTATTTTGGGTTATTGATTATATTATTATACCTTTAAGTGCTGAAGGAATGATGCAAATTATTTGAAACTATTTCTTTAGAAATGTAATGGATATACTGTTTTTACTCTAAGATTGAATGAGTTTTTAGGGATCTATGTCCTGATGTTGAAATCTTGGAAGCATCTGATTTGGACATAACTTAGAAGGAAAAATAACACTTAATGAAATGAAGTTTTTGTGAAATATGATTGGTGAAAGCAAATAGAAGATATGAAATGTTCTAGATCTGAATATGAAAGAAACAAGACATGTGAAGAGGCTTTAATCAAGGTATGAAGAATGCTAAGGGAAATGTCATTAGTATAGAAGTTCTAAGCAAGAGGAAAAAAGGCAGAAACAAAGTTGCAATCTGTTTGCATTAAAAGTGTGAACAGTGGGCCTGAGATAAGTCTGAATGTTTCATAAATGCTAATAAGTTTTGAGCTAATAGGCATCTAAGAGTACTCCCCCATCTCCTAACACCCAGAATGGCAGATTTCTTGTAGGAGATGAAGTCATCAGTGATTATAGAGAGACTGGTTTGGAGGTGGTGGTGGTAAAAGTTTCAGAAAGAGAAAATTAGATAGAACTGGGACTTAGGAACCTCTTGGCTATTAATCTCTTACTAGTCTATAGAAAGAGAATGTTTGTATTGGAAAACCTTGCTGTAGAGTATATGAGTCTCCTACCTGTTTTATAATTCGTTCAATTGAACTTTAAGAATTATCTTGTTTCTCCACCACATAAAGAAAAACTTTTTAATGGTAACAGGAGGGGCAAGCTCTGAACCTTCCTGAAAACTTCCATACAAGGTGAATTGCAATAGTTGAGGGAAATCAGTTAGGCCCATTATTGAATGTTTGAGTCCTGGTAAACTTTTACTTTTATTGTTTATTGCAACTTCATGAGTTAGATTAATTGTATTGAGCCCTAAATTGTGGTTAGTGAAACTTGTTATTTGGGGTAAAAACTCTTGGGACTGTAACTGATATTATTTTGAACTTTGAATTCAGGTACAGTTGTCTGATGGATCACTAAGTCAGTAATCCACAGTTCAAGAGAAATGCTTCAAGTTACTCAGAAGAACTGTGAGCCTGAGCTGTGACAAGTAGAGATCTTTATTAGTTGGGAAAAAGCTGAGAGTATGACCTTGAAATAGCCCAAGATAGGATCCTCTTGGACCCAGTTGCCACATTATGTTACTTCTTTTTGAATAGGAAAGTTTTCTACCTGTTTATTCCTAAGTTTGGCTGTGAGCTGGAATTATCTTTACATGACTGGTTGTCAACAGTAACTCTTATCTGAAGTCAAATAGAGTTAAAGATGCTTTATCCTGGTTAACATGTGTTGAGCCAATTTATGCCCTTAGGCTTAGACCCTAAAGACCAAATTTGATGCTGTTATAGTCCTGTTCCTGCTTTTTCCTCTTATGGCAAATTTCTATAATCAGAGCAGGTGGTCAATAGAAGAAAGGAGTACAAATGCAAATTTGTAAGACACTATTGTCTTCAGACTGAATGTGTAAGTCATTCCATATCCCAAACAACTAAAGTGGATTAGTATTTGGGCTTGTCATCTGCCTGTTGATATGTATTTATATATAAGTTGAAGTCTCTGAAATATCTTGATAAAAATAATAAATATGAATAATTCTGGCAACAATATAAAGTATAGATAGGAGGGGACAGCATGTAAGATAGGAAAATCTCTTAGGGATCTTCAGCAATGGTCCACGTAAATAGGAATAATGACGGCAGTAGGAAGAGAATAGATGTAAGAGATGCTGTAATGGTGAAATCAACCTAGCTTGGCAACTGACTAGACATGAGTGGGGAGGAAGCAAAGTTTCAGATATAGGAGACTAGGTAAAGGGAGATGTCATTGCCAGAAATTATGAAGTTAGGAAGAAGAGCAGATTTAGGAGTAAATATCATAGGGTTACAAATTTAGAGCTTCAAAGAGCCTTAGTAATAAGATCTTTCCTGCTACTTGGTTTGAATTGAGAGCATATGGAAGGAGAGATCTCACAGACAGTAATAAAATAAAAATTGAAGTTCAGAAGAGAAGTCACAGCTAGAGATACATAGATTTGAGGGACATGGAGCCAAGACGAAGGAGTAGCAAGAAACAGCAGATGAGATCTCTCCAACACCTCCTCCACTTATCCAGAAAATGCTTCACACTGAGTCCTGATTGGGAATTTGAAATCACAGTGAGTCATTTTTCCAGCCCAGGTCAGCATAAATAGAAATCTTAGTACATTAAAAAAAAAAAAAAAGAAGAAGAAGAGGTCTTAGTATGGGGATGTCCTTGCAGAGTATTTTAGCATAGAGGGATTGAAAGAGATCTAAGAAAGTGTCTTAAGTTCAAAAAGATGTACCAGACCTATATTGGTGCACCCATGACCTTGTGTAGGATGTGGGAACATGTTCTAACTGGAAACTTTGTTGCTTACTCCTTAGTTCCAGTCACAGATCCAGGGTAGACTGAGAAGGAAACCTGAACCCTGGGCTGGGGTTCCCAAGTAGGGAGACCCCGGGTTGTGTTCCAAAAAAGGAGAAATTTCAGAAGTAAGAGTAGGACTTAGAACCTAGGAGCAGAGTGGTAATCAGTCTTTTTTTTTTTTAACATGGCCAATATGAAATTTTTTTTTTTGCTCAACTCTACATGTTACATTTTTTGTTGTATTTCCCTATTAGGTTATAAGGTCCTTGAGGCAGAGAATGTCTTTGCTTTTCATATCTGTATCCTTGACCCTTAGGCACAATGTGTGGCAAAATGCTTAATAAATGTTTTATTGCATTGAATAGATACTAGAGGGAGGGCAGAGCAAAGATGATGGAGTAAAGGCAGGGACTCAATTGAGCTCTCCCAATTTTTCTCTTCTACTAAACTTTAAAATGATGTCTCAAAATGAATTCTAGAGCAGCAGAACTAACAAAAGGATGAGGTGAAACAATTTTCCCTCACAAAACAACTTAGAAGGTCAACAGAAAAGGTCTGCCTCACTGGGGTAAGAGTGG
Organism: Gracilinanus agilis; assembly: GCF_016433145.1. Classification (NCBI taxonomy): domain Eukaryota; kingdom Metazoa; phylum Chordata; class Mammalia; order Didelphimorphia; family Didelphidae; genus Gracilinanus; species Gracilinanus agilis. Next base: position 705,152,452 of record NC_058130.1, read on the forward strand.
TGCTATGCCTCTGCAAGTCAGCAGCAGGCCTTGGGAGTGATTGATTCAGCAGCAGTGACTTCTGGAGATCTAATGTCCACAGACAGAAAGGGAGTCAGACGACTGGTCAGCAGGAGATTACAGGAGATCCTTTGCTGGCACTCTTTTCCCCAAAATTACACCCTTCGTGTTATTTTAATCCCAGTTATAAAAATGACTGGTTTTATGAAAAGATATTTGGAAACGAGAGGTCTGCAATATACCATCACACTCCAAGATCCAAAAGGATTCAATGCAAGGAGAAAGATCAAAGGACATACTTAAATATCTAAAGGGTAACTGGGGCTCAACAAATCTTTCAGGTGGCAGAAAGTGCCCCATGTGTTTCTGGACCAGAGTCCCAGGGCAAAGGACAATACTAGCAGGAACAGGACCCTGATACAGTTCCAGGGTGGAAAAGAATATTTGTGGTCACTCACAGACAAGTGTATATAGATCAAGAGATCAGTGATCACACCTCTACTTAGATCATACCACTTTGGAAGAACTGGGAAGATCAAAACACAAACTCAGAAGACAAGAATGTCAAAATAGCTACATCCAAAGACTCAGACAAATGTGAATTGGTCTCAGGTAAAAAAAAAGAATTCCTAGAAGAACTAAAGAAAGATTTAAAAAATTAAGCAAGAGAGATAAAGGTATGAGGAAAAGAAATGAGAGTGATGCAAGACAATAATGGAAAAAGAGTCAATAGCTTGGTAAAGAAGGCACAAAAGTACTGCCTTAAAAACTGAATTGGCCAAATGGGAATGGAAATAAAAATACTCTCTAAAGAAAATAATTCCTTTAAAATTATAACTGGGAAAATGGATGATAATGACTCCATGAGAAATCAAGAAACTAAAACAAAATCAAAAGAATGGAAAAATAGAAGAAAATATGAAATATCTTATTGGAAAAACAATTGATTTGGAAAATAGATACAGGAGAGATAATTTAAGAATTATTGGAATATCTGAAAGCCATGATCAAAAAAAGTACCTAGATATCCCCTTTCAAGAAACTATCAAAGAAAACTGCCCTGAAATTCAGAACCAGAGGGTAAAATAGAAATGAAAAGACTCCACCAATCACCTCCTGAAAGAGATTCTCAAATTGAAACTCCCAGGATCATTATAGCCACATTCCAGAGCTTCTGGGCCAAAGAAAAAATAATGTAAGCAATCAGAAAGAAACAATTCAAATATTGTTGAGCCATAGTCAGGATAACACAAGATTTAGTAGCTTCTACATTAAAAGATTGAAGGACTTGGAATATGATATTCTGCATACTTAGCTGGGTATATAAATCTATCTTATACTACCAGAAAGCAGAAGAGAGGGACAGGAGAAAGGTGGTGTTGAAAGAAGGGAGGACAAATTGAGGGAAGCTGTGATCATAAACAAAATACTTTTGAAGAGTGATAGAGTGGGGTGTGTATGTGTGTGTGTGTGTGTGTTTGTGCGTGTGTGTGTGTGTGTGTGTATATGTGTGAAAGAGACAGAGAAAGAAAGGGAAAAATAGGATGAATAGAAATTCACAGTAATAATAACTGTGAATATGAATGAGATAAATTCACTTATAAAGTAGAAGCAGATACAATACTGGATTAAAAACCAGAATCTTACAATATATTATTTTCAAGAAGCACACCTGAAGCAGAGAGACACACAGAGTAAAGATAAAGGGCTGGAATAGAATCTATTATACTTTAGCTGAAGTAAAAAAAATCAGGGGGTAGCAATTGTAAAAATTAAAGCCTGCTTTCCCAACTGTACACATGAAAAAAAGAGAGAGGGGTGGAGTTCCCCACAACTATATACAAAACATGACCATGCAACATGGTGGAGAGATTAAAAGGAATTCTGGGAAATGCTGAAGGACTTTTGGGGGGTGAAGACCAAGGTACAAAATTTTCTAACTATACATTCCCCCTGTGATCCTTTTGGGAGACCAGTCTCCCCAAAGGAATCATTTTAAACATAACCAACTTTTAAATTACAATAATTTGGGGATAAAAGGGAAATAAAAGAGAAAAAGAACAAAATCAATATTAGGTGCATTGACACAAAGCCAATTAGGGGACAGTACCCTTTGGCAGAAGAGTATATATTTTAAAAAATGCTTTCAACCCCCCATAGTTCAAATTAGCACATTCCAAAGGTTGGATACAATTGTAACCAGTTTTTTGATGGAGTCCATCCATTATCATCTATGTGACAATTAACAAAGGCAAAAAGGAAGAAAAGGCTGTATGAGTAATATGTGACCTTGATGGATCTGGTGACAAATCCAGCATACATAAGGAGTTATGGTTTTTCCACTGAAAAGGTTTTTTTTTTTTTTTTTTTTGCAAGATGACTATTGGCTTGTACAATGATATTTTGTTCAGTATAGTCATAGAAGAAAGGTACAAATAAATCATGTAATAGAATTATATCTAATAGGCAAAAACACAGTAGCTTAAAATGATACAGTGTAACAGAATAGTATTGATTAGATGAATATATGATCTTAAAAAAATTAAACTTTAAAACAATCAGCAAAACACAATAAGTGATGACAGGGTATAGGCAATGAATTAAAAAAACTTTTCTTCATTTCCAATAGATTTCTTCTCTGTCATGAAGGGGAAGCAAAATTCAAAAAAGTTAACATCAATAAACTTTCAGATCTCTTTTAAGGTTCCTTCCCTTCCCCAGTATTTATTATCCATTTAGGTTTCTTTGGTCATCCCTCTGGAGTTCCTCATACACGCACTGGGCAGAATGTAGACAAATCCCATTAGGGGTGTGTTGCAGAGGCTGGGCAGGCCAAAATAGTGAGGGAGTTTAAGATGAAACTCCCATCTGAATTTTAAAATTATTCAAGCTAGGTGCAAGGACCAGTACAACCAGGAACAAGTAGTAAGAAAAAAACCACTCCAAAACTTATGCTTTGTAACAAGTTTACTCCTTAAATAAAGCTAGCTCAATGGCAAAACAAAAGATAATTACTTGCAGGCAGAGAGAGAGAGAGAGAGAGAGAGAGAGAGAGAGAGAGAGAGAGAGAGAGAGAGAGAGAGAGAACTTTTGGAAGTTAGCCAGTAGGGTTGGAAAAGTATCATTCTTTCCCCTTCTCCTTAGGGGCAAAAAAATACCATGGAGAACAAAAGGGTATTTGAATATGAAATACAGACTACCTCTGATGTTTTGGGTCAGGAGAATAAAAAAAAAAAAGAAAAAAACCCAGGCTTATTCCCCAAAATTCTGACTTCAAATCACTGATTTCGGCTATCTGCCCTCAACATACACACACACACACACACACACACACACACACACACACCCCAGCAGAAGTATCCCTTTCCTGTGAAAAATCCTGAGTTGCAATTCTCTCAGCCAGGAGCCCAGAGTCAGCTTAAGAATTCAACTTAGAAACTAGAAGGGGGTTGGGAGTGGGGCTGAATAGTGTGTTTTTTTCTGTTCCATCACACTGTGTTCCCCTGCTGAAAAATGGCCAGGACAGGCTGGAAACCCACATTGGGGGTGAAGAGGGGTTGGCAGGCTCACAGCGGTGGGTCTGGTCAGGGCAAGCAGAGGCTTCAGTCTGGGTGGTGGCAGCAGGAGCAGTAGCAGCAGCAGGAGAAAACGCTGGTTCAAGCAAATGGGCACAAGAAATGGCAGGAGAGAAAAACACGGCTTGAAAAATTTATCTACTCTTTTTTTTTTAAGGCTTAATTTTTTTTTTTAGAATTCTATCCCTTTGTGGTAAGCCAAAATGTAAAGATTAAAATGAATATATATAATAACTAAGTATTATATTTTATAAAGTTTATTAATAATAGCTAAAGTAAAAAAGCTAGACTAGAAAGGTTGCTAACCAAGCCATGATTGCAGGAAAAAGAGAGAGAGGCATAGTTCCCCACAACTATATACAAAATGTAACCACACAATGTGGTGGAGAGATTAAAAGGAATTCTGGGAAATACTGAAGGACTTCTGGGTGATGGAAGCCCAAGGTACAAAATTCTCTATACACAATCATAATTTCAGACAAAGGAGATAAAGATAGATATAATTAAAAGGTAAGCAGGCAGAAAGTATGTTTTGCTAAAATGTATCATAGACAATGAATTAATAGCAACACCAAATATATATACACTAAATAGTAAAGCATCTGAATTCTTAAAGGAGAAGTTAAATGAGTTAGAGGAGGAAAAGGACTATAAAAGTATGCTAGTGGGGAACCCTTAACTTTCCCCTCTCAGAACTAGATAAATATAACTAAAGACTAAATAAGAAAGAAGTTAAAGTTGAATAGAATTTTAGAAAAGTTAACTATGGTAGATCTCTGGAGAAGACTGAATGAGAATAGCATTTTCTTAGCATTATGGAGCACCTACGACAAAAACTGACCATGTATCAAGGCATAAAAAACTTATAATCAAATGTAGAAAAAAGAAATATTAAATGCATCCTTTTTAGAGCATAATAAAAATTACATTCAACAAACAGTTGCAGAAAGACTAAACATTAATTGGAAACTAAATAATCTTATCCTAAAGAATGAATGGGTCAAAGAGCAAATCACAGAAACAATAAATATTTCAGTAAAGAGAATGACAACAATGAGATGAGAGAAAATTTATGAGATGCAGTTAAAAAGCAGTACTTAGAAGAAAATTTATATCTCTAAACACTTACATTAATAAAACTGAGAAAGAGCAGATCAATGAATACAACATGCAACTAAAAAAAACTTGAAAAATAACAAACTTTAAATTGCCAATTAAATGCCAAATTGGAAATCCTAAAAATCAAAGGAGAGATTAATAAAACTGAAAGTAAGAAAAATACTAACCTAATAAATAAGACTAAGAGCTGTTTTTTAAAAAAAAACAAACCAATAAAATAGATAAACCATTGGTTAATTCAATTAAAATTATTTATATTTTTCATTATGACAACTAATTGTATCAAATTACCAGTATAAAAATAAAAAAGGTAAATGTCCCACCAATGAGGAAGAAATTAAAGCAATTACTATGTGTTATTTTGTCTAATTGTATTCCAATAAGTTTGACAATTTGTGTGAAATGGATGAATATTTACAGCAATATAAAAAGATTGACAGAAGGGAAAATAGAATACCTAAATAAATCCATCTTAGAAAAAGAAATTGAACAAGCTAACAGTGAACTCTCTTAAAAAAAAATCCTTAAGGCCAGATGGATTCACAAGTGAATTCTACCAAATATTTAAAGAAAAATTAATTCCAATACTATACAAACTATTTGGGAAAATAGGTAAAGCATCCTACCAAATTCCTTTTATAACACAAATATGGTACTGATACCTAAATCAGGAAGAGTGAGAAAGAAAAGAATACACCAATTTCTCTAATGAATACTGACACAAACATTTTGAATAAAATACTAGAGCAAGGAGATTACAACAATTACATATGCTATGACCAGGTAGGATTTATATCAGGAACATAGCAATGGTTCAATATTAGGAAAACTATCAGCATAATTGACCATATCAATAACAAAACCAACAGAAATTATATTATTTCAATATATGCAGAAAAAGCTTTTGACAAACTATACCACCCATTCCTATTAAAAACATTAGAAAGCATAAGAATAAATGGAACTTTCCTTTAAATGATAAGTGGAATTTATCAAAAACCATCAACAAGGGGGCAGCTGGGTGGCTCAGTGGATTGAAAGCGAGACCTAGAGATGGGAGGTGCTAGGTTCAAATCTGGCCTCAGACACTTCCTAGCTGTGTGACCCTGGGCACTTAAACCCCCATTGCCTAGCCCTTACCACTCTTCTGATTTATGGAAGGTAAGGGTTTAAAACAACTGCAACAACAACAACAACAACCATCAACAAGCATTATCAGTAATAGGGTTATCAGTAATTAGGGTATAATAGAAACCTTCCTAATAAGATCAGGAGTAAAAGGAGGATGCCCATTATCTCCATTATTATTCTAGAAATGCTAGCTATAGCAAAAGGGGAAGAAAAAGAAATCAAAGTAATTAAAATAGGCAATGAGGAAATAAATAATCATTCTTTTGCAGATGATATGATGATATATACTTAGAGAATCCTAGAAAATAAACTAAAAAACTAGTTGAAATAATTAACAACTTTAACATTGTCACAGGATATGAAATAACACTACATGTAAATCATTAGCATTTTTATATATTACTCACAAAGTCCAACAGCAAGAGGTAGAAAGAGAAATTCCATTTAAAATAACACAAACAATATAAAATACTTGATAGTATATCTGCCAATATAAACCCAGGAACTATATGAATATAATTACAAAACACTTTTCACATTAAACATGGATAGGCCAAGCCAATATAATAAAAATGACAATTCTGCCTAAACTGATTTACTTATTCAGTGCCATAGCAATTAAACTACTAACAATTATTATGTAGAACTAGAAAAAAATAAAATTAATCTGGAAGAATAAAAGGTCAAGAGTATCAAAGGAATTAAAGGGGGAGAAATGTGAAGGAAGGTATCAGATCTCAAACTGTATTATAAAGTAGTAAATGTCAAAATATTCTGATACTGGCTAAGAAATAGAATAGTGGATGTTATTACTCTCTTCTTTTATAACATGGATCAATGGAATATATTAGGTGCAATGCACACAGTAGTAAATGACCCTAGGATTCTAGTGTTTGATAAATGCAGTGATCTAAGCTTTTGAAACAAGAACTCACTATTTGACAAAATCTGTTGGGAAAACTGGAAAGCAGTTTGGCAGAAATTAGATATGGATGAACACTTCATAGTGTATGCCAAGAAAAGGTAAAAATGATTACATGACTTAGATATAAAGGGAAATGTCATAAGTAAATTAGAAGAATATAAAATATATTCATTATCAGATTTATGGATAAGAGAAGAATTTATGAATAAATAAGAAAAAGAAAGTATTGTGGGATATAAAATGGAGAATTTTGATTATATTAAAAGTTCCTGCATAAACAAAACCAATGCAGTCAAGAAGGAAAGCAAAAAACTTTTTTATAGTAAGTATTTTTGAAAAAGGTCTCATTTTTCAAATATATAGAGAACTGAGTGAAATTTTTAGGAATATGAGTCATTCTCTCATTGACAAAAGGTCAAAAGATATGAACGGGCAGTTTTCAGAAGAAATAAAAGCTATCTATAGTCATATGAAGGGCAGCTAGGTGGCACATTCAATAAGATACCTGGCCTAGAGTCAGGAATACTCATCTTCCTGAGTTCAAATCTGGCCTTAGACACTTACTAGCTGTGTGATCCTGAGCAAATCACTTAAACTTGTTTGCCTCAGTTTCCTCATCTGTAAAATGAGCTGTATTCAGTATCTTTGTCAAAGAACTGAACAACAGTCATGTGAAAAAAATTCTCTAAATCACTATTGACTCAAAAAGTGAAAATTAAAACAACTCTCAGATACCACCTCACATCTATCAGATTGGCTAATATGACAAAAGGAAAATGACAAATGTTGGAGGTGATTGAGAAAATTGGAATACTAATGTACTTTTTTCGGTATTGCTGTCCTCTTCTGAGCTTGCATTTTGGTCATCTGTTGCTGAAATAGTTTTCTAGTCTCAGGTTTTTTCTCTTTTGCTAATTTTGGGTTCCTCCCCCCTGACTTTGCCTATTTATTAAAGTTTGGTTCCATTCCGGGGGTGCCTGGAGTTGGCTTATCTGTCTAGGGTCCCAGATTGCAAACTCTGCAGAGGTGGCTTGCCTGGTCTGCTGTGGTGAGGTTTGTAGCTCTTCCTTCAAATACTGTTTTTGCTGGGTCCCACGGGTTATTTCCTTTTCTGCTATGGATGAATCTTGTTGAGCTAAGTTCTTCCCATTGCTGCCTGTACTGTATCACCTTGGTTTTCACTTTCCCCATCTAAGACTAAATTAAGCCTGGTTTTGCTCTTTCCTCTGTTGCTTATGCTGTATTTACCTGAGTTTTGCCCTGGCTTACTCCCCATTCTCCCCTTCCTACCTCAGCAGGATTGAACCCTCCTTGCTGTCCCTCCATGCTATTTTGGGCCAGAGCACTGCTTCACCCTGTCTTCATCTTTTGTTGGTTCTAACACTGCATGATTCATTTTGAGGTGGTTTTTCTTGGGGGGGTGGTGGTGTATTTTTAGTTCTTGTCTGGAGGATGGTTAGTGAGCTTGGAGCCTTTTTTACTCCACAATTTTAGGAAATTAGGAACTCCACCCTCTTAGAACTCCCATTAGTGCACTGTTTGGAATTGTGAAATGATCCAACTGTTCTGGAGAACAATTTGGAACTCTGCCCAAAATGCTGTAAAACTGTATATACCATTTGACCCAGCAATATGAGGAAAGAGCCATACTATTAGGTCTGTATTTCAAAGACATTAAAAACAACAATAAAAAGGAGTTATGTGTACAAACATATTTATAGTAGTTTTCTTTCTGATGGCAAAGAATTCGAAATTGAGGGAATATCTATTAGTTGGGGAATGACTGATCAAGTTGTAGTATATTATGATGGAATACTATTGTGCTAAAAGAAATAATGAGCAGAATGCCTTCAGAAAAACCTGGTAAGACTTGTAAGAACTGATGCAAAGTGAAGTAAGCAGAACCAGAACAGTGTACATAGTAATAGCAAAATTATATGGTGATCAACTATGAATGACCTAGTTATCCTCAGCAATATCCAATCCAAAACACTTATGATGAAAAATACTGTCCACCTCTAAAGAAAGAACTGATGGAGTCTAAATGCAGATCGAGGCATACTTTTTTGAACTCTATTTTTCTTGGGTTTCCTTTCTTTCTTTCTTTTTTTTTTTTTTTTTTGGTTTGTCTTTTCTTCACAATATGACTAATATGGAAATATGTTTTGCATGACAGTACGTGTATAATCTATATCAAATTGCTTGCCTTAATGAGAGGAGAGAAGGTGGAAGAGAATTCAGACTTCAAAATAAAAAGAAACGCATTTTAAAAATTGTTTTTATATGTAATTAAAAAAATAAAATATTTTTGAAAATTAAATTTGTACTTAATGAATGTTTATTGACTACTGGAATCCTTTTATTTCTTTTCTTTGTCATTGCTTTTCTTGTTATTCTTGACCTATTGTTTTACAGGTTTATTTCACATTATTATAGTCAGATTCTCTAAAATGCAGCCAAACTGGCTCATTTTTTGTTCTCTGAACCCAGGACTATGTCTCCCACATGTGTGCCTTTTGAACAATCTCCTCATAATTGGAATATATTCCCTCAACACTCACCTCAGAGAATCCTAAGCATCCTTAAAGATTTATCTCAAATGTCTCCTCCTCCAGAAAGCCTTTCCTAATTATTTTCCTCAAATTATTTTGTATTTATTTATCTATGCACATGCTGTTTCCCCAAATAGAATGTAAGCCCCTAGAGGGTAAGACTGTTTTAAATTTTGTCTCAGTATTTCCAGCACCCAACATAGTACTTTGAACATAATAGATCTTAATAGTTACTTGTTGAGGTGCAATGAGGAGTTGGAAGGGGAGAAAAAGGAATTTCTAGGAACAGAAAATTCCATAAACAAAGACATTCTTTTGGAATGCCTTTGAATAGGAAAGTACAGAACATGTACAGGGAAGAGTGAGTTGTTCAGTACTGATTTGTTGAGAGCCATTGGAGAAATAGGGTCAGGATAGGGCCTGTTATCCGGATTCCCTACGTGACCAATCCAGGCTGAGGCAGTCTTTGTGTTTGGTCCTGGTCACCGGAGCCCTGAAAAGCTCTGGTACCAGCAGGTAGGTTAATCCAAAAACAACTTGACCCCTCCAAGAGGCTATGAGGAGTCATTTAGAGAAATAGAGTCTGTAATAGATATTTTATCTGGATCCCATTACAAAATCATCAGCAAGTAAAACTGTGTGTATGATTTTTCTGCACTGCATGTCAGATGCAGATAGAATGGGCCATCTAAGGTAAAAATCCGAGACTCCTCTTTTGACTCATTTTCAGATCCCCACCTTTTCTCAATATTCTTATTGGAAAGCTTTGAGTCCTTAATCAGACCAGCAGCTACTGAGTTAACAATTTCTCTCCTTGATAATTAAGAGGCCTGAACCCTAAAAAATATATTATTTAGATAAGGCCTAGACAGATAATCTAGTCCAGACTATCTGACAGGTCCAGATCTGTAAATCAGGAAAACAGGACTCAATTAATTAGTAAACATCTCTATGAAATATATTTCTGCTCCCAGAATTAACCCCTACTAATTGGTGGTTGGAATTTGGTCCTTGTCCTTGTACCTATATCTCTACTTTTTAGACTTTAATGGGTTGTGTATGATTTGTAACTCCTTCACAACTGTGACTCTTTCTTTGTGTTCTTTGTTTGAAACCAGTATAAAATAAACTCCAAATACCATAGCATTTGGATCAACATGGGCTAACCACTAGTCTGGTTGTTCTCATTTTCTTTTTCCTGTCTTAACAATCCAACGCCACAAAATGCCACTCAGGACCCCTACCATGTAGAGCTGGCTCTCTATACTGACTGCATTAAGCAATTGAAATTTGATTTGGGCTTCCAATGATGAGGAAATTGAAGGGAGTGAATGGAATATTACAAGCCAAGTTAAGGAATTTTTAAATTTTGGAGGGTGGGCAGGAAATAGCAAATAGGTCCAGTAGATATTATTTCATTAGCATGAAGATAAGGCTGAAGAGATAATGTCAGTTTTTGATGTGCCTTGGATGCAAAGTTAAGGAGTTTTAAATTTATTCTGGAGGCACTTTAATTAATTCAACAAATATATATTAAATGTTTATTATGTATAGAACACTGGTTAGTGCTAGAGACACATACAAAATTTAGAACATAAGGTAATGGGTTTTGGAGGTAGAAGGTATTTTAGAGATAATTCCATGTCTTAATTTTATAGATGAGGAAACCGAGGGCAGAAGTTAAATAGCCAGCCAAAGGTAATAACTCAACTGGACTAAGACATGGTCCAGTCAGCTAAGTGGCAGAGTGGATAGAGTGCCAGGCCTGCATTCAGGAAGACTCATCTCCATGAGTTCAAATCTGTCCTCAGACTTCCTAGATGTGTGACCTCGGGGCACATCATTTGCCTCAGTTTCCTCATCTGTAAAATGAGATGGAGAAGGAAATGGCAAACCACTCCAAGGTCTTTGCCAAGAAAACCCCAAATGGGGTTGCAAAGAGTTGGACAAGACTGAAACGACTGAACAACAACAAAACATTGTCCATACTCTAATGGAAGTCATAGTCTAATAGAGGAATATGACAATGTACAAAATAATTATAATACAAACTAATATATACTAACACTATAGTGCTAATAAATGTTTAAGAGAAATACTTGTACTACCTTTGTGACTTCTGAGGGCAAAAAGTCATTGAGGACTGGAGGGAATCAGGAAAGGCTTCATTATGGAGTTATGTTTTGAGGTAGTCTTTAAGAATGGGCAAGAATTGAAAAGGTGGATGCTTTGGGAAAAGACTTTCCAGGAAAAAGAGCTATTGTGAATTAAGGTATGGAGACAGTATACACATATGTGTGGGGCATTGGAGTGAGTTTGTGGAGAGGGGTATGAGGAATAGTCCTGTCTGACTAAACTGTAGAGCACATGGAAAGGAAAAGTATTGAGATGAGATTGTAAAGGTAGGGTGGCACTCAGTGGAATGAATGACAGAGTAAGTTATGGGGGATAAGTCTTGGAGAGAATGCTAAATCTACAAAAATATTTATAGTAGCCTTTTTTGTAGTAGCAAAAAACCAGAAACAAAGAAGATCTTCAATTGTCAAATGGCTGAGTAAATTGAATAAAATGGAATGTTATCGTATCCCAAGAAATTATAAATTTAAAGAATTCAGACAAACTTGGGAATTTTGCCCTGGTGACATTCTGCACTATGAAGTTGATGCAGAGATTAAAAAAAAAGGAAAACAATATACACAATGATTACAATAATGTAAGTGAAAACAGCACTAAAAGTTAATAGATCAGTGAAATGCCTAGCACAGTGCTTCAAAAATAGTATGGCTTAATAAATGCTTGTTGATTGATAAAGCAATAATCAATTTTGACTCCAGTGGACTGACAATGAAACAACCACCATCCCTCTCATACAGTGTAACTCAAAGAAGTGGTGAATATATGTAAAAAATAAGACACATTTTCTTGCTTACATGGTAATATTAACTCATGTGCAGACTGCATTCTACTTTTTATAAGCTTAAAAAAATAAATTGTCATTTAATAAGTCAATTAACCATTAAGGGAGTATAACTCATCATTTGTCCATGAAGTGGCACTATATTTGAGCACAAATTAAATGGCAGCATCAGACACTCTCTAGAGGACCAGGCATGAGTTTCCTTTCTGGGCTGCATGTGGGAGCCTTCTTAAAGACTACAGTATCTCTTTGACACACTAGAAGCCTGAAAATCTAATGCCTCTGGTCCACATAGTTTGAAAGTGAAATACCACTTTATCAATGTATAGGAAAAATCACCATTGGGCATCATGTTCTACCGTCTACCTGTGAAATTCCCACTGACCTTTTCTCTTTTATATTATTCAGATTGTCCACACTGTGGCCATATGTGGAATGAATGCTTAGTGTAATTGCTGTCTGCCATTTCTGATGATTACTCTCATTACTTCCAGGTGGATTATCTGAAGAGATGTTTAAAATTCTGCTAGCACCTGCATGTCATGGAAGGATTAATGGAAGGTATAGTAGCAATAATAATAACTAGAACTTAGTTTAAAGTTTGCAAAGGGCCATATGTGTATCTCATGATGATGTGCTTTCTGGGGCTTCTCATAAGTCAGGACTTCCCTAAGAGAGCATGGATTAGAGAAAGAAAGCAATCCTATTCTTCATCCCAACCTTTGATAAGGTTTTTTTTAATTGCTTGGTTAGTCCTACTCTATTTTGCCACTTTTGCAAGAGATTGGTCTTGGTCACAGTAGATATCTCAGCTGCCACAGTAGCAGCAAGAAGTGGTACCCGCTGGTGGTCACTCCTTTCCTCCTCCTGCTCCAAAAGCAGTTCTCTGTCACTTTGTCTCAGATACCTAGTTCTTAAGTCGATGGACCAGAATTTTTAACAAAGGCAAAACCACCAAAAGACTAAAAGGATGAAAGAACAATTTGAATTTAAATCTTGTCCTAAGCTTTTTCCTTCCTTCCTTCCTTCCTTCCTATCAAGTACTTTTTGAAACCCCTACCTTCCATCTTAGAATCAATACTGTGCATTGGCTCTAAAGCAGAAGAGTGGTAAGGGCTAGGCAATGGGAGTTAAGTGACTTGCCCAGGGTCATACAGCTAGGAAGTGCCTGGAGTCAGATTTGAACTTAGGAACTCCCATCTCTGGGCCTGGCTCTCAATCCACTGAGCCACCCAGCTACCCCCTGGTTCCATACTTTTCATGTAGTTTTATCCCTTCCCCAAGCAGCTTCTCAGGCACTCTCACTTTCACTGCCTCTCTGACAATTTTTCCTACAGCAAACTTTGAGGACCCTTCTATCTCCCATAGGGATTGAACATGCTGATGTAGGTCTTTACTACAGATGAAAAATTCAGTCTCAATGGTAGTGTGGGAAAAGAGTCACACTAATTCATTACAAGCGGAATTATGAATTTCTCCAACCATTTTGGAAAATAATTTGAAATCATCCAAGAAGAGTTGCAAAAATTCATTATGCCCTCTTATCTAGCAATTCCTTTACTGAGTTTATATCCCAAGGTTGTTATTGTTAACAATAACAATCCCATTTGTATGTTATAGTAGTGTAAACTGGGTATATTCTTGGTGGATAGCCAAAGTGGTATTTAAGGTGCTACAGCAATAATAACAATTCACTCTTAGCCTGTGCTCTACTTTCTGTTAATCTACAGAAAAACAAATCCATTTATTAGGTAGCTAGCTAGCCAACTGACCAGGAAGGGATTGTAGTAAACAATTTGGCCACCAAGTGGGGCTATTATCTAACCCACAAGCTTACTAGTTTGCCTCAGAGGACATTCCTACCTGTAGGGTAGCTGCTCCTCACCACAGGATGCTCTGACTACTCATCTCATCACCCTGAATTCCCAGGACTCACAGTGCACCTCTGGCTCTGAATCATGAATAACTTAGAAGTAAGTTTCAAAAAAAGTGAATACTTCCCATTAATATTAAAATTATGAAAATATCATTTTGGCCCTAGAGGACAGCTCCATTTGAGTGGGACTTCTGTTTTTCAGTCATGATTCTTCTACGTTATTATTGTTTTTTTTTTTTAATCTTTTTTTCCAAGATTACTGAAGGAGTCATGGATCTCTTTGGCTGTCTGGAGAAGCCTATGGATCTATCCTCAGAATACTATTTTTAATGCAATAAAATAAAATTAATTGGATTATAACAGAAAACATTTGTATTGAAATAGTTGTAAATTTTTGTTTAAATTCACAGACTTTCTGTGATGAACCCTTGCTCTACATTCATATTGTTATATCAGTAATGTATAGTAATGTACTCTGTGGTTATACGCCTTCCTGAAGCAAAAAAAAAAATTGATCAAGATACATTTGAAGGGCTAAAAAAGAAAGAGCTAATCCATCATGCCCTCAGCCTAACTGCTCCCCACTAATCCTGCCAGTACTATGGGGATTGGGGTATCTGGGGAAAAATTCCAATTTCTCCCAGCAAGTAAAGGTCATGAAAGGATTAAAAAGAGGAGTTGCACTTCTAGACCTTGATAGGGAGGGCAAGGCAGGAAACTCTAGGAAAGTTGGGGCTAAGAAAATGGTCCTACTTGAGATTTTTCCAACAGAATTCTGTCCTTCTCAGGTCTGGTCTCTCCCAGAAAAGTGGTCCCTGATCACTGCAGCTCTCCAAATGGGGAGGAAGAGAGGATTTCTTTCTCCTCATTCTCATTACCAATGGCTACTTGTAGGAGAATAACTTTCCCAGTAGGAAAATACATGCTCTGTACTAAGGATTGAGAATCAGTTGGAAGTTGAACTACAAAAAAAAGAATAGGTTCAGAGGAAAATCAAATTACTGAGAAGAAATGCACAAGATGAATTCACATTAGAAGGAAAAATAAGGATTCCCAGAAGTAATTGCACATGTTTTCATGGCAGAAAAAATTAGAATTCAAAGTAAATTGATAAGAATGTACAAAAAATAAAGAAATAGAGGAAAGAGTAGGAAAAAAATTAATTTTTTAAAAAGAATATACATCTTAGAGTCTTGGAAAAAGAACTGAGTGAACCAAAAGTAATTACCAAAGGGAGAAAAAATTGCCAGGCCAGATGGATTTAAAAGTGAATTATAAAGCAGTTACCTATGTTCCAAAATTTAATCTCAAAAAATAGAGACAGACAGCACATTCTACCAAACTTTTTTCATGAGATAAACATGGTCCAGATACCCAAACAAGGAAGACACAAAACAGGAAAAGAATGATAAGTAAATCTCACTAATGAATATTGATGCAAATGTTTTAAATAAAATCTTAATAAAGAGACTGAAATTTTGTATCCAGAAAAAAAAAAGTTCACTGTGATTAAATTGGATCCGTATCAAGAGTACAAGGATTGTTCAACATTAGAAAAACAATAAGCGTAATTAATCATATAAACAAAAAATAACAAAAACCAAATGATTGTCTCTATAGATGCCAAAAAACCTTTGACAAAAAATAGAATTCATTCATATTGAAAATCCTAAAAAGTATAGGCATGGCTTCATTAATATAACAAAAGATTATATTCACAAATAGAAATATGTACACACACACATATAGTTGTGCCCCCATGGCTAACCATAGGGGGAGAAATTGGAAAATTTGGAAAATTCCAGAAAAAAATTTAATAATTCATAAGTCTCAAACTGCCCACCCACAAGGGAATACAGACTATAAAAAGGTGAAGTCCTCCAGCCCGATATATATGACTCGTCTCCCTTTGTCCCCATACCAACGCTCCCATGTGAACCTTTCTTTCAGTTTCAGTTTGCCTCTAGTGTTCTCAATGGACCCATTCATTCTAGTGTTATCATTACAGCAGTGTCTTCATCTAAGAAAGCCCTCATGGACTGTCATAATGGCCCCAAAGCATAAGAGTAATGGCACTGGTAGTGCAGTTATGCCCCTGTATCTGCTGATTCAGTAATCTGATAATTCAATTACCCCCAGTTAACAAGCAAGTGTTTAATTATATCCATGCTTTCAGCCATCCACAGTAGGTCTTAGACTGTTTACCCTGCAGGTACGGGTGTCCTACTGTATACAATTTTTAGAAACATATATTTAAAAGCTAATATTGCTTATAATGGAGGGACATTAGAAAATTTTCCAGCGTATATCCAGTAAAACAAAGATGCTGCCTATCTCTGCTGTGATTTGATCTAGTTCTTGGAGCATTGCAGTTCAAGCAATATGATGTAAGAAGAACCAGGAGAGCAATGTACATACATAATGACTACTACAATATAAATGAAAAGAACATAGAGCCTGAAGCTGAATGCTTTGTAATTATAATAAATAAGTTTGTTCCCTCAAAAAGAGATCTTTCTTTCTTTCTTTCTTTCTTTCTTTCTTTCTTTCTTTCTTTCTTTCTTTCTTTCTTTCTTTCTTTCTCTCTTTCTTTCTTTCTTTCTCTCTCTCTCTCTCTCTCTCTCTCTCTCTCTCTCTCTCTCAGCTAAA
>NC_058130.1:705174081-705253564 GCF_016433145.1 Gracilinanus agilis
TTTCTTTCTTCCTTTCTTCCTTTCTTCCTTTCTTCCTTTCTTCCTTTCTTCCTTTCTCCCTCTTTCTTTCCCCTTACCTTCTGACCTTCTGTCTTAGAATCTCTACTTTGTATTGGTTTCAAGGCATTAGAGCAATAAGGGCTAGGCATTGGGGGTTTTAAAGCACCTTGCTCAGGGTCACACAGCTATTAAGTATCTGACGCCAAATTAGAACCCAGAACATCTCATCTCTAGGTCTGATTCTCAATCTACTGAGCCACCCAGCTGCCCCCCCAAAAAAGAGATTTTTAAAGTAACTCCTTCTTTTCCTTGTAGAGGTAGGAGACTAGAGTTAGGCAGTGTAGTTTTGACAAGAGAACAAACCCAAAGTATAAACATTGGCAAAGAGAAGTTGGAACTTTTCCTGCAGATGATATGTGGAAGTGTACTTGGAAAATCTCAGAGAAGTGAAGGAGCTAATAGAGATGTCCATTAAGTCGGAACAAATTTGCAGAACATAAAATGGATCCATAAAAAATAACAACAAAAACAACAACAATCTGGCATTTCCTGTACTAAAAACAGGAAGAAATGACAAAAAGAGACATTCCACTCAAAATAACTACAAAACAAAATATCTGGGAGTTAACTTACCAAGGCATGTATTCACTTCTTTATAAGACAACTACAAAACACATTTTCGAGAACTGAAGGGAGACTTTAGTAATTATAGAGATTTTCTCTATTTAGGCCATGCCAGTGTAATTAAAAAGACAATAGCACCTAAATTAATTGAAAATTTTAGCTCTACTTCACTTGAATTAAAGAGGGAAAACTATTTAGTGTTAGGCAAAAGAATGATGACATTCATTTAGAAGAACAACATAGCTAGAATCTCAAAGGAAAGAATGAAGGAGAAAAGTACAAATGAAGGGAAGATGACATTACCAAGAATCAAACTATATTATAAAGCAGATGTCATCGAAAGGATTTGGTACTAGTTGAAACTGGGAAGTACACATTAGTGTAACAGACTAGATAAGAAAGAAATAAAAATGTCTATGTACTGTTGGATAGGAGTAACTGGGTGGCACAATGGACAGTATGCTAATCTTGTAGCCAGGAAGATGATTCTTCCTGAATTCCACTCTGGCCTCAGACACTTACTAGCTCTGTAAACCTGGGCAAGTCACTTAAGCTTGTTTGCCTCAGTTTCCTCATCTGAAAAATGAGCTAGAAAAGGAAATGGCAAACTACTCCAGTATCTTTGCCAAGAAAACCCCAAATGGGGGCACAAAGAGTCAGATACAATTGAACAATAAGAAGGGTGTCACAAGAAGGACCAGGAAAGTGCTATGCCTAATGAACTGAGAACCTGAAAATGAATTCTGTATAATTGTAATGACTCAGCTTATCCCCTAAAATGGGATAAGAAAATAGATCTCCTTCCCTTCTTTGCAATGGTGAGAGACTCTGCTCAATATTCCATATACTATCAGATACAGTTGATCTGATGTTGATTAGTTTGGCTGAAGTGCTTTTAAAAAATTTTTTTTAATCCTTTGCTATTTATAAGGGATGGTTCACTGGATAAGGTAGGGTATATCTATCTATCTATCTATCTATCTATCTATCTATCTATCTATCTATCTATCTATCTATCTATCTATCGAAATGAAAGTCATGTAGAAACAAGAAATACAATTACAATTTTTATTTATATGAATAAAAATTTAAAATGAAAAGAAATTTTAAAAGGTAAATCTAAAAGAAAAAAAATTACAATTTCATAAACCCATGAATAAAAATCCCTGGGAGGAAGGACTCCTTTTTAAATAGGAACTACAGTGAAAACTAGAGAACAAGTTGGCAGAAATTAGGATCGTCAAAATTTTACACCACATGCCACAATAAGCTCAAAATGGATGTGTGACTTGGATATAAAAATTATAACATTATAAAAATATTAGTAAAGAATGAAATTAGACACTTTTTATAACTATGACTGGGGTAGAATACTTAGTTAAAACAGAATCAAGAAGATTATAGAAGATAAAATAGGCAATTTTGACTGGAAAGTTTGTAAAAGTTTTTGCATGAATAAAATCATTAAAACTATTGGTTATTGAACAAATCAATAAATGATAGAGTAGGGAAAATGCTGATGTTAATTATCACTGAAAAAAATTCTGATATCCAAAATGCATAGTGAATAGATACAAATATAAAACATTAAAAGCCATTTCCCAATAGAAAAGTGACCAAAGAATATGAAAGTTTTCAAAATATTTGTGAAAGGTAACATGTCAATAAACCCCAGATCATTAATTACTAAGAGAAAAGCAAATGAAAACAACCCAGGAGTTTAACCTCACTCCATGCAGATTTGGCAAAGAGAGGGAAAAAAAAGATGGGAATACTGCAGGGATAGTAGGAAGTCAAGCACACTAAATCCCCTGTTGAATGAGCTCTGAAGTGGTCTTATCCTTTTGGATTTCAGTTTGAAGTTATGTAATAATAGTAATCAAATGATATCCTCTGACCTAATGATCCCATGACTGGGTGCATACCCTAAGGACATCGAAGATAAAAACAAAGGTTGTCATAGCACTTTTTGTACAGCAACAAATTGAAAATTAAGTGATTACAACCAATTCAATTGGAAAATAATTGGAAAAAACCCATATGAATTAAGAGAGAAATGTGGAAGAAGAAATGATGGATATGAGTAATTAAGAAAAATGGGGAAAGACTTGCAGGAACTGTTTTAGAGTGAAGTAAGCAAATGAGATAATATTTATAAAGTGCTTTCAAACCTTAAAATACTATATGTATTCATAATTATTGTTCTTATTAACAATGATAATAAAGAGATCCAAGAGAACAACATAAATAATGGAAATGAGATCACTAAGTTGAGTTCTGAGTAATAAAATGCTCATGTTCCATGTCTCAGGCTAGGTGCAGGACATCCCCTTCCCTCCTCTTTTCTCAGGAAGCTTTTTCTCCTATTTGCCATTCTGCAGAGAACACTGACCATACAAACAAGGGTAAGGAACCACTGATTTTCTTCATGCAGAAATTCTCAAAAGTCTTAGTATAATTTAAAGCTTCAAGACCTTTGGGGGTATAAATGCTTCAAACTTACAAAAAAAATCAAGAGTTTAATTATTTATGTTTCTTGGACATTTAGTTGTGTGAATTTTAAATAATAAATTAAAAAATTTAATAACAAGATGGAGTACCTTGTCATTATCCATTACTTGTGTGTTAATTTCTGGAAAATTTCTTTCCCAAACTGGTGGATCAATAGAGAAGGTACACTTGCTTGACCATCCTGGTCACCTGATCTATTTCCATTAGATTTTTTTTTGGTGGCATCATGTCAAAACTATTGGGTAGGGGACAGGCTGGGTGGCTCAGTGGATACAGAGCCAGGCCTAGAGATGAGAGGTCCTAGGTTCAAATCTGACCTCAGTCACTTAACCCCCATTGCCTAGCCCTTAAAACTCTTCTGCCTTGGAACCAATACATGGAATTTATTCTAAGGCAGAAGGTAAGGGTTTTAAAAAACCCAAAACCGTTGGGTACGCTCCACACCAGAACTTCATTCTCAAGATGATCTTAAGGTGAGGATTACAAATGAGATCCTTTCAGTCATTGAACATCAACTAAAGGTTCAAAAACTGATTGAGGGTTGTATAGCATAAGAAGGTGGTTATATAGGAAATAGCAACATTTTGGTTTTTTAAAATTTCCTTTACTTTATTTTCGGTTACAAATCTACACATAAATTTTTCAAGATTACATGATTCATGTTATCTCCCTCCTCTCTCCCCTAGTTGACAAACAATTCCACTGGGTTTTACATCATTCAAAATCTAGGAAATATCAAAATTTAAATAATTTACATTTTAAATACTGGTTTTTTGGGGTAATTTTTTAGCATTTACACTTCTGAAGTTATCAAAGCTTAAACCTTTTGGGACACTCTGTAGAACAGTGGGAACAAACAGTATCCAGGAAAAGAACAGAGGAACAGGGGGAGGGGAACAGTATGTGGGCATACACAGGCACTAATGGACTCTGCCAAATGGAGCAGAGAACTGGCTTCTCTAACTCGTTCCTCTCCCAGAGACAAGTCTGGACAATTGCTTCCTTCTCTGACAGTTTCCCAGAAGAGGGAGATTGTCTTTGAGGGGTATTTGGGGCCAGCCTATCAAATCTGCTCTGACCAACATCACTCCCACTGGTTACACTCTCTCTTGGCCAAGCATCCACGGCATTGTTAATGGAATCAGTAGAAGCAGCAGCTACAGTTTCCTCTGAGTCTTTGTAGGGATGTAGATTTAGGGCTGATTAAATATTTGAACTTGGAAAAAGTCCACCAGGGAACAAGATGAGGGAAAAAATTGAATTCTTCACCTCATGACCGGGAGTCTTTTCCCTTCCTTCAACCCAAATTCTTTGTGAATAGTCATGGATATCCCCATCCCATGATGTCACTGGCTGGTGGAGTGAGGGCAACCTCATGTTGTTCATGGGGAGCCTGTTGCCAGTGTATGGTGGGGAAAAAATGAAGGATGATGGATGAGGCACCCTAATAGGATGAGAGACAGAAATGAGTGAGATGATGGAGAAACTAGAATTCGAATAGGGATCGAACAAATGAGGAGAGGTGGATTCAAGCCAGAGACAGATGATACAGCATGGTTGTGACCATATTCCACTGTGCAGTATTGGGGGGGGGATTATTCTTCCTGGTAAATGGAAGGAGAGGATCTTCTCCCCCCTGCCCCCCGGGGGTCTCTATAGGTCAGAGATGCTAGTGTTTGAACTGCTGATGAGGGCAAGATTGCTTGGATTCCAGATACACCAGAAAGACCTGCCAGACACGAGCAAATGAAGGCAGTGTGCTAAGTGGGGGGGATTTCAGGAGCTGTGGTAATGCTCCCTGGGAGATTGCCAAGATTTTAGATGCTCCAGTTACCAGTCTGCTAAATTACCAGGAGCAGATAATTTCCACCTGGGATACAGTCCAGGAGTCTGGATGTTACTGAAATGATTCCTTAATGTATTTATTTAATTAATAAGCATTTATTTTCTTTCCTTCCTCCAGCTGAACAAAAAGAAAAAGAAGGAACCCTTTCAACAAATACGCATAGTCAAACAAAGCACATTTCTGCATTAGCCGTGTTTAAAAAAACGGATGTCTCCTTTTGCAGCTTGAGTCCATCATCATCTTTATGTCTGCATGCTTCATTAATGGTTCTCTGGCAGGGCAACTAGATAGCACAGTGGATAGACAGGCAGGTAGAGTTGGGTGGACCTAGGTTCAAATTTGGCCTTAGAAATTTCCCTAGCTGTGTCACTTTTTATTTTTTAGATGCCAACTTTTTATTCTTGCTCTGGAGAGAGGAGTTACATAATTAGGGTATCCAATACCAGGACCCCCAATTGTCTAGCCCTTACTACTCTTCTGTCTTGTAATCAATACTTAGTATCAATTCTAAGACAGAAGGTCCTTAAAGACTTTTTTTTAAATTGAGGGCAGCTAAGTGATTCAGTGGATTGAGAGCCAAATCTAGAGATGGGAGGTCCTAGGTTAAAATCTGATTTAGGACAAGTCACTTAACTCCCACTCCTAGCCCTTATTGTTCTTCTACCTTAGAACCCACATACAGTATTAATTCTTTTTTTTTTAAAGGCAATGGGGATTCAAGTGACTTGCCCAGGGTCACACAGCTGGGAAGTGTCTGAGGTCAGATTTGAACCTAGGACATCCCGTCTCTAGGCCTGACTCTCAATCCACTGAGCTACCCAGCTGCCCCCACAGTATTAATTCTAATATGGAAGGTAAAGGTTTAAAAATATATAGTCTTCTGGAAATATGGTCTTCTAAAATCTTTATTTTTTAATTGTTTAATTGTTCAAACAATTCTTGTTATTGTTCCTTACGGTGTTATTGTTGTTGCATAAATTGTTCTCCTGACTCAGTTCAATTCATTTCATTCTGCCTCAGTTTATGCAAGTCTTCATGGGTTTCTCTGAAAATAGCTATTTCAAAATTTTTTTGGCTCAAAATATTCTATTGCAGAGAATATGTATCTTAACATACATAAAATATTATATGTATATTTTAAGTTGCTATAGTTACTGGGAAATGAAGGTTTCTGTTCTTTCTAGGAACAGCTGGGGCTCCATAGCCCAGAAGTTTTAATGTTATTTTTGAGGTTCATTGTTTCAGGTGTATCTCCTATGTTTTGTGACCCCATTTGGAATTTTCTTGGCAAAGATACTAGAGTGGTCTGCCATTTCCTTCTCCAGCTCATTTTTACAGATGAGGAAATTGAGGCCTACAGGGTTAGCAGCTAGGAAGTGTTTGACACTCTATCTACTGTGTCAGTTAACTGTCCCCAATTTAATACTATACTTTCATTTTTATTCTAATCAGCAAGTAGAAACAAATCAGTCCAGAGCCTCCAGGGACTCCCAGCCTCCTCTTAGTGAATTAAAAATCATCTCAAATTCTGTTTCATTATTCTAGGCCATAAAATATTGATTGATCAACTATAGATAAATTTATTTGAATGGCTTCTGCACTGATTCCCAAGTGATTTTCCTTTTTTCCCCCAACTTCCTGGGACTAGTTTCACATTAATAGATTAAAGCACATTTGCTAATTAGAATAAAAATGAAAGTACAGGTGCTCTTTCAAAAGGAATAGTTTGAGCTTGGATCCACTAGTGAGTTTTTTAGGGTGGGGAAGAGAAGGGAATAAGCATTTATGTAGCACCTACTATGTGCCAGGCACTGTGTTAAGTGCTTTACAAATATTATCTCATTTGATCCTTACAACAAACCCTGTCAAGTAGGTGCCATCATTATTCCCATTTTACAGATGAGGAAACGGAGGCAAACAATATTAAGCAACTTGCCTTAGGGCCACATAGCTGATAAATGCTTGAGACTAGATTTTAACTCAGGTCTTCCTGACCCTAGGTCTAGTTTTCTATCTGCTGCACAATGTAGCTCCTGCAAGATATATAAAAGCACTGCCTGCCTACCTACCTGCTTGCTTTTCCTTTTAGTACTAAAATACAGGGGCATTCTTGTGAAGAAGAACCTCTGTACCAAGTGGTATGCTTGTAAGTGGTTTAACAACCAGCTCCCTGGGGGAAACACTTTAAAATTTAATCTGAATTAACATTTTCTCTATTACTTTAAAAAAAAACACCCTTACCTTCCAACTTAGAATCAATACTGTGTATTGGTTCCAAGGCATCTGTGGGTCAGAGTAGGCAACCTAGAAGTTTCAGGTGAGGCTGAATGCTTAGGATACTAAAGATACTCCTAGAGACATACAGGGGGATCCGTAAGAGATTCTGTTGGCCTAAGATAGTACGCAGCAGGGTTGTAGGGTGTAGAACCCTGGTGTACCATTGTGGAAGCCCCACGAGTGAAACCCAGGACAGTTACTGAACTTTGAACCTCTGGTGACCATCCTGGAAAACATCGGGGGCAAAACCCAGGAAACTGTGGGTGAAATGATTCCTTCCTTTTCCCCCTTGAGGCTCTGATCATGGGAAGTGGTTCTCTCCCCACCTAGCAAAATTATTTGGGCCCCCCTACAGGTTCTAAAGAATTGGGAAGATGGAGGGAGTTGTGATTTCAGATCTTTCTATGAGTGATTGGGCTCATCCTTGAAGGAATTTTGTGGAATCTTTCACCCGCCATTTCAGCTAGTAAATGCACTCGTCTATAATACAACTGTGTAACCCCTTTTAGATCACTCCCAGTCAGAAAATAAATCATAATATCAAAGAGAATGGGACAAACACAAAGCATTTTGATGAATTGTGTTAGGAATTTACAATTGTGGTTCTCAGACTTTTTTATCTCAAGGTCTCTTTATCCCTTAGAAATGTGAAAGACCCCCAAAGAGCTTTTGTTCATAAGGGTATAAATATATCTCAAGTTATTGACCATAGTAGGCATAAAAACATATTCGTATTATTATGAAATTAGTTTTGATCTCACAGACCCTTAGAAAGGGTCTCAGGAACCCTCAGGATTCCTAGACACTTTGACAAGCATTGCTCTAGGCAAAAGAACCTAGGACTGACCACATCATTTTTGGGGACCACCTGGAAAGTTGAGTATTTGCAGATATCCTCTGCCTGCTTCCCTCTATAGATAACTTATTGCTGAGTTGAGTTCCTCTGATTGGTTGCTGAGTCAGAACTCTGTGGATATAATAAAGGAGTGACCTGCTCCTCCAAGTTCCTCTTCCTTTATTGATTTAACAAGTGAGAAAACTATTTAGAGTTGTGTCCAGGAGAGCTGGCTGGAGGAATAGTAGAAGTCTTTCCACCATCATCTTGTACCATATAGCTATTAACACATCCTACATAGGCATCCTCATGCCTGGGATGGAGCCACTTCTCTTGGGTTTCTTTCCCAAATACAGAGACTAAAGAGAAAACTTGAGATGGACAGGTCTAGGCAAACTTGTGAGTTTCAGAAGGTCCTGAGAAGTCAAACAAGGCAGTGCCCATTAGAAGGGATGATTATAGTTGTAGCATCAGAAGTGGAGTGGCATTCAAGGAAAGAGTTGACATCACAGAGAGAGAAGGGGGAGAAGTCCCAGAAAAGAATCTCACATCTAGATTATATTTTCTATTTGGTCTGTCTTTTTTACTCAGTCATGGTAAAATGTAGAATGGCTAATTGGAAGAATTGTAAAACTACTTTTTATGAGTAGTTTTATACTTACTTCCAACATCCCAACAGAGTATAACCTCATTGTAAGTTGAGTTTCTGAATCTTGTTACAATCATTCTGTTAATATATGCCATGATTCTCTTGTTTAACATTGCTTTCTGGGCAGGAATAAAATGACCTGTCCTCTCAAAAAAGAAACTGGGCCTCAGGAATCACCTTCAGCTGGAGTCACCATCCTGACCTGCCTCTTAGAGGATACTTGGATGAGTGGATAGCTGACTTTCCCTTCCTGTCTTCTGGAAAGAGTTAAATTCCAGCTGAAGGTCAACAAGTCCTGGCTGAGTTGAACACTGGAGCAATATTTATTTAGATGGGCTAATGTCTTCTCTACCCTTTTGTATTTCTCTGCTTTCATTTTTTCCACCTCTTTTGTAAATAAAAGCTATTAAAATAAAAATAATGACTTGTCCTTTACATAACTCATAATTCACTGGCTACCTCTTTTATTTCCCCCACTGTGGGGAAAGGCTATACTAGAGCCAAAAATAGAATTGCCTCCATAGTAGCTAAGATAAGGGGAATAAGTCATTGAATGTGAAAACGAGGAAGACTACATCCTTTATTGAGAAGGCAGGCTTTCTCAGAGCTAAACCATGGGCAAACTCTAGAGGCAAGAAAGGACAAGGAATGTCACATGTAAATAGCCCTTGTGACCCCAGCTTGGTAGTTCCTAGGTAACCACTCTACTAGACTAGAATATGAACAAAATAGAAGTAAAAACATTAGAAATGTGATGTGTCATGATGAGCCAAGAAAGTGCAGGGGATTTTTAAAATTCCAGGAATAGGACCTGACTTATAGAATATGGGCTGATTTTGGAGAAGGCTTTCAAGAATCCTTGGAATAGCAAGAAGATCAAATCAGTCAATATTTAAAAGAATTAATTCATATTGTTTGTTGGAAGGTCAAATACTGAAGCTGAAGCTTAAATACTTTGGCCACATAATGAGAAAACAGGAGTCATTGGATAAGTTCCTGATGTTGAAAGCAAAAGGAAGAGAGGATGGTAGAGAATTAGGTGGATAAATTGTCTTATGAAAATAATGAACATGAACTTAGACAGACTTGGAGGATGGAGTGGAGGTTAGCACAGCATGTTATGGTCACCAAGAGTTGGACATGACTCAACAACAACAACAACAATGAACAAGGATAATGTGAAAAGAATTAAAAGGCATTATAAAAGACTTGGACAAATGTGATCATTTCATATTTAAATAATGAACAACTGGTCATTCCCAATTTTCTGATGTGATCAATGTAGGGATAATACTATGAAAACTGAAATCTGAGCTTCCTTCTAATGAAGAGAATTTTCTTAGTTTTAAAAGGGCAAGCATAGAAGTGTGGGTATGATGAAGCTCTTGATAAAATTTGAAAATAATGCTACACTTGCTGGTAGTGCTGGGAATGGGTGATTCTTGCCACAGGGACACAATTCTAGGTTTTTAAAGAAAGTACCCATATTCTCTGAGAATAGAACTGGTAGAGACATGGATCAGTCAGGCAACCTAGAAAGAGAGAGAGACTGAACCTAGAATTACACTAATATGGAGAAGTCCTAAGTGAGAAAAGTCTCTTGACCAAAGCAACTTGGCACCTTCTTTGTAATTTATACTTTTAAGAGGGCTAGCTGGAGGACTCAGAAATTAAGTGATATAATGATCAAAATTCTTGACAGCCAATATTTCTTAATTTTAAGTTAATTTATTAATCCACCTCTCAAGAAAATTAAAAATGGCCAGTAAACACTCTCCATAATTGAATAGGAACCGATGAGAGTGAGTGGGGTGCAAGAGAGAAAATTCCTCTGGTGCATGTCTTATATGTCCTTGTGATCTCATCTTTTAGTTTCTCCCCTGGACATCCCAAGACATCTCTGATTGGTAAATAGCCCCTGAGGAGGTAGGGTAAGAGATCCTAACTCCTCCCTCATTATTTCATCACATGAAGTGGGGTGAGGCCTCGAGGAGGTACCAATATATCTCTTCCTCCTCATCCTGTGGCTGGGTCATGGTGGTCCAAAATGGTAGCTAGAGCTTGCTGACTTTTCTTACCTAAGAGAGTTCTTGTTTACAGTTAAATAAGGAGCAGGTCTCCACCTTACCTCTAATAAGAGCCAGCCCGGTGAGATGCTCTAAGGTCTAGGAGTAAATCACTTTTTCTTGGAAGCTGACTGACCTTCAAAAACAGACTTAAGAAAAGTTTTATATAAAAACCATTACAATACAATATTAATTTTCCATAGTGACTTGTCCAGATGGATTTTTTCCAGTTTGAGTAAATGTCTTAAGGTATCTCAGAGGTGCTTGTTACTTCAGTGGTTTACAAAGAAAGAACTACATCCACTTCAAAGTATTGTTGTATGTGGATGACAATATAGTTTTCAAGATACTGGAAGAACATGAGAAAAGACTGATGTGTTTGATTAGGAAAAGCTAGTCTGAAACTATCAATGGCCAAGTATTTATATCTTAGAAATCTCTTTCAAGGATATAGTTTCCATAGTATTCTCACCCAGGTACTCCTCTATGTTTCCCTTTCTGAATTTTGGATTCCTATACATGATTGCACATATATTTTTTGTTTTTAAATATGCTTTCAGTGATCTCTTGAGTTTTAAAAATTTCACTGTATTTTCTCTAGCATTCTTTCCCCTCCCCCTTGCAGAAAGCCATTCTATATAACAAATTATATTTTTAAAGACAAAAAAGAAAAAGAGGAAAAAATCAGCATAACTGATTAGCACATTGAAAAAGTCTGAAAATGTGTGTGATGGGCAACACTTGGAACCTCCCACTTCTTCAAAGGGAAATAGAATGAGAAGGTCTTCTCATATCTCTTCTTTCAAGTCATGCTTGTTCTTTATAATTTTATAGCATTCACTCTTGATTCTTTTGGTTGTTCTTTCCATTTTACATTGCTGCAGTCGTACATATTGTTTTCTTGGTTCTGTTTACTTCATTTTGCATCAGTTCTACAGATCTTTTACACTTCTCTGTATTCAATACATTTGACAGTTCTTATAGTTTCAGTAATATTCCATCACATTCATGTTCCACAATTTGTTATCATTTCCTAATCAATGGGAATACTTTGTCTTTGTGTGTATTCCTAATATAAAATGTTACTCCACTACTCTTTTAAATGGATATTCTAGTCCTTTTAACCAAAGTAATGCCTTTTCATAACCATGGTCCAGTCATCAATCACATATTGCCTCAATGATACTTATGCTTCAGTGATACAATGGATCTGCGATCTTTCAGCTACAAATTATCCATGCTTTCTTATACTATGTGATTTTCCTTTCCATGTTCTCTTATAAATGTCTCACAGAAAATTTACCCAACATATTGTAATCCTTCCTCTAGGTATTTTTACATTTCTTGGATACTAGTGCTGTTGTAGGTTTGCAAGTCTTAAAACACTATAATTTCTGATTAATCAAAGTTGCAAGTGATCCAAAGGATAATGGGGAGATTTATGGTGGGAAGGAGTTGCTAGATATTTCCATTCATGGATAATATGCAAGTATAGTGTATGGCTACATTGACCCCATCCACTTAAAAGTAATTACATTTTGTTAAGTCAACACTTCTCTAGATTGACTAAGTCAGAAGTGAACAGGAACATGCCTTCTACAACCTCCTTGAATTGAAAACATTGTGTGAGAAATGTGATTGCACCCTAAGGAACTTTTATTAAAAGGAGCTATCTCAGACCAGGTAGAGATTCTGAGAGAGGAAGAAGGGGGGTGATACAGAGTGGAGCCAAGAACCAGCAGCTCAGGGGCAACCAGTAAAAGGAGAAAAAGAAAGAAAGACTGAACTACGACAGAGAAGGGGGCTACTGAGGAGGGTCATTGGCTATACAGACATTTTAGAGCAAAAGATTCAAGCTGAGTTAAGTCCTGAGAAGAGAGCAGCTCTTTCCTGAATTTTCTCTCCTACAAACACTATGATATAATTTGCTGTTTCATTACGCAAACATTTTCAGTAAAATAAATTTTGCAATAATCACAGAGGCCAGAGGTTATCTAGAAATAGAAACAAATGTAAAATCAGGCAGAGTCCAACTTTTGTTGAAATGTCATGCATTTTTCTAAGTGGACCCAGAATGATTATGATCAAATTCAAAACTCTTCATCTGAATTAAATTCCCTAAAGCAGAAGAGGGAGTCATGTGAATCTACAGAGACCTTTATATTGCTGCCTAGGCTTACAAAGAACTAGTTGTAGTAACAGTATTATACAAGTGGCACGAGGGGAGGCATGAGGAGATACCTCAGGGAGATGTATAATTAGAAAAGGAGGTAGACTGGCTGATTCTTTGCATTAAGAGCAAGGGATTATAGATGGACATCTGTGTATTGCAGTTATACTTATGTAGCAGAGGCCATCCCCTTCAACCCCCTTGGAACATGCTCAGAGTGACCATGTGGTAGATGATGGAAGATGGTGGTGGGATGGTTTCTCTGGCCATATGTGACTCATCTCAAAAGGGCTCACACTGTAAGATAACAAGAAGTCTTTTTATAGACAGTGGAGTCGGAAGAACTGGCGACCCAGTAGTCTTTCCCAATGGGTATGCTGCAGCCTTCTCATACAGGTCCCAGACAGCCAGTTGTTAAATTTTTAGTGTGACCATTCACATCTCAGAAACTGTCAAAGCTACAAATCAGGGATTGATATATTATTTAGTTGGTTTTCTAGATTTAAAAAAGTGATGGAGAAAATGTTAATAATGGAAATTAAATTTTAAAATGTAAAATGTAAATTTTAAAATGTAAAATAAAATGTAAAATGGAATATATGTATAAACCAGATTGAATTGTTTCTTAGCTCTGGGAGGGGGAGGGTAGAAGAAGGAGACAATATGGACCATATAACTTTGGAAAACTTATGTGGAAATTTGTTATTTTAAAATAATCAATAAATTTTAAAAATAAAATGTATCACATATACCTTTTTTCCTCCTAGAAAAATTGTACATACCTGGCCTGTGACCCTTCCTTCCTTTCTAGCTGAAAATCATGCAGGTCTGTTTTGGACTGTATCCTTAGATGCATGGGGGAGAGGCAGCTGGCTGTGAGCATATGGCCATTGAGTACATGTCCTGCCCAAGACAAGCCTGAGGCTGGGTTTGGGCTGCCTCTTTTGTGTCTCCTTTCATGAGTGAATAGCAACCTGGAGACATGGCAATATCTAGGCTTGATAGTGACCTTCATGAGTTCAAGAGGTCCAGAAGTCGGTGAGGGTGGCTGATGTGGTTTCTGCAGGAATGATGGTGTTTATTAAGAGCAGGGGAGCTTGCCATTGACGTGGGGACTGGCTTGACTATTTGAGCAGGAGATGTATTCCAGGGATTATTTGGACAGAGCCTAGCTGAGATGAAACAAAAATTCCCTAAATAGTAGCCCTGCAAACTGCTTGGCGTTTCAGATTAGATTTGCAGCAGATTGTTCTAGTAGTTCTATGTTAAATGTCTGAATCCTGTTCTATTAATGTGTGTTTGTGAGTTTCTTATGCATGGCATCCCTTTTTGTGTGTGTGTTGGAATTTTTGTATTGGAATCTGATTCTTATTGGGCACTGAATATTTATCTTTTGGGGGGGAGGCATTAGATATAAGCCTTACGTAAAATAGCACCTGGCATACTAGGGGTGAGGGACTTTAAAGCAAATGACCATGAGATCAGGAGGCATTTGTTTCTCAGTCATTTCAGTCTTGTGGTGATCCTATGTGGGGTTTTCTTGGCCAAGCTATAGGAGTGGTTTGCCATTTCTTCCTCCAGCTCATTTTACAGATAAGGAAACTGAGGCAAACAGGGGCAAGTGACTTGCTCAGGGTCACAGAGTTAGAATCTAAGGCCAGATTTGACCTCAGTTCTTCCAGACTCCAGGGAGGAGGTTCTATCCACCACCTTACTGCACAGGAACCACCCAGCTGCCCCATCAGGAAGCATAACCGCTCTAAGTAAAGGCAGGCTCTCCCTAAACTGAACTAACTACATGTCTGAAAGAGAGACAGAAAAAGGCAAGTTTTCTAGGACATTAATGATCTGTCATTGGTTTCTTTCTTGAAGTTAGGGCTTATAAGATTAAAAATATGGAAGGATCTGCATGAAATTATGAAAAGTGAAATGATCAGAAACAAGACAATATTATATACAGCGACAGAAATATTGCTTGAAGAATGTCGTCTACCTCTAAAGAACCAATAAATAGAAACAAGTAAGACATAGTTTTATATAAACATATATGTTTTTGTCTAATGATACCCTCTTTAGGGCAGGAATGGGAGGGAGAGAGGAAGATGCCTGGGAATTTTAATGTAAAACAAATAATTAAATTTTAATGTAATAAACAAATTTAATGTAATAAATAATTAAATTTTAATGTAATAAACAATTAAAAATTTTAAAAAGGCATAAGGCAAAATGTTCTTCTTTGTATCGGGTTGTTACTTCACCTGGTTTATAATTTATACTTTGCACATTTCTAACCTGATCTGCAGTGAATCTGACATTACATGCTTTATTATTGCCTTTCTTCTTGGAGCCAACACTTGCCCCACCCCAGGAACAGTTTGGGACCCACAGAGCCAGTGTTCATTGCACTAAGGGGTATGGTTCAGTGCAATTGCTTGCAGGGTTTTATCTATGTAAGGCACCAATTTATACTCAAAACATGAGCTATAGCAGCACACTCAGATAAACTTGCATAAATGCTCCTGGCACTGACTCAATTTTTAGCTACAAATGGAGGCTTCTAGCTTCTGTTTTGCATTAAAGTTTTGGGAAATGGATTAATTTCCCAGCAAAAAATGATTTCTAACATTTATATTTATTATGTGCCAGGCACTGTGCTAAGCACTTAACAAATATTATCATCCTTACAAAAACCCTGGGAGGCTGATGCTCTTTATTATTCCCATTTTAAAGTTGAGGAAACTGAGGCAAAAGTTAAATGACTCTCCCAGGTCACACACAGCTAGGAAATGTCTGAAGCCAGCACTTTTGGATACTGTGCCACCCAGCTTGATTCATATGCTACCACCAACTTGAGCATCCCAAACATGCTTCCTTGATAGAACTCAAAGAACTCATTAACTCTGTATAAAGACTAAATACATTATCTATTTCCATGAAAATATAGGTAGAATGAATGAGCATCAACCCTCAAACAATTGAGAACAAGCCATTGCCACCATTTCTGGAAGGGCATGGATTTCTAATTCCTCTGCCCCCTATACCATATTTCCATCTCTCCTATCTTCTAAGAAAGCTGGGGGTGCAAAGGCCTTTCTTGGTAGAGGGATGCTTCCAGATATCCTTTATCTGGAGATCATAGTGTGAAAGGAGAACTATCTTACACGCTGAAGCCTTTTTGGCATGGCTTTTGCCCATCACTGGCTCTGACTTTCATCAAGCCTTGCCTGCCACTCTTGGTCAGGTGAGTTTTCTGCTTGGTATTTCCATGGAATGGATGGCCTTGGGAAACTCCCCCAACCATGTTGCCCGACACCTTCTTCAAGTCTCCTCCATGCCCAGAACACCACCAGCAAAATTTATTACCAAGTGCTAAGATTCCTTTTATACTTTTTTTAAACCCTTAACTTCTGTGAATTGGCTCCTTGGTAGAAGAGTGATAAGGGTGGTGGGCAATGGGGGTCAAGTGACTTGCCCAGGGTCACACAGCTGGGAAGTGTCTGAGGTCAGATTTGAACCTAGGACCTCTCATCTCTAGGCCTGACTCTCAATCCACTGAGCTACCCAGCTGCCCCTGAGATTCCTTTTAAAGAGTTTTTGGGGGAATGACTTCTTACAGTGGCACTTGGGAATTCCCTTTTTCACTTCAGATTCACACTTTGATTGATTTTGGTGTCCAGGCACCTCTCAGCCTTCCCATCACTGATCCATCAGTCTCGGTATTACTAAAAATAACTGGGTGAGCAGTATTTTCCTGCCATCTTTAAACATAGAGGGTGGCTGAGATTTGATGGAATTACTGTAGTAGAAATATCAAAACAAAGATAATTTCCTGTCTTAAGAGGTCAGAATAGGACACGTGAAAAACATGGCTGAGGTATTAAAAGTTTCTGGGGGTAATCCGGCCTCAGACACTTCCCAGCTGTGTGACCCTGGGCAAGTCACTTGACCCCCATTGCCTACCCTTACCACTCTTCCACCTATAAGTCAATACACAGAAGTTAAGGGTTTAAAATAAAATTAAAAAAAAAGTTTCTGGGGGAGGGGGGAACAGCCACAGATAGGAAGGGAAAACTGCTGATGGGTAGCTAGTATCAAAGTGGATGGAGTGCTGGGCCTGGAGCCAGGAAGACGCTGAGTTCAAATCCAGCCTCAGATATTTTACTAGCTAGGTGATCCTGAGCAAGTCATTTAGTCTCTGTTTGCCTCAGTTTCCCCAGGTATAAAATGGGGATAATAATAGCACCTACCTTGTAGGACTGTTGAGAGGATCCAATGAGAACATATTTATAAAAGTGCTTAGCATAGTGAAAAGCAAGGTGCTATATCTATCTATCTATCTATCTATCTATCTATCTATCTATCTATCTATCTATCTATCTATCTATGCTTATTCCCCTTAGGATAGTTTATTTTTATACTGAATATGTGAATTATATTGAATATTTAGTACATATGTGATATTCTTCCTATATCATACATGCTACTCTACAGTTTCTGGCCTGGCAGATGAATATGGGCAGTTTCCCACTTCCTTCCCATTTTAAGGGAAAACTCTTTTGAGTAGATTCACAAATCTTGAGGAAAATCTATTTTTTTAAACTAACTCCTATTAGATACACTGTATTCTTGACCACCATGCCTATTGTTTTAAGCCATGATCTCGATTATCCAAATCTCATTCTTAAATGCTATTATCTTCTTTATCAGTTAACATCTTTAATCTCTCTTTGTCTTTTGGAGCCTAAATCTTCCATCAACCACAATGATGAAAATAAAACTGATGACTCTAAGCTTTTCAGTATTTTGTTCAGAACTTAAACTTTCTAGGTTTCTTCTAACAATTATTTTTAAGTTTGGGACAACTAGGTGTTTTAGTGAATAGAGCGGTCAGGCCTGGAGATGGAAGTTTTGAGTTCAATTTTGACCTTAGATAACTTCCTAGCTATGTGACCCTGGGCAAGTCACTTGACCCTAAATACCTACCTTTTTGCTTTACTACTCTTCTGCCTTGGAACCAATACTTAGTAT
Source organism: Gracilinanus agilis (assembly GCF_016433145.1). Classification (NCBI taxonomy): domain Eukaryota; kingdom Metazoa; phylum Chordata; class Mammalia; order Didelphimorphia; family Didelphidae; genus Gracilinanus; species Gracilinanus agilis. The sequence continues at coordinate 705,192,088 of NC_058130.1, forward strand.
TGATTTTAAGACTTTGATAAGGGTTTATGTGTTTGTGTGTGTGTGTGTGTATAAACTATTTTATTTAAATTTCATATATTTATTTTTTATAAATACATAATATGAAAATATAAAATGTATTTATATATTTATATACATTTATATATAACACACACATATAATACATACACACATAACACACACACACACACACACATATATATCCTCAAAACTTCAAAATTTAAACACAATTTCAAGGGCAAACATTCGATATACAAGTGACGGGTTTCTCTTCTCTCTGAGAGCATCTCTCTTACACAATGTACTAAACATGGAAATTCAGGTGGGCAGGAAGGCAATATCTTCGTGTCTCCCAAGGGTGGGACCAGAAAAGCATTCGGTGAGACATCAAATGATGCTCCAAGCCCATGTTCCCAATCCTTTTGTAAAAGCTTAAATGGGTGGCTCCGTGGATTGAGAGTAAGGCCTAGAGGCAGAAGGTCCTGGGTTCAAATGTGACCTCAGATACTTCCTAGCTATGTGAACCAGGGCAAGTCACTTGACCCACATTTGCCTAGCTCTTACTGCTCTTCTGCCTTGGAACCAATACACAGTATTGATTCTAAGATGGAAGATAAGAGTTAAAAAAAATAGGGGGCAGCTGGGTTGCTCAGTGGATTGAGAGCCAGGCCTAGAGTTGGGAGGTCGGTCCTGGTTTCAAATCTTGCTGCAGACACTTCCTAGCTGTGTGACCCTGGGCAAGTCACTTAACCCCCATTGCCTAGCCCTTACCACTCTTCTGCCTTGGTACCAATGCACAGTATTGATTCTCAGAAGGAAGGTGAGGGTTTTAAAAATATAAAGTGTGAATGTGAGCCTTGTCTTTGTTTTCCCCTTCATGTATAGATTGACTTGCCTGGGTTCCTCATCTCTCATCCTTTTAAGTTTCTTATCCTTGCTATTCTGAAGATTATCAAAATTTATTTGACTCATGCTTCCATTACCGTTAAGAATTTAATTTCCTCCTCAACTTTAAATGAACCAAAAGGAACATACACTTCCATTATAAATCAGAGTACATTTATTGAATAGAAGTGAAAGTAAAAAACAATATTATATAATCTCTCCTGTAGGGTTATTGCTGTAGGGACTTGGTGGGGCTGGAAGTATCTGCTTACTGACATGCATGATTTTCAAGGGCTTTTGACCTTGGAAAACTACATCTTGGAAATGTTTCCCATAAAGCAGTCAATTGCTTTAGTTTGGAATGTCCCACTACAGCATTACATAACCAGACTTTCTGAAAAATTTGAATCTCATCTCCTGCGTTTGTTTCTCTGTGATGCCTAGAGATGGTAGGAAAATGAAAGTAAAATCAATGTTCACTTGTGGTAGTTGGGGTAGTTGGTGAATGATGGGAGAACACTCTAATAAATGATAAGAACCGACTAAATGTTTAGGAAGGCCAAGACTGATAGATCAGTGATGAGATGGGAGGAAACTGATAGGAACAATAAGAGGTGAATGATGAGAACTAAGCAGTAAGTGGATATTTTAAGAAATGAGAAATGGAGACACTGAGTGAGTAAATGATGGAGTCGCTGAGGAATGAGTGGAAGAGGAATGTTGAGAAGTGTGTGATGAACATGCCAAAAGTAAAATGATGAGGCATTTGAAGGATGAGTGATGGAGGCAATGAGTGGATAAGAATTGGAGATCAGAAAGGGTATTTGAGGGACATTAAGGCAGGAGTGATAAGGGAATAATTGCATGTGATAGGGCAGTTGAATGACAAAGATGGTGAATGGGGAAGATAGTGAGGAATTAGAGATATGTGGAGACATTGAAGGGGAAATTATGGAAAATTTAATAAAGTTCAACAAAATACCTACTGTGATGAAGTGTTGTGCAAGATACTAGAGATAGAAAGTCAGAAAGGAAAGTGCCTGCCCTCAAGGAACTGACTTTGCATTGGAAGGATACACTTATTCATTATTTTTGTCTGGGCCTGTGATTTAGTTAGTACAATGATCCCTCACCTATTGCAGGAGTTACGTTCCAGAGACCCTCTGGACAGGTAAAAATCCGCTAAGTAGTGGCGTTATCTTTTATTATTTATATATATTTTAAGGCTTTGTAAACCCTTCCCACTCTCCTATAAACCTTTTCCACACTCTTATTAACCTATAGTCACTGAGCCAACCAGCACCCAGAATACAGAACACAGCACTGTGGTTGATCCCCTTTTCATTCCATCAGCCAATGGTATGCTGTGTACAATCTCACGTTGGCGGACTTGAGCAAGTGGTAGTGGTGTACCACATTTCCATTGTGTACAGAAGGTATTCATCCACAAAATCCCACAATATAGTGAAAACTTTGCAAGACAGAATTATATATATATTTAATTATATGTTAATTAAATATATATTTAAAACCCACGATACAGTGAAGCCACAATAAGTAAACCGTGATATAGTAAGGGATGATTGTATAGGGAACTTCTATACCAGTTCCTCCTTAATTCATAGACTTAGAGAGTTTTCCAAGGCAATGAGAGATAAAGCAGAGCTTGAACTCATGTCTTCCCTCCAAGGTCAGCTTTCTATCTGCCATATCATGTTTCTTCTCATATAAAAAATGTATACAGACAAATAAATATAAGATGACTTATATGAGACACTAATACCTGGAGGGATATCAAAATGCTTGTTATGGGAGATGGCACCTGAGTCGAGGCTCAAAGAAAGTTAGAGATTATAAAGGGTAGATGTGATGAAATAGTGCATGCCAAGCACAGGACACAGGAAGTGCAGAGGTATGGAGACTGAAGATGGAATATTGACCATAAGTCTAGTTTGCCTGAAATACAAGGCCTATCATGGGAAATGGTAGGAAATAAGGCTGAAAGAGTAAGTAGGAACCATTTTTTGGATAGTTTCAAGTGCCAAGATGAGGAAGGAATCAAGACATAAAGACACAGAATATTGTAGAATCATCCACATGAGATCACATGGTAATAACTCAAAAGAGTTTGACCCAAGTATCCACACAGGACAGTCAACTGGATGAAGAAAGCCCTTCATAACCCAGACTTCCTTTCTATTTTTACACCTTTCTACTCCACAATATAGTAACACTAGCCTCCTTATTGCTCTTCACAAAAGATATTTTGTCTCTTCTCTTCATGTCTTTTCTTTGGCTATTCTCTTTGCCCAGACTTCTCTCTCCTCATAACTAACTTTTCCGTCTCCCTTCAAATCCTAGCTAAAATTCTACCTTTTCTAAGAACCCTTTCCTGATCATCCTTAGTGCTGGTGCCCTTCCTTTTCCATATCTCCAGTCTAGTCTAGATATCTTTTGTTTGCAAATGGTCTTTCCCATTAAAATGTGAACTGCTTGAGAGCAGAGACTATTCTTCTCTTTCTTCATTCTCCCTGGCACTTAGCAAAGTGCCAGGCAACCTAGTAATATTTAACAAGTGCTTGCTGATTGCCTGACTTAGAATGCTTACTGTTCAGATTCTCATGGAACTGGCCTCAGAGTCAGGAACCAATATTGACTGTATAACCCTGGCTAAGTCACATAATGTCTCAGAATAAAAGGCAATACTCTAAGACTACAAGTTGCAAGAGACGTTGATGATGAGAACCTTTAGAAGAAGCTCCTTGTGAGAGTTCCCCACAATTTTGAATTTTGAATTTCAGTTAAAGCAAATGGATATGCAGCTAGATCTACAACTTATAGAGCTGTTCTATCAAGTATAGTTATCTTGGACAAACATAAATGGATACGAAGCAAGATTTAGAATGGAATAGTAGGAGAACAGGCTGGTTTGACTGTGGGAAATGCAAAATTCTTTAAATAGCCCCAAGCTGCTCTCTGAAACAAAGCTTATCTTTTAAAATAAGATTATTATTTAATATTAATATTCTTTATCACATGACTAAGACATAGAACATTATAGCTAGCTTTAAAGAGATGAAGTTAAAGGTCAACCAAAGAGAACATGAGAAAGGCTACTAGCGTATCAACAGTCCAGCAGACATGTGACTCAGCCATCAGAAGAGGGATCTGGCCCTATATAGCAAAGCAGAACCACCTGTCCTCCATAGATGATTTGCCCATTAGTAAACAGTGTGAGGTTCATCCCTGAGAAAGGGAAAGGGCATCAAGTTCCGTATCTCAAGAATTGTGAGTTACTTAGACCACATGTCCCCTACACACTGTATGCTTTAATATAATGGTACTTTAAGTTTGTTCCCAATCTCTCTCTTAGATACTCTATATACTGGTAGGAAAGTATACCCTAAGTTTCTGGGCAGAATGTAATTATTGTCCTTGCTTTGCCTTTTGGATAAATGTCTTTGTTAAGAGTTAATGGAGCATTTCCTAGTTGTGCAACTCTGAGCACTGCCTAGCTCTTACCACTCTTCTGCCTTGGAACAAATACACAATATTGATTCTAAAGCAGAAGATAAGGGGCAAAAAAAGAGTTAATTGAGTCAATGGATCGATCTGTTAATATGAAGCATACCAATGGGGACCTCAGGGCCTATAATAGTAGGAATGTAGTCACCCACAAAGATTATCCCTAGACCCCTGAGAGCAGTTATAAGAAACTACCCTGCCCTACCTTTTAGTGTGAATTCAGTAGAATAAGCCAATACAGAAGGAGTGGGGTCATATATCTACTGCAGAAATGTATTTAGGATATATTTGGATTTCTTTCACATTTGTTGGGACCCACTGGAGAGATTTCTCATCCAGAACTTTTGTTAATGGATACTTTATTTTTTTGTAGGGATCCACTAGAGAATTATTATTTACTATAATTGGATAGCTTTCTGATTTTTTCTTTATATGTCAGACCAGTTCTTTTGAGATATCTTTTGTTAATTTTAATGCTTACACATTAATATTTATGTATTGCTGTGATCATTACAAATGTGGAGTCTGATGAGCCACATGCATCTTTTCCTCAAGGAATTCACATTTTAATGGGGTAGACAACATACAAATGATTAGATGCATACAAGATATAAACGGGGTAAACTGGGAGTAATCTCAGACAGAAGGCACTGGAAGAGGGGCAGAAGTGTGTATTGTAATAGGGAAATTAGAGAGAGAGGTCTATTACAGTATTACTACTTAAAGAGACAAAGACATGAAAAGCATTTTGCAAGATACTTTGAATACTTTGGGGAGGTGTGAAATACTCTCTAAACCAGTGATGGGCAAACTACAGCCTGGGTGGGCCAGATGGGGCCCCCTGAAATGTTCTATCCGGCCAGGAGACATCATTCCTAATCTGCCAAATACAACGAGTAGGATACAATACCATGAGACTGCGAAAGAGTTGCCTTAGAAACAGACTGACAGATGAGCATTTCCTTTCCTTTGGCCCCCTCTTTAAAAAGTTTGCCCATCACTGGTTTAGACAATATGAAGAGAAGAATAAAATCTTGCCTCTTTTCTCTGTTACCTGAGAATGTGTACCCGTCTAAAACTTTTGGTAAGAGAAGTTTCCAAAAGTACTTGGAACCTGGTTATAAGACCCTTCTTAAAGGATGAGGTGATATTGTATAGGGTTAAACCTCTGTTCATCAATGAGGGAGTACTTGGGGACAGTTTCCAGAAATGACCTGAAAGAAAAGGCTATCTGCAGAACAAGACACTCTACTTCCCCACCCTTGACAGGGTAGAGTATAATACTACAATAGTATCACAAACTTCAGGTTAGACTTTTTCTTAGGAAAGTACCCATGTTCCCCTGAGGAAAACCCACACCATATTAGGGTCAGATATGTGACCAAGGGATTTGCATTTTCAGGTACATGAGGTGGGAAAAAAGGAGGTCAGCTGCTGGAAAGTCTTAAGGGCACAGCATTTGGAACTGTAGTCTAATATTGTTCAGTTATAAAGACAAAATCACTTGACGAGTATCGTTGCCAAGTACAGAAACTAGACAAACAATCTGATGGTGGGTGGGTCACCAGGGCAAGTCTATGCCATGTTTATAAAGTTTACACATTTGGTCAAAAAGAAGATGGGTCCTTTTGAGTTTATAACTCAGGTGGATGATGAGGATGAGATAGAGAAACTAATAGAGAGAAGGACTTTTATTGTCAGATTTTATTAGACCAAAGCAAGTGTGTGAGAATAGGAGGTGAAGGCATACCTACCATATTTTTTTTATCAGTTTTTAGAAATAGTGAACTGGTCTGAGTGATTTCCAGGCAGCAAAAGATGACTTAACTTAGGAAAACTCATCTTAGCCCTAACACAGGACATCATCCCAAGTGTGGGGTACCAAAACCAAACAGGAGCAAATTCTGATTACTCAGATGCAAGAGCAAGAACCTACAGAAAACCTGATGCGAAACGGAACAACAGATAGGATTATGCCACTTGGAATAGCCAGGTGTCGAAGGATAAGAAACTATAGCCATCTTATACAGGAATACCATTGACCTAGTACAAGCAAAGTCGTAGCATATATATCCTTTTGTTCAACTGGACTTGAATGGAGTGATTTGTGTGCAAGAAAGAGGAATGAGAAGCAGCTAGGTAGCACAGTGGATTGTATGCCAGACCTGGAGACAGAAGGACTTGGGTTCAAAATTGGCCTCAGTCATATTATTCTAGCTGTGTGACCCTAGGCAAGTCATTTAACTCCAATTGCCTAGCCCTTACCACTTGGGGGAGACAGACAGACAGACGGACAGAGAGGGAGAGAGAGATGGTGTATGAGAAGGTGAATCAAGGAACTAGCATCAGGAGATGGATATAAGGTTAGGGATGGAGGTTGTCCTAGGGCCACAAAAATGCTAAACTTGATCCCAAATCCACTTGTGTTTGGGTTGCACTTGAATTTATAGGACCTCACACCAATGTGACAATGATGATTAGAAATAGGAAATGCAGTCCTATTTAGACAGTGGATACAAGCGACCATTTTGTTCAAGCCCTTCTACAAAGATCCATGAAAAAAATTCCCCTATAATTTATAAAAGGGTTAGGGCTCTGGCTTAAATGACAAAGACTATCCATACTTAGCCTACGTTAGAGTCATCCTAAGGTTTATTAAAGTTGTTGATGTTGATAGCTATGGAGATAGGTATGGAGGTAGGTATCTTCGATATGTCCAGACCCAGAGAACATTGTGTGCATATCAACCTTGATTGGGACCAAATCCAGCTTAACCAAGATGCCATTAGCACCTCTATACATGACGAGCTAGGATTCGGTACCTAATTATTTTTACCATTCAGGCAGTTAAACAAAACCTTATAGAAAAGAGAAGCAAGTGGTGGAAGAGAGTGCTAATTTTACCAACTCAGGGACAGATATTGCAAAATTTAACTGTTGACTTTTCAGTACCTAAAAAAGGGAAGGACTACTGGAGGATCAGCAGAAGAACAAAGATGTTCTCAATGTAAGAATGGACTGTGTGACATGCCCAGGGGAAAAAAAACTCATATAAGTCACCTAACAGACATTTTTTGAGAGCAGGCATAGAAGATTCCTCTTTCTAGGAAATCTAAAAGAGTTATTAATAACCAGTATTATCATAGATGGTAGTGATCCATATGCATTGCCTAGAGTAAGAACATAAAGAAAAAGACTAAGAAGATCCACCCTGTGCTTCAGACTACTGAATTTTAATAAAAGGACTAAAATGGGCCAGTATGCCATGTCAAAGATTCAAGAAGCTTTGGTCTAGGTGGTCACCAGTTCTCAGTTTGGGATTTACATAGTGGATCCTACCAGATTCTGATGGCAGAAGAAGAGAGAGAAGCCAGAATTCATTTGTCCAGTAGGATTTTGCCAATCTGAGCCCATGCCTCAAGGCATCCAATTTTCAATGGCTTAGAAAAAAAGGTAGTTGGTGATACAAACTACTTGAAAGTGTTGGTAGATCTGAATGAGGCCATTATTTTCAGAAAGACGCTAGAACCACATGAGGAGATACTGATGAAAGTTTTAAACTGACCAGAGGAAGATGATCTAAAGCTGTCAGTGGAGAAATGCCTGATAGACAGTAAGGTTTAACAAATGCTAGTTGCCTTTTCAGTTTTGATATAGTATCTCAGGAAGGAGTGAATACTGATCTGGAAAAGACAGACACACACTCACACACACACACACACACACACACACACACACACACACACACACACAAACATCTCAGCTACTCACATCCAAAGAACTCATGCAAATTAAGGACATTTCTAGGATCATGAATTTGTGAATAATTGTGCTGCTATTTCCAAATCTCTCAAGAGTTTCACCTGAGGATATATAATGGCAAAGAACTGACAACAGAGGGATAAAAAAAAAGATGAAATTGGCTGAAATTTTTGGATGTCATCTGGAGACTCAGAGCGGGAAATGTGAGCAAACTTAAAAATTTGATCAGCTGCTTCAGGCACACACCAGTCTTGGCTTATGCAGACTCAAATAAACTCTTTATGTTTTCTACTGATGCTAGTTTAAAATGCTTGGGAGCAGTCCTATATTAAGTGAATAATGCTCATAAAGATACTGTTGTCCTCAAAAGTAGAGCATTTACTGGCAGGGAGACGTGGTATGCTATCTATAAACTAGAGCTCTTAGCTTTAAAATAGGCTATCACTGAAAAGTCCAGAAACTAAGAATAGAGCGAAATTTCCAGGGTGAATGGACAACAACCTGTTGACATATTCTGATCTAGATTAAAACTGCCTGCCAGAGATGGGTAGCAGTGCTAGCTAATTATGAGTTCAATTCACAGACTATTGTCCAGAAGTACCAAGAGAAATGCAGATACTTTCTCCCATAGATCTTATGACACTAAAAATTAGGTCGATACCCATATAAAAGGGGTAAAAGCTATCTGTGACAACCTAGAGTACTGGGCTTGTAATCAAAAATGCAATTGAAAGTCTGGAATTTTCTGTTGAAGGCATGTGTATGTGCATCTTATTGCACCAATCCAAACCTCTTTGCTTCAATTGCCCTTGGATGATTGGAACATAGATATATGATGAAGGAACGTGAAAAAATAATCAAACAAAGCAATCAAGAGATTGACCTTGGAGGACTAAAGTTTTGTTCCTTGGCGACCTTAGTGTTAAGACAAAGGCAAAAGTTGGAATTGTGCAATGGAGAGGTATACTGGTCTGTAACTGATCTGACATATATTACCAGAAAGCAGTTTTCACTGCCTCATGAATTTCATGCCTTTGGCCACAATGGCATTGGGTGATGTCTTGGGAGGGTTGGGTCAAGCAATAACTCCATCAATTATCAAGAAAGAGGCTTGATTGTCCCCAAATGGTAGCAGATGTATATAAGAATCATATAGCTTGTGCTTGACACATGCAAGGAAAGTTCTGCCAATTTGGGCTATATACTCAGAAAATGTAGGCACCAACAAACTGTTGGAGCTTTTGTGAATTAATAATATAGCTAGCATTTATATACACACACACACACACACACACACACACACACACACACACACACACACAAAACCTACCATTGCCAGGCTCTGTACTAAGTGCTTTTTACAAATATTATCTTGATTGATCCTCACAACAACTCTGGGAGACAGAAACTGAGGCAAATAGAAGTTAAGTGACTTGCCCAGGGTTACTCAATCAGTAAAATATCTGAGATCAAATTTGAACTCAGGACTTTCTGTCTCTAGGTCTAGCACTCTATCCAGGGTAACACCTAACTTCATAGATGTATAATTATTTCTGGAAGCAGGCAATAAGAACATGAGCCCTAGCCTAGTGATGATTGACCATTTCACCCAATATGCAGAGGCATACCCAATGAGGGACTAAAAGATTATTGGCCAATATTTCCTTGAGTAGTTTGCTCTGAGTTGACTAGAATGAATTCCAGCAAGGAAACCATGCCTTTACCCTATAATGTAACACCTCAGCAATGGGGAATGTGAGAACCACATCTTATGCCTTGAGGGAGAATATTGCCACCATACGCTGCTAAATATGTTAGAATCATTAAAATCTAAGCTGAAATCTCAAACGAGTCAACAGGTAGCATTTCCAGTGCATAATTACAAAGCTACTAAGAGCAACGTCTTAGGTTTTACTCCAAACTTGCTAAAGTCTAGAAGGGAGCCACTTTTGCTTCTTACCTGATGATTTAAGGAGCTCAAGAAAGTGGGAGAAATGGAGGGATTCATAATCTATTCATCTTGGTTAAGAAATAGTCTGAAAGAGCTCAGAAAAACTCTGATAGAAATAAGTGTTTGAAAAATGCCTGAGTACATTGTCAACATTTTTACATCAGTGATAGTATTCTGATAAGGAATTTTGGTGTTCATGGATCACATAAGATAGCAAACCAATGTAAAGTCATGCTCTACTACTATGTCCCAAGGATACTGGGCAATTTGCCAATTTTATAAATGGTCCCTTTGAAGGCAAACAAAGGTGGTAGAATAAGAGGAAGTATCCTCCAAAAGCACCCCAATAATTGAAGTGAGGTAAACTAAGTCATTGACCAGAAAACCTGTTTCTCCCTGGGGAAGGTAGATATCAGAAATGAGCTTTCCTGTGAAGGTTAGTCAGCTCAGAACCAAAACAACATAGTCAGGATCCATGAGAAAATAACTCCCTTACTCACAAGCAGCCAGGATAAGATATACAATGGAATGTTCTGTATCCCACGCTACTGACATAGCTTCTAGATGATAAGGTTTGCTTGTTTCATCAAGGTTACGTCTCATCAATGAATGCTGTTTGCTTTGCATCTTGCACCCTATAAAAACTGCATTGTAATTTCAGTCCAACACAGTTTTTACTAGGATACTGTCCTGACCAGTAGATACATTTATAAATGAATAATGGTTCCATTAATCTGAACTTCTGGGTGTCCGGACTTGCTTTGTGAAGTGCACCACTTCATAATGATTTAAGAAGAATGCTGGATGAAAAGGTGATTGAGAAATCAAAGAAGATTGTGGATGCAGTCCTCAGGATAGCAATGGGGATGATGTGAAGGAAGAGAAGGAGGATTCCCAGAGGAAAAAGATCACAGAGTCCCTAGAACTTCTAGCTGGGATAGCAAACTTGGATTGTCTAAGGCAGAAGGATAGGAAAATGTCTAAATAAAGGAACAAAAAAAAAAACAAAGAATTATTATGAGGTCAGACATGCCCAACACATAAACCCAGAAGAAGAGAGTAACTCCAAAGCACCTCATAACCTCAAAGAAAAATACAATTTGTCCGCAGGATCAATTAGAATCCCTAGGGTAAATATTCAGGAATTAAAAATTATATTTAAATGAAATAAGGATGATGGAAAAAGAGTTAGGACAGAAATGAGAGCTATGAAGAAGAGACTTGAAAATTGAAAAGAGGATTGCAAGTTTTCACAAGAGGTACAAAACCTTGCTTAACAACAGACTTCCTAAAAATTAGAATGGAACAAATAGAAATAAATAACTCCATAAGAGAAGAAATATGAAAAGTAAAATATTGAAAAATAAAAGATGTACAATATCTCATATCCAAAACAAGCAATTTATTTTTTCTCAAAAATGGATTGAGGGACAATTTAACAATTCTTCAAACACTTGGAAACTTTGACAAAAAAAAGGTAACTGATTATCAAATTTCAAGAAATAACAAAAGAAAATTGTCCAGATATTAGAACAAGTAGGCAAGAAGAAAATAGAAAGAATCCATTGATCATCAACTGAAAGGAGTTCCAAAAATGAAAACTCCCAGGACATCATAGCCAAAATCTAGAGCTTCCAGATCAAAGAAAAAATACTGCAAGCATCCATAAAGAAGTACTTCAAGGGACTTCTGCTACTAGTTGCTAAGATGGCAGAGGTAAGAAAGGAATGCTCAGAGTCACCCATATTACTTCCAAACAACCACATTTAAAAAAATGCCTTAAAATGAATTCAGGAGTTTCAGAACCAACAAAAAACAAAGTGATACAGTATTCCATCCAACACAACATAGAAACAGAGCAGGAAAGACTCCTCTCACTGGGGTTAGAGGGGAGATCAATGGACTGCATATGGCACTCCAGATGAACTGGTAGCAGAAGGAGTGGAATCCAGCTCAAAATAGCACATGCCACCAAACCCAAGGAAACTAGCAATGGGAGAGGAAGGAGAGTAGAATCCAGCTTAATCCAAAACAGGTAGCATCTGGATAAAATAGCTTCAAGCCTTTCCACAACAAGCTAGTCAGATGATTCCCCTCAAAGTATACACTGTAGTGTTATGATTAAAATTAATTTCATAGAGAGTATATTTAATTATAATTATTTATTAGTAAAAATTGAGATAGAAAAAGGTTGCCCTTAACTACCAACATCTCCTGTGCTGGCTGCATTCTTCAGTTCTCAGATTCCCAGCTGGCCCCAGCCTGTTTTATAATCCCAACATGGGAAAGATAAGATCAGAGATTGTTGGGAAGAGGGAAGGAGAGCCCTCACTATTCGAGATGTGACCTGAGCCAAAGGAGAGATCCTCCTGGTTCCAGTCTCCATGGTCCCAGTTGTTTGGATCACTTCTGGGCTTCTGGGAAAGTCTTCTGCCTCTGGGCCAGATAAAACAAGGCCAGCAGTGCCTGCCCAGGTAAGAAGCTGAGTCACAAAATAAAAGCAAGACAGAGAGCCAGAAAAGGAGAAAGAGATATCACCTGGTCATCAGTCTCACTACAAAAATTCTCCACATTGCATTGTGTTACTCCATTTCTTGGCTCCAAGTTCAAGGTGGCAAGGTCAGCAACAAGCAGCAGAGAGCCAAACAAAATCAGGGATAAACTCAGAAGAGAACAATGCTAAAATGGAAAAATGTGAAGCCTCAAAGGAAAGTGTAAAAGGATGTCAGGCTCAAAAAGAATTCCTGGAAGGGTTAAAAAAGTAGAACAAAAGAAGAAAATAAGAGAAACAGAAGAAAAGCTGGGAAAAGAAAAGAAAGCGTCAAAAGCTGGGTCAACTATATACAAAATTCACTAGAGAAAGAAACTCCCTAAAAACTAGAATTTACCAAATGGAAAAAGAAGTACAAAAACTCAAGAAAGAAAACAACTTTCTAAAAATTAGAATTGGGCAAATAGAAGTTAATGACTCCATAAGATATTATAAAACAACAAAGCAAAATCAAAAGGATGAAAAAATGGAAGAAAACCTGAAATTTCCTACCGGAAAACCAACTGACATGGAAAATAGATCTAGAGGAGATAATCAAAGAATCATTGAATTTGAAAGCCATGATCAAAAAAAGAGCCTGATGGAGCAGCTGATATCAGTGGATTGAGAACTAGGCTGTGGGTCCTGGGTTCAAATCTGACATGAAATACTTCCTATCTATATGACCATGGAGAAAGCATTTATAACCCTCATTGCCTAGCCCTTACCATTCTTCTGCCTTGGAACAAGTACAAAGTACTGATTCTAAGATGGAAGGTAAGAACTTAACATTAAAAAAAATCTATGATGTACAAAATGACTTCTATGAGCACTATTTTTTGCAAAGAAAAAAAATCTAGAAAAACCTGGATTTGGGGATGACTAAATTAATTATAGTAAAATGACTGTAATGGAATGTTAGTGTACCATAAATATTTAAAGAGATCTATAATCTCTTCAATTGGAAGTTCCTTCCAACAATGTGGAACACAATACATGCCTGCTTGATCATCCCATGACTTTGACTCTTGTCCATATTTTCCACCTATAAGTTCACCACAGAGAGTCCAATAAGCAAGTTGGCATTGCCAGGTGATTTCTCCTGGCATTGCCAGGGTACCAATGGAGCGTTCTGGCTGTTCAACTGTTATCTTTACTGAGGAATGTGACAAACCAAACTTCTTTTCAGAGAAGATTTTGATGGTACCTTTTACTCTTGTTCTTTGGTGTATCTCATTGGTTTTATGGTGCAGCCTGATCACACCCATCATACACTTCTCAATTGTCCTCTATGGGGTACCTATAATTTTAATTCTTCAGAGGCAGTTGTATTCCATGTCTTGCTGCTATACATATAGCAAAATAGTAGATTGTTGACTTTAAAAGGATGGACCTTTGTTTTCCCTGGAAACTTGGGATCAGCAAAGGACCCCTCAGAACAATCTAGATTGCTGTTTAAGCACCTACCTAGATAGACTGTTTGCTATAATACCATAATTTATTGTTTACATGAATATTTGTGTTTTGACTTGAATATTCATCAACAGAGCATTCTCTAAAAAATAAAGATTAGAATTGAGGCAATTGAATGGTATTGTCTCACATTTACAATAGGTAATTATAGAGGTCTTCTAACATTAGTAGATCCAAACTTTTATAATGAGAGCATTTTGAAGATGTGCAGAAAAGTGATTTAGAAGACTAAAATTTAGGCCACTAACTTTAAGGCAAGTGAAATATCTCAGGAAGTCTTTCTAGACCTGCCTGAGAATTTCAGCCATAGACATACACTTTAAGAAAAGACAACAGGCAGTTACTCCTGAGTATTTTATATTAGACTGCCCTCTGACAGGAAAGGGTAGCTTTAAAAGGTAGGAACTCTGGGCAGCTGGGTAGTTCAGCGGATTGAGAGCCAGACCTAGAGATGGGAGGTCCTAGGTTCAAATCTGGCCTCAGATACTTCCAAGCTGTGTGACCTTGGGCAAGTCATTGCCCAAAGCCATAACCCCCATTGCCTAGCCCTTACCACTCTTCTGCCTTGGAACCAATATACAGTGTTGATTCTAAGATGGAAGGTAAGGGTTTTAAGGCAAAAAACAAACAAATAAATAAAAGGTAGGAACTCCACAAGTCAAAGAAGTCATTCCTACAGAAAACTGAATGTCTCAATTAAGTTTAGAAGTGTCATTGTACCTTATAAGGTACACTTATAAGTGGGGCTAAGTCTTTACCCCTATGATAGACATAACGCCTTACTCCTTGTAGCTGTGTAACAACTTGTAGACAAATATATTAGATCTAAAGCTGACATTTTCTCTAGACAAGAATCATCTCAACAGAAAAATGAACACTGGAGCTCTGGTGTGTTCAGACCCTCCAACAGAAAAACAGCAGTAAAAGGCTTCAGAGGAACCAAAACAGTGAAAGGAAACTGAGTCAGAGAAGGTGATGAGTTGGACAGAAAGTCTCAGAGGGACAGCTTCAAACTCTGGGCACAGCCTTATTGCCAGAGAGCCTGGACTCTCTTAGCAAGATTGTTTGGAAGAGTTAGAGACTTGGTTGGGGTAAAAAGCATCACAAGAAACATGTGTTAGCTTCATTGATACTGTCATGCAGCATTAAAGGAGAAAACTCCACTGACTTTGTACTCAAAATACACAATGGCCTACAGAGATTTTGGTAGAAAGATGCAAGGGAATCTAAGAAAGGATATTTACTTGCTCTGCAGCAAGGATGCAATAGCTTGATGCATAGCTCTATTGATCAGTCTCTCCTCCTGAATCTCCTACTCCAGCTTCCTTTCCTACTTGTCTGACATCACCTCTTTTTAGTTTTAAATTCTTATTTTATGTCTTAGAATTAGTACTGAAAATTGTTTCCAAGGCAGAAGAGTGGGGCTAGGCAATGAGAGTTAAATGATTTACTCAGGGTCACACAGTTAAGAAGAGTTTGAGGCCAGATTTGAACCAGAATTTTTTCATCTTATAGACTTGGCTCTCAATCCACTGAGCTACCAAGCTGGCCCTAACATCAGGGATGGATCATTATCTTTTCCTCATCCCTCAAGCATGGATGTCTAGTAGGGCTTAGTCCTGGGACCCCTTTTTCTCTCTCTAAAAACCTTCCTTTTCAGCGATCTAATTAACTCTTCTAGGCTTAGTTATCTCTTTGAAAGTATTTTCACATTTATATAACCATCCCCTAACTCTTTCCTGAGCTTCTCGCTCACATCACTATCTGCTGGATGCATCCACCTGAATGCTCCATGGAAATCTCAAACTTGGCTTATCAAAAATGGAGCTGATTTTCTGCTCTCTAAGTTTGCCATCCCTCTAAACTTTGCTTCTCCTTTTGAAGATATCCTGCATCCATTCACCCAGATGTTGAACCTCATGGTCATTCTCAACTCTACTCTCTTCTTTCCTCCCCTCTCTCTATAAAAAATAAGTAAGTTTCCAAGTCTTGTCAATTCTATTCCATCTTTTGCTCTCATCTTCTCTGGATCTATGAGACCACCATCCCAGTTTAGTCCCTCCTCCTCATCTTTTGCCTGAACCATTGCAAGGGACTTCCTAAATTAGTCTCTTTGCTTCCAGTCTCTCCACTCTTTAATCAATCCTCAATACAAATGCCAAAATAAAATTCTTAAAGCACAGGTAGAATCAGTCATTCCCCTTGCTCTAGAATCTTTAGTGTCTCCTTATTGCTCCTCGGATAAAATACAGACTCTTCTATTCGGTGTTTAAAGCTTTTCACAATCTTTCTAGCCATATTTTACACTTTTCTCCATTATACTTTTTCAGTTCTAGCCAAACTGTTCAATTTGTCAGTCCACTGGCTAAGTTAACTCTCCACCTTCCTATCTATGCTTAGACTATTCCCTGAGCCTGGAACTTAAGCTCTTTTCATCTTAATGTTAGATTTCTTTGCTTCATTTAAGGCCCAGTTATGGGAAGCCCTCCCTGATCCTCTAGCAGTTAGTATTTCTCCTTCAAATCATTCTCTCTCTCTCTCTCTCTCTCTCTCTCTCTCTCTATATATATATATATATATATATATATATTTTTTTTTTTTTTTGTCACTGTACCAGGAGACCCTAAGCTCCTTGGGGTCTAGGACTATTTTTCATCTGTATATTCCTAGGCTTAACAAAGCTTTGTTTATAACAAGAACATACTGAATTAAGTAGAATTGAATTGATTAGATCCTTACTGAATTGAATAGAACAGAATTGATGACACCCTTTGACTCTGGGATCTCAATGCTAAGACCACAGGCTAAAGTGATTATGAAAAGGGAAAGAGGAAGAGTGGGCAAAAACATTCAAAGTAGCATTATTCATGATAACAAGAAATTGGTTGTTGCCAACATAGCCAATAATAGGTAGATGATGGTGGTGGTGGTAGTGGTGGGGGGACACTGGAGCCAAGATGGCAGCATCGTAGCAGTGAAAGACTGAAACTTCTCTCAATATCCTTCCAAACCAATCTTTAAAAGGAGCCTCAAAAGGACAGGAGTCAAAGCAAGACAAGTGAGGGGACTCTCCCACTGAACACAATGTGAAAGATAGGCAGAGAGAGAGAGTGGATTTCCACAATATAAGGGGGAACCGAAAGCAAAACTGCAAACAGAAAAGGGCAGGCCTACCCCACCTCCCACCTCCCACCTATCACATCAGACTCAGAACCAGGGTGTAGGCAACTTCAGGATCCTGGATTGCAGGAGCACCTTGGAACCACCCCTCAAAATCCCAGACCCTGATAGTAAGGTCCAGAGGTCCACAGCTCTGGGCTCTCTCAAGCCTCCTCAGGCAGCAGTGAAGATAGCCCCAGGGCAAAACCTTGTGAACAAGGACATAAGCAACTTTCGGATCCTGGGTCTCAGGCTACACCAACAAAAGGACACCTCAGACCCACTCCTTGAAATCCCAAGCCCTGGCAGTGTGGTCCAGAGATCCAAAGCTCTGGATACTCTCAATCCTCCTTGGACAGCAATAAAGACAGCCCTGAGAAAAATCTTGTGAGCCAGTGGCTAAGACAGAAATGGCCAGCAATATGCAGATTTCCTAGTCTATTGGTGGGGAAATGAGCAAACAGCAGCAAAAAAACAAAACAAAACAAAAACCTCTTGATCCTTGAAATTTCTATGAGGAAAGAGCAAAGAACAGAAGCAACAAGAGATGGTGAGATACAAGCAAACACATGTAAAATCTCCTAAAAAACAAACAAAAAACCCCCAGGAAATTAGTTGCAATCTCTGGAAGAACTCAAAAGGGAATTTTAAAAAATCAAATAAGACAGGTTGAAGAAAAATGAGGAAAAGAAATGAAAGTAATTCAAAAAGAAAATAACAGCTTAAAAAAAGGAAAATTGGTCAAATAGAAAAAGAGGCACAAAAATACAATAAAGAAATGAGCATTTTAAAATCATAATTGACTTGGAAAAGGAGACAAAAAAATCAAATTAAGAAGATTGCACGGACCAAATGGAAAAGGAGGATGATCAAAAGGTCATGGAAGAAACTCAGTGTTTAAAAATTAGAATTGGGCAAATAGAAACTAATGATTTCATAAGACATCAAGAAATAATAAAACAAAATCAAAGAATGAGAAAAGAGGAAAATATGAAATATGTCATTGAAAAAACAACTGACCTTGAAAATAGATCCAGGAGATACAATTTAAGAATTATTGGATTACCTGAAAGTCATGACCAAAAAAAAAAAAAAAAGCCTAGACATCATATTATAAGAAATTATCCGAGAAAACTGCCCTGATATTCTTGAATAAGAGGGCAAAATAGACACTGAAAGAATCCACAGATCACCTCCTGCAATAAATTCTCAAATGACAACTCCCAGGAATGTTATAGCCAAGTCCAAGAGCTCCCAGGCCAAGGAGAAAATACTGCAAAAAGCCAGAAACAATTAATTCAGATATCATGGAGACCCACTCAGGATTACACGGGATCTGGTACCTTCCACATTGAAGGACTTTCAAGGCTTGGAATATGATATTCTGAAAGGCAAGAAAAGTGGGTTTACAAGCAAGAATCACCTACCCATCAAAACTTTCTATTTTCAGGGAAAAGTATGGTCATTTGTTAAAATAGAAAATTTCCAAGCATTTCTAAAGAAAAGACCAGACTTAAACAGAAAATTTGATGTCCAAACATAAAATTCAAGAGAACCATAAAAAGGTAAATAAAAGAAAAAAATAGAAGGGCTTCAACAAGGTCAAATTGTTTATACTCCTATATGGAAAGATGATATCTAACATCTTAAAACTTTTTATCATTATCATAGTAGTTAGAAGAAGTATACATAGACAGAGGTGTGGTATTAAGCTCTTTAGGATGATATGTAAAAAAAACCTAGGGTTAAAAGAAAAAGAGGATTGTACTAAAAGAAATGGAAAGGAAGAAGTAAAATGGGGTAAATTATATCACAAAAAGAGGCATATGGTGGGGAGTAAAATACTATTACAAGGAGGGTAGAATGAGGGTGATTATGGGCAATATTTAAATCTTACTTTCACTGGAATTGGTTCATAGAGGGAAGACCAGCCAGATTCATTAGCATATAGAATCCTATCACCCTCTAGAGAAGTAGAAGGGGAATAAAAAGTATGTGTGCTGAGGGGAATAATATGAGGCAGGGAAAAGTTTGGGGGAGGCGGTGATTAAAAGACCCTATAGAGAAGTAGGAGGGGAATAAAAAAGGAAGTGGTGGGAAGGGTAGTACAATAAGGAAGAAGGAAAGGGGCAGTGTTTAAAAGCAAAACACCGATGTGCAGGGAAAGAGGGAGAAAGAACAGGATTAAGAGAAGAAATCAAGATGGAAGGGACTATGCAGATGGTAATCATAACTTTGAATGTGAATGGGATGAACTTACCCATAAAAGTGGATAGCAGAGTGGGTTACAAACTAAAATCCTACTATATGTTTTTTAAAGAAAAACACATGAGGGAGTAGACACACATAGAGTAAAGTTAAGAGGCTAGAGCAGAATCTGTTGGGCTTCAACTGAGAAAAAGAAGGCAGGAGTAGCAATCACGACCTCAGATAAAACTAAAGCAAAAATAGAATTGGCTCAAAGAGATAAGAAAAGTAATTGCATCTTGATAAAAGGCAGTATAGATAATGAAGAAATATCAGTACTCAACATATATATATCAAATGGTATAGCATCCAGATTTTTTTTTAAACCCTTGTACTTCGGTGTATTGTCTCATAGGTGGAAGATTGGTAAGGGTAGGCAATGGGGGTCAAGTGACTTGCCCAGGGTCACACAGCTGGGAAGTGGCTGAGGCCGGGTTTGAACCTAGGACCTCCTGTCTCTAGGCCTGACTCTCACTCCACTGAGCTACCCAGCTGCCCCTAGCATCCAGACTTTTAAGGGAGAAATTAAAGGAGCTCAAGGAGGAAATAGATAGTAAAACTATACTAGTGAGGGACCTCAACCTTCCTCTATCAGAACTAGATAAATCTAACCCCCCAAAAAATAAAGAAGGGAAGTGAATGAAATGTTAGAAAAGTTAGAGTTAATAGACATCTGGAGAAAACTGAATAGGGATAAAAAGGAATATACCTTCTTTTCAGCAGCACATGGTACATATACAAAGACTGACCATGTACTAGGGCATAAAAACATCACAACCCAAAACAGAAAAACAGAAATAAATGCAACTTTTTGATCATAATGCAATAAAATTATGATCAATAAGGGTTCATGGAGAAGTAAACTAAAAATTAATTGGAAACTAAATAATCTAATTCTTCAGCACTGGTGGGTCAAAGAACAAATCATAGAAACAATCCCTGATTTCATTGAAGAGAATGATAATGAGGAGAAAACATATCAAAATATATGGAATATAACCAAAGCAGTACTCCAGGGAAAATTTATATGCCTGAGTCCTCATATCAACAAAATAGAGAAAAAGGATATCAATGAATTGGGCGTGCAACTAAAAAAACTAGAAAAAGAACAAATTAAAAATTCCCAGTTAAAGACTAAATTGGAAATATAAAAAATTAAAGGAGAAATTAATAAAATTGAAAGTAAAAGAACTATTGAACTAATAAATAATACTAGGAGCTGGTTCTATAAAAAAGCAGATAAAGTATTGTTTAATTTGATTAAAAACAAGAAAGAAGAAAATCAAATTACCAGTATCAAAAATGAAAAGGCGATTTCATCTCTAATGAAGGAGAAATTAAGGCAATTATTAGAAGCTATTTTGCTCAATTATATGATAATAAATCTGACAACCTAGGTGAAATGGATGAACATTTACAAAAAATAAATTGCCTAGATTAACAAAAGAGGAAATACAATACTTAAAAATAATCCCATCTCCTAAAAAGAAATTGAACAAGCCATCAATGAACTCCCTAGGGAAAAATCCCCAGGGACAAATGGATTCACAAGTGAATTTTATTCAACAATTAATTCCAATGCTATACAGATTATTTGACAAAATAAGCAAAGGAAGAGTCTTACCAATTTCTTTTTTCTGACACAAATATGATATTGATACCTAAGTCAGGAAGACCAAAAACAGAGAAAGAAAATTATAGACTAATATCCTTAATGAACATAGATGAAAAAATCTTAAATAAAATACTAGCAAAGAGATTACAGCAATATATCACAAGGATTATTCACTATGACCAGATGGGATTTATACCAGGAATGCAAAACTGGTTTAATATTAGGAAAACTATCAGCATAATTGACCATATCAATAATCAGAGTAACAGAATGGTTATCTCAATAGATGCAGAAAAAGCCTTTGACAAAATATAACACTAGAAAGCATAGAACAAAAGGGCTTTTCCTCAAAATAATAAGTATTATCTATTTAAAACCATCAGCAAGTATTTGCAATGGGCATATGTTAGAAAAGCTTTTCCAGTAAGATCACGATAGTCATTATCACCACTATTATTTAATATAGTATTAGAAATACTAGTGGTAGCATTTAGAGAAGAAAAAGAAACTGAAGGAATTAAAGTAGGCAATGAGGTGGGCAAGTAGGTGGCTCAGTGGATTGAGAGCCAGGCCCAGATATGGGAGGTCCTGGGTTCAAATTTGACCTCAGAAACTTCCTAGCTATGTGATCTTCGGCAAGTCACTTAACCCCCCCATTGCCTAGCCCTTACCACTCTTCTGCCTTAGAACCACTACACAG
The DNA here is from genome assembly GCF_016433145.1 of Gracilinanus agilis. Lineage (NCBI taxonomy): Eukaryota > Metazoa > Chordata > Mammalia > Didelphimorphia > Didelphidae > Gracilinanus > Gracilinanus agilis. The sequence continues at coordinate 705,213,935 of NC_058130.1, forward strand.
TATTGATTCTAAGATGGAAGATAAGGATTTAAAAATAATAATAAAGTAAAGTAGGCAATGAGGAAGTTAAACTAAAACTCTTTGTAGATGATATGATGATTTACTTAGAGAATCCTAGAAAATCAACTAAAAAGCTAGTTGAAAGAATAACATTAGCAAAGTTGCAGGATACAAAATAAGTCCACATGTCATCAGCATTTCTATATATTTCCAACAAATATCAACAGCAAGCGTTAAAAAGAGAAACTCCATTTAAAATCATGCTAGATAATATAAAATATTTGGGAATTTATCTGCTAAGACAAAAATAGGAATTATATGAACATAATTATGAAACATTTTTACACAAATAAAACTAGTTCTAGACAATTTGAAAAACATTAATTGCTCATGGGTAACCCGAGTTAATATAATAAAAATGATGATACTATCTAAATTAATTTACTTATTCAGTGCCATACCTATCAAATTACCAAAAAAACCTATTTTGCAGAATTAGAAAAAATAATAACAAAATTCGTCTGGAAGAACAAACGATCAAGAATATCAAGACAACTAATGAAAAAAATGTGAAGGATGGTAGCCTAGTAATACCAGATCTTAAGCTGAACTATAAAGCAGTGATCATCAAAACAATCTGGTACTGGCTAAGGGACAGAAGGGCAGATCAATGAAATAGACTAGGGGTAAAATGACCTCAGCAATCTAGTGTTTGATAAACCCAAAGATCCCAGCTTGTAGGATAAAGAACTCACTATTTGACAAAAACTGTTGGGAAAACTGGAAACAGTAAGGGAAAAATTAGGTTTAGATCAACATCTCACAACCTTTGCCAAGATAAGTTCAAAATGGGTATATGACAAACATAAAGAGAGATATTATAAATAAATTCATTGAACATAGAATAGTCTACCTTTCATATCTATGGAGAAGGGAAGAATTTAAGATCAAACAAGAAATAGAGAACATTATAAGATGTAAAATGAATAATTTCTATTATATTAAATTAAAAGGTTTTTGAACTGTTGCAATTGTACCAAGGCAACACAGATTTTAGAAGGAAAGCAACAAAGTGGAGGAAAAAATTTATAACAAATTTCTCTGACAAAGGTCCAAGTTCTCAAATATATAAAGAACTAAGTCAAATTTAGAAGAAATCAAGCCATTCCCCAGTTGACAAATGTTCAAGGGATATGAACAGGCAGTTCTAAGAGGAAGAAATCAAAGCTATCAATAATCATATGAAAAAAATGTTCTAAATCCCTCCTGATTAGAGAAATGCAAATCAAAACAACTCTGAGGTACTACCTTACACCTTCCAGATTGGCCAATATGACAGTAAAGGAAAATAATAAATGTTGGGAGGGGTGTGTCAAAACTGGGACACTAATGCATTGCTGATGGAGTTGTGAAGTGAATTCACCATTCTGGAAGGCAATTTGGAATTATGCCAAAGAGTTTTAAAAGAATGCATGCCTTTTGATCCAGCAATGCCATTACTAGGTCTGTATCCCAAAGAGGTAAAAAAAAAGGGGGATGGATATGTTTGTACAAAAATATTAATAGCTGTGCTTTTTGTGGTGGGAAAAAAATTGGAAACTGAGGGGTTGTCCCTTGATTGGGAAATGGCTGAACAAATTGTGGTATATGATGGTGATAGAATGCTATTATACTCTAAGAAATAATAAAATGGTTGATTTCTATAAGAACTAGAAGGACTATATGAACTGATGCAGTGAAATAAGTAGAACCAGGAGAACATTATACGCAGTAACTGAAACATTGTGGGATGATCAAATGTAGTAGACTTCGGTACTAACAGCAATACAATGATCCAGGACAATTCTGATGGACTTATGAGAAAGAATGCTACCCACATCAAGAGAAAGAACTGTTGGAGTAGAAATGAAGAAGAAAACATATGATTTCTCACTTATTATAGGACTATAGGATTTGGAGTTTTGGTTTTAAAAGATTACACTTTTACAAAAAAAATAGGTTTTGAGTGATAATACATATAAAACCCAGTGGAATTGCTTATCAACCCCAGTAGTGGGGAGGGAAGAGGGGAGGGAGACAACACAAATCATGTTACCTTGGAAAATTTATGTGTAGATTTGTTACTGGAATAAAATAAAGAAAATTTTTAAAAATTGGTGGTCATCTAGTCCAATGCCCTCATTTTACAGGGGAGAAACTGAGTCTCTGAGAAGGATCTTGTCCAACAAAAATATATCAATATAAAGAACAATTTTTGTGCCTTGAAGGTAAGGGACTTGTTCGATAGTAGTGTATGGAATATATATATATATGCATATATATGTATACATACATACATATAGTGAAATTATGACTTTAAAATGATGTATGAAAAGCATAAAGAAATGACTTATGCCAAGTGATATATTAGGAAAAAAATAACATATATGCTTACTGTTTTTGTTTAGTCCTTTTTTAGTCAGACTCCTCGTGACTTCATTTGGGTTTTCTTATAAAAATACTGGAGCAGTTTGCCATTTCCTGCTCCAATTTATTTTACAGATGAAGAAAATGAGGCAAATTGGGTTAAGTGACTTGTCCAGGGTCATATAGCTAGTAATTATCTGAGGTCAGATTTGAATTCAAGAAGGTGAGTCTTCTTAACTCCAGGTCTGCCACTCTATCTGCTGGACCACCTATCTGCCCCCAGATTCATGATGCTATAACTATTAAAAATTAACAATAGTAGCAAAGCTTTATGAAAATAGACAGCAAAACATTTGGAAGGATGCATAGAAGAAATTGTTATTGTTGGCTAGATCCTCCTAGCTATCTATTTTTAAATCAAAATGTATCAAGTTCCTATCTAATAGTTTTATTCAAAGATTCAATACTTTCTTTTATTTGTATATGGAGAAAGCATTATCAAGTTTATAAGAACAAATACTTTTGAAAAAGAGGATGAAGGATGGGATAGCCTGATTTGTGAGTCACAAAAGAAAATATAAAGGTGAATGAAAGGGTGACTGGGATGATTTGGAGGTGAGTGATTTTGGGATGGGGTGGATGGGAATAATGAAGGGCAAGTTAAAGGAAAATCAGGACAGTGGTGAATACCATGAAGGGTGAGTGATGGCTGACATTGGCATTAAGTGATAAATATTGGAGTGACTCTGAGAAGGGTGATGGAGGAACTGATGAGGACTGTGAGGAAGGAGTGATTGAGACTGAGGAGACTAATAGGTATGATGAAGGGTGAATGATGGTGGAATATACTAAGACACGAGTGATAATGAGGAATCTATTCAGGGACATATAATGGGAGGGAGACAGGTCATTTAGAGATGAGTAATAAAGTGACTTCAAGGGTCAGTGATGGGGATCCTTCACTAGCTGGAAGAACTAGGTAAGTGTGTCAATTGTGGATTTAACTTTGTAGAGTGGAATAGAGCTTGGGAAAGCACTGAGTGGGAATATCCTAGGACTATGGTGGGTGTCAATTGTGGATGAACTTTGTAGAGTGGAAAGAGCTTGGGAAAGTACTGAGTGGGAGTATCCTAGGACTATGGTGGGTGTCAATTGTGGATGAACTTTGTAGAGTGGAAAGAGCTTGGGAAAGTACTGAGTGGGAATGTCCTAGGAGTATGGTAGAATCGAAAACATAGGGCCAGGAGAGAATGGAAGTGAAGAATTTTAAAGCCAAGAAAGGTTGAGAAAGTCCTTCTAGAGGTTCACGTAAGAGAATATGGTACATTAGGAGTATGTCAGAAGGAGAATCCTCCTCTTCTACAGGAGAAAGAGTTGAGGTCCATTTCCTTAATTTTCAATAGGAGACCTGAGATTTGAAATCCTATCCCTCTTTCTCTACCTAGGTCTTGCTATCTCTTCTGTAACCAGACCACCTTTCTACTGTCTCTTATTTTAGGGTGCCTTTTAAATAAAAATCTCTTATTTGTTTTTATATCATCTTGCCACAGGAGGGAAAAAAATCACCCTGGCCTCCTGAGCCACCCACCTACTGTATATACCCAGCTCTATAATTTCAACCCTCTTACTACGATCAGGTGTCCGAGAGGAAGAGCTAGTCGTCCCGTCGCCAAGCATGGAGGTGAGCCCACTGATGCCCATGGCACCTGCCTGGGTTTTTATGGCTGACTTCAGCTCATGGTTCTCTCGAATCAATCTCACCAGCTTCTTCAGCTCCTCGTTTTCCCGAACCAGCCTCTCAATCTGATGCCTCAGCCCTTCGTAGTTGCTGAGGAGTGACATGGTCCGAGGAATTGGAATAGAAATAGTGCTGTGGCTGCGCCCAGGGGGCCGGGGCCTTAGCCCCGGGCTGTTGGGAGGCATAGAGGAGCAGGCAATGGTGGCTATGCAGGACTCCAGGGTTATTATGAGGTCAGAGGCACCCCACTCTAGCCCCTCCCTACCCTAGACTCCAACTGACTTCATCTGGAGGGAGAGTCCTAGAGACCTAGGAAGACCCCACCTTTCTTGCTATGGTAACCTCCCCTCTTCATGTCTCTGACCTAATAAGTTGTTGGGATTGTCAAGTAAAGGGGCTAATACTGCTCCAGTCCAATCAGGCCTCAAACATCAAAAACCGAAAACTAGAAAACTAAGGAATTTTGGCAAAGCTGGGCCATCTGGAGCCTTAGACCATAAACTAAGTGTTAGAAAGAAACCAGAATCTCAGACATCAGGCCTGATATGGAACCCTGCACATTCCATACAAATTATATCTTCTGGGTCTTCTCCATAGCTTCTGATATCTTCTCCAGGGCCCCCTGGATGTCTCTTTTGGATTCAAGACCTCAGTCTCACCTTTGTCTAGATGCCAGATACTCAACATCGTTTGTCTTCTACTAGATTTCTATCACCAGGGCCTCTGACTTCTTCAGGGCCTTCTCCTGGATCCAGGTCCTCACCTTCTCTGTCTCCTTTATTTTAGAGCTCTTCCACTAGAGGACTTCACTCCTCACCCCACATCGTAATCATCAGCCATGTAGAACGGCAACTTTGTGAGTCCAAGTAGTGCTAGGGCTATGGAAAGGGACCCTTCCCTGTCTCTGCATTCTTTTTTGGAACATGGACCCTGAACACATCCCTTAGACATTCCCTAGGAAGTTCAGGATGGTCAACTAGCAGGAAGAGGTCCAGGTTGGGGAGAAAGGATCTACTTGGAGAGAAAAGACTAGTTGGAAGAATGTGAGCCAAGGATTCTTCCCAGATCTCACAATGGTAGGGAGGGGGTTGGTGATGAGGGTTGGCCATGGGAAATGGTGCTTTAAAATCCTAGAAATGCTTTTTTCCATAATAGTGCTTTTAGATATTACACTTTTTACTAGTTAGTAGATATTAGGATTCCTGGGCTTCCCCAGCTGCTTCCAGCTGAAGAGCTTGTCTTGTTAAGGGGAAAAGGGTAGCACCAGTACCTGAGCTAAATTGTAGATCATTATAACTTGATCACCTTTTGTTAAGAGTTTAAGACTGAGACCCTAAAACCATGCTGGCGAACCTCTGGCACAGGGAGGGATCTACTCCCTTCCCCTTCTCCACTGCACCTGAGGACATTTCTCTCATCGCCTGCTCATATGCAGCATGAGAGTAGCATTTTGGGCACTTGGTCTCTAAAAGGTTTGTCATCACTGCCCTAAAACAACCTTGACTGTTGCTTGACAGCATGTGGGAAGAAATAGCACCTAGGTGCATCAGGGATCTTAGTACCCCTTCCTTGCCCCCTTCCTTTGGAATGGGACCTGAAGGAGGGTGGAGAACTCCCAGGAGGGGAAGAGGACAAATAGCCCCAGATGCATAATAAAAATGCAGAAAACCTGGGAATTGAGGCATTTCCATCCCCTAGACATTTTCCATTGCCTTGGGCATTTTCCATCACCTTGAGTCTTTCTTGTTGCCTTGGGTACATTATCTGTTATATCCTTGAATAAATACTTTCATGCCTTAAAATGAAGGCATCTGAGCTATAATTCTATGAGCAAAAACCAGCATTTGCTTTCCCACAACAAAACTCATTCTCCTGAAAAAATGGAATGCTCTAGAGTCTAGACCCAGACCAGTATCTGGGCAAAAGGCTGAGCTTCTCTCCTGCCTAGCCCACATAATCAGGTCTGAGGGATCAGTGCGATTTGGTTAAATAAATCAGTTTTATGATTGGAATGAAGCTGATGTCCATGTATTATTTATTGTTAAATAAATTGTTCTTTTTGCACAAGATGAGAAGCCAGATGATTTGATAATTTGTAGAGTAGCAAATTCAGGGATACTGGAGGCTTGAATTTAAAGTCAAGGGGAATCTTAGTGTGGCATTTGGGATTTGCCACAGATTTCCTTCAGGAACACTTCTCCCTGAAAATCTGGAGATCAGAGAGGCACTCTCCAAATCCTTTTACCTTTTCTTCTAGAAGGAACTCTAACCTGTACTTTAAACAGAGATAACATTATTTGGCCATAGCAGAAAGACAAATTATCAAGCATTCTATGGTCACTGCAAAATGATCTCTTGTTCTCTCTGTTTGGGAAGTAAGATCTTTTATTGGTCTTACCAGTATTTCTCTGGGCCAGCTGCCTCCTGGCTGATCTTAGCAACTGCTTCAGGGTTTCTCCCCTTCAGAACATTCTTTCCTTTTCCCACTTCTTTAGCATCAGTGATTTATCTTAAACATAAGCACTTGTTAAGCAAACTGATCTTTGCTTTTATCCTAACAACTTTCCTTGAGTCCTTTTCCATCTTCTCTACTCATCCCCCCATTGTCCTTCACTTAATTTTCCTTGTATTTGAGTTCTTTTTTTTTTTAAACCCTTATCTTCCATCTTGGAGTCAATACTGTGTATTGGCTCCAAGGCAGAAGAGTGGTAAGGGTGGGCAATGGGGGTCAAATGACTTGCCCAGGGTCACACAGCTGGGAAGTGTCTGAGGCCAGATTTGAACCTAGGACCTCCCATCTCTAGGCCTGGCTCTCAATCCACTGAGCTACCCAGCTGCCCCCTTGAGTTCTTTTTATTCTCAAGTTCTCTAAAATTCCCCCAAACGTGATGTCAACATCTGTTCTCCTTTATCATTCTAAATTTCCATTTTTGCAACTCTTTGCCTCTCTCATGCAAATCCTTGTCCTTTTTCTTCTTTTCACCTGTCTCATAGAGTCCAGACTCCAGGAAGGGAGGAGAGTCCCACCCTACACTGCCATGGTCAGAGCCTACCTGAAATATTGTGTACAGATTGGAGGTCCCATATTTTGGGAAATCACTCAAAATGATTTCATATGAGGAATAGTCAGGGAACTCTGGGAAAAGCCTAATGCTTACATCATCTAAGCACAAAAAAGCTGGAACTATTGGGCAAAATCTAGTAGTATTTTGTCTAAAGCTGAAGAACCAAACCAAATGCCAAAAGAGCCAGAGCTTCAGATACCAGGCCCAACACAGAGAATTACTCAGGTACATATTCTACATGTAGGATAACTTCTGCAGACTGGCACCTTCTCTGGGTGAATTTTTCTTGGATATATAATAGAGGGGACACTTGGGTATACTTCTAGAATTATGTGGCTTCTAATTAGCCAGCACAGGAGGAATACAGAGAACAATAATATTTCCAAGGACTATATTAAGTCAACAACTTATTATTTTAACCCAAGCTTGAAAACAAGGCATTATGTTTATTTTGGGGCATGATTCCAAATAGAGATATGTGATCAACTAAGCAGTAGCTACTTAGAGAATCTGCAAGTTCAACTAAGTCAGGAAATATGAGAGGCAGCTAGAAGGCAGAGCAGCCAAAGTGCTGGACCCTGAGTTCTACAGTTCAGTGGGAGCTTGATTCTGTGTGGTAGCTATAAGAGCATTGTCTCCCTCGTCCTGATTAAAGATATGTGTTCTTTTGTAAATGCTTTGGTCGTTCTCTGCTTTGTTTTTTCAGGTTGACAGTATCAATTCCAAGACAGAAGGTAAGTGTTAATTTTTTTTTAAAGGAGACCCGGAATCCAGTTTTGTCTTTACTTATTAACTAGCTGTGTGATAGAAAACTAGGGCCTCAGGTTCCTAGTCCATAAAAGAAGATTGGCAAGTATTTTTTGATGAGTGTGATTAAGTCTACAGGTTAAGGGGAAGGCTTGACCATATTAGGCCAGAAAGATGCCTTATAAAAATATTTTTCCTTTTTTTTTCCAACTATCCGAGGGCTGGTGGTTGACTTTTGGGGCGGGATCTTGAATGTTGTAGAGAAATTGTCTTAGGTTGGAGGAAACATAATGACCCTGCTTTTCAGTCTCTCGCAATAAATCTGTTACTGTCTTGGAGCTTTGCCATTTTGTTTTATTTCGGATAGACCAAAAAATATTTGTCACGTCAGCAAAAGATAGAAAAGAGAAATTCCATTCAAAATAACTGCAAGTAAGATTAAATGCTTGGGAGTCTGCCTGCCAAGACAAACCTAGGAACAATATTAATTACAAAACACTTTTTACACAAAGTCAAATCTAAACAAATGGGGAAAAATTAATTCCTCCTGAATAGGCCAAGGCAATGTAATAAAAATGAAAATTCAACCTAAATTAATATACTTATTCAATTCCATATCAATCAAACTACCTAGAAATGCTTTATAGAGCTAGGGAAAAAATAGTGAAATTCATGTAGAAGAACAAAATGTCAAGAATATCAAGGGAATCAATAAAATGTGAAGGAAGGTGGCTTAGCTGTACCAGATCTCAAACTGTATTACAAAACAATCTGGTACTGGCTAAGAAATAGAATGGTGAATCAGTGGAATACAGTAAATACACAATACACTGTAGGAAACACCATAGTAATCTAGTGTTTGATAAACCCTCAAATCCAAATTTTGGGGGCAAGAAATAACAATTTGACAAAAATTGCTGGTAAAACTGGAAAATAATGTGAGAATTTAATATAAATTGTACTCAATCAGTATGAAAACCAATTCTTATTACCAGCCCCACTTTTGAGTGGATGAGCACACGTGTCAATATGGTGTTCTAGCAGGGTGGCTGGCAAAAATCCAAGAGCAAAATGTCCAGAAGTGAGGATGCCAGGACTAGGGACTGGGACTGAAGTTAAGCAACTCCAATCAGAGACTCAGAGTAGGAGGGAAAAGCCTGGCTTTAAAAACCAGCAAGGAGAAGCATTTACTCCTAGGCAGGCATAGATGGGCCTTATCTCACTGAGTGATCTTGGCCCACTGCTGCTTGTAGTTGCTTGGACCTCAAGTAAGGTGGCCTGGTGATCTCTCTCCCTCCCTTTCCCTCTGTCTCTCTGTTTTTATCTCTCTATCTCTCTCTTTTTATCTCTCTCCCTCTCTCTCCAACTTTTACTAATAAACAATTATAAATTAATATATAGTCTCCAGGGTTTTTAATCATAACAGGAGTGTGGCAGAAACTAAATCTGGACTAGTACCTCATATCATATACCAAGATAAAGTCAAAATGGGTACATGATTTAGATATAACTGGCGATACCCTAAGCAAATTAGGGGAGCATGGATTAGTTTACCTGTCAGACCTATGGATAAAGGAAGAATTTATTACCAGGCAAGAACTAGAAAATGTTACAGGATATAAAATGAAAAGTTTTCATTATATTAAATTTAAAAGGTTTTGCATGAAATGGAAAACATTTTTACAATTTTCTTTGATAAAGGCCTCATCTTTCAAATATATAGAGAACTGAGTCAAGTTCCTAAGAATATGATAATGGTCAAAGGATATGAAAAGGTAATTTTCAGAAGAAGAAATAAAAATTATCTATAGCCATATAAAAATGTTCTAAACCTCTATGGATTAGAGAAATATAAATTAAAATAGCTTTAAATATCACCTAACAACTAATATGATAAAATGACAAATGTTGGAAGATATGTGGGAAAATTAAGACATTGGTGGAGTTGTGAACTGATTCAACCATTCTGGAGAACAATTTGGAACTATGCCCAAAATACTATAAAATTGTGACTCAGCAACATCACTACTGGGTCTGTATCCCAAAGAGATTTTTTTTTAAAAAGGACCTACATGTTAAAAAATATAGCAGCTTTTTTTTGTGGTTCCAAGATATTGAAAATTGAGGGAATGCCCACCAACTGGGGAATATCACAAGTTGTGATATATGATTGTGCTAGAATACTATTGTGGTATAAGAAATGATGAACAGGATAATTTCAGAAAAACCTGGAAAGACATGAACTGATGCAGAGTGAAGTGAGCAGAACCAGGAGAACCCTGTACATGGCAACAAAATATCATACAATGATCAACTGTGAATCAACTATTTAGCATTACAAGTACCCAAGACAAATTCTGAAGGAATCACTATGACAGTGATGGCAAACCTTTTAGAGACCAAGTGCCCAAACTGCAGTCACATGTGATCCCCTGCCCCACCCCCTTGCCCCAGAAAGGGGAGGGAGGAAATGCTCCCATTGGCCTGCTGGGCAGAGGGGCAGGTCATGTGAAAAAATGTCCTCGGCCATGGTGGAGAAGGGGAGGGGAGCAGCCCCCTCTGACACATGCCATAGGTTTGGCAATGTAAAATTTAAATTAATATCCAATAACTCCAAGTATTATATTTTATAAGATTTATTAGTAATCACTTGAAGAAGAAGAAATAGAAGTACAAAACTTAAGAATGACCACGTGAGTAAAATTCTCCTGCCTGGCTCTCCCCACAACCTCCACAACCATATTACCAGGAAAAGAGAGAGAGGGCAGAGCTACACAAAACTTTTATCTTCCCCACATTAGTATATAATGTGAGAATGAAGCTGGGAAGCTGGGAAAGAGAGTTTTAGGGAGCAAATCCTAATTACACGCTAACATGGATCTATGATGAAAAATACTACCTACCTCTAGAGAAAGAACTGATAGAATCTGAATGCAGATAAAAGCATGCTAGTTTTTTTTTAATTTTCTTGTTGGTTTGTATTTTGTCTGTGTTTTCTTTTACGATGTGACTAATATGGAAAAATAAACAAAAAATCTGCTTATACAGTATAAGTCAAATTGGAGTTATGTTAATTATGTGCCATTTATTTTCTCACTTTTATTCTATTTTGGTGTAGTGAGAGTTTACTTGGAGGTTACAAACTAGGGGGCACATAGTATGGGAATGAGTCTCTAGGGGTAATATCAGGTAATATGCATTGGACCTCCCTTGGAAACTTCGGCAGAAGAACTCCATAGAAATATGTGTCACATTATTAAAAGACTTACACTTTGAGATGACAAAGTATATCTCCTATTGACTACTATTGACATTGGCAGAGCCAATTACTCAGTGTAACCTTACTCACCTTTTACCTCTCTTTCTTCCCAATTACCAATTGGTTCAGGATTATTGGGGGCTATCCAAAGATGAGAAAGGGAAGAGGACACTAACAACTAGGGGAAGTTAGAAAAGGTTTGCTGACCTTTTAAGGATTGATTCTATGAAGCAGAGGTAAGGAAAGAGTGCATTCTATGTACCCCATACCTTTATACCAGGCATGAGGAACAAGAGCCAGCACAAAAACCCAATGGAAGAAAGTGGGCTGCCATGTTTGGAAAATTGCACATAGGTTATTTTAACCAAATAATAGGAGGCAAACAGAGAAAATTAGGTTAGAGCTAGGTAAAAAAGGACTTTATATACTAAGATGAAGTATTTAATTTCATTCTAGAGCCAAGAGGGAGCAATTGAAGAGTTTTTAAAGGGGAACAATGTGGTGTTAGATATGTTATTTCATCTTGCAGCTTAAATTATTTTTTCTTGTCATCATTTTTAACAATAATATGAGAGGATTGAAGCTTTTTGTCTAGTCCATGACTTCTTTCTTTTTGAAAGGTGGCACTTGTTTTTTAGAATAATTTCAAGCCTTTCTTGGGAAATTTTTTGAAATACAGTGATGGGATTTTTTTCTTAAGATTTCCTAGTATTTCAATGGGCCCAAGATCTCTTTGTCTATTTTTTTTTTGTCTTCATCTTAAGATTTCCCCCACTATGATGTGGTAAAATTGGGACACTAATGCATTGACGGAGGAGTTGTGAAATGATCCAACCATTCTGGAAGGCAATTTGGAATTATTCCCAAAGGACTTTAAAAGAATGCATGCCTTTTAATCCAGCAATACCACTACTAGATTTGTATCCCAAAGAGATAAAAAAAAATGGGAAAGGATCTGTTTGTACAAAAATATTTATAATTGCACTTTTTATGGTGGCATAAAATTTTGGGCTTGGTATCAAGAAGACTCATCTTCTTGAGTTCAAATCTGGCCTCAGGCAGATAATAGTTGTGTAACCTGGGCAAGTCACTTAACTCTTTTTGTCTCAGTTTCTTCATCTGTAAAATGAGCTGGGGAAGGAAATGGGAAATGACTCTAGAAATCTCCAAATAGAGAAATAAAGAGTTGAACATGACTAAGGTGACTGAACAAAATGTCATAACTATAGTAGAATTGAGTAACTATTGTGTATCAGACTGTTGTAACCTTTGATCCTAGGAATCTTTGCCTATCCAAGTGGAATAGTTCTGCCAACTATTATTCCTCTCTTTGATTCTGGGTGACCAGGGATAATCTATTATTGCCTTGCAGAATTCTGTTTCCCCTACACAAAGAGATGTTCCTGAGTATTGTAAAAAATGTAAAAATTGTATTTTCCTGCATTTGATTCTTCAATGCAGGCCTTGACTATTCTCTAGAACTCTCCTGTAGCAACTGTAAATCATCCATTTCTGTTCTTCTAACATGATCCAATTTTGTCACCACCTCGCTAGAGGCTTACAGACCTTTGCCCACTTTTACCATGGAAACCTGGTGTGAGAGGAGCTCTGGAATGCAGAGGGATGAAAAGAAGTAAATGTAAAATAAGTCTAAAATGGAAGCCAGGGTTATACCATGAGGGCACCTGACTGAGGAGTTTCAATTTTATTCTAGAATCAATAAGGTGTTACTAAAAACTTCAACAGTGTGGCATTCAATTAAGCAAATATTAATGTCTACTAATTAATAGGCATTATGCTAGGTGCCAGGGATATAAATACAAAATTGGATCAGTCCTTACCCACAAAGAATTTAAATTCTACTGGAAAAATATAAGATGTGCATAATAAGTGAAAAATATTTACAAATTAATTCCAAGAGGGAGAGAGAACTGCTATGGACTTGTTAATACTCCACATATGACACAATAAGTAGGAACAATAAATATCTGTTTAAGGATGGTATTTTCTTGGAGTATTAGAGACAGCTAGATGCCACAATGGATAGAGTGTTGCTGGGCCTGGAGTCAGGAGACTTGAATTCAAATCTGGTCTCAGATACTTACTGTATAACCCTGGAGAAGTCATTTTATTTTGTTTGCCTTGTTTTTCTTAATTATAAAATGAGCTGAAGAAGGAAATGGCAACCACTCCAGTATCTTTGCCAAGAAAACACCAAATTGGGTCATGAAGAATTGGACACAACAAAAATGACTGAACAACAAATTTACTTGGCTTATTAGCACACATTCGTGGTCACACAGGTAAAAATCCAGCTAAGGGGTTTGAATTAGCTCTGTGTGTAATACCTGACATAGCCATTAAGTGGCACTTTATCTGAGCTGTTATGCAAGGGTTGTCCTCCTGGCCTGCAGCCTCTTTTACATTCTCTACAATTACTTCAAATATCATTGTTAATACCTACCAGCTCTTTTAGCAGTTATATCTACACCTTCTTTCAGTACCTGAAAATGAAATTCACCTAGCCTAGGTGACTTGAATTCATCAAAGAAAACTTCTCTATACTTATCTTGGGTATCAGCTACCAATTAGCCATTTTCCCCACCTGTCATTTTTCATCTCCCAACTCCACCAGCACTGGCAGCCTGGATCCCATAATGTATGCAATAATACACTGATGGATCATTACATTCAACTATGGAAAAGTTATCTCTAAGGAACTTGGCATGACTTGTAAACAAAGCATACTTGAAAATATTGACTGTCCACTTGGAGTCTAGAACAACAACAAAAATGCTATTTTTTTTTCTCAGCAGATCCTTGCAAACTAGGGTAGCAAAAAAAGACCATCTAGAGCAGGGGTCAGCAACCTTTTTGGCCATGAGAGCCATAAACGCCACATTTTTTAAAATGTAATTTCATGAGAGCCCTACAGTGCTCACAGTGCGGCTCCTGTAACAGCGCCTGAAAAAAAATTGACTTTATGGCTCCTGCAGAAAGAGCATATCTGGCCCTCAAAAGAGCCAGATATGGCTCGAGAGCCATACGTTGCCTACCCCTGATCTAGAGAAACTCTATAGAGGATCCTGGCAAATGTAAAGGGTGCCTGAATATATGCCAGATGAGACTCATGTGTAACAGCCCTTCTGGACTTACTTGCCCAAATCATATTAGCTCTGGGTCTATAGAGGAGCAGGTTTGAAAAATCTTTCTAACACTAACTAATAAAACACCATATTGATAAAAAATTATTTTAATAAATTTCCACATGTTTTCCAAAGTTATATAATCCATATTTTCTCCCTCCTTCTTCCCTCTCCACTCCCAGAGCAGACAAGCAGTCCAACCTGGGTTAAACATATATTATCATGCAAAAATATTTCCACATTCATTTTTGAAGTGAATAATCTTAAAGAACCAAAACACAAAACATTTACCCAAATAAACAAGTGATAAATCATATGTTTTCATCTGCATTTCTACTCTCACAGTTCTTTCTCTGGAGGAGGAGAGAGTTCTTTTTTATAAGTCCTTCAGAATTGTCCTGGATCATGGTATTGCTGTTAGTACCACATTTGGTCATCCCACAATGTTTCAGTTTCTCTGTAGAATGATCTCTTGGTTCTGCTTGTTTCACTCCATATCAGTTCACATAGATCTTTTCAGTTCTTTCTGAAATCATCCTGCTCATAATTCCTTAAGGCACAATAGTATTCCATCACCATCATGCACCAAAATTTGTTTAAAACATCATATTATTAAGTGAGATAATATTTGTAAAGCATTTAATGTAGGTGCTTAACAAATACTCCCTTCCTTTTCATTTTCCCAATGGTGTGCTTAATAATCAGCTAGTAGACTCAGTTAATTATTTTTCAGCTTACTCATTTAAAATTTAAATTTTAAATTTTAATTAATTTATTCATTTTTATGTTATAACTATAGAACACTTCACAAATCTGTGTGTCATCCTAGCATAGAGACCATCCTTCTCTGCATCATTTTAATTTTAGTATATCTGCTGTTAAAGTAAGCATCAGTTAATTCTTTAGCAAAGAAAGGCAATGACTCAAATGACATAGCAATGACAATAGTTACAAAACATTTCCCCTAAAACCAGGGGGTGTAGACTCCCATAAATACACAAAGAGACCATGACCAGAAGAGTGGATGTGAACTTAATAGTACAATTTTAAAGCACACACATAGGGACTTTAACTGGTCAATGCAACTCGCAATTCTGGAATTGTAAGGCTTCTTTGTCCTTTCTTTGTCTGGAGGATTCTTAAGGACTTCACTACAGAGCATGGTATCAATGGTGGTTGAGTTGTTTCATGCCTGGTTGGCTTGGCTCCCAGCAAAGTCATGGCATCTCCACTGGAAAAGCAGCTCAGCTGGACTTATTCCTCATAAGTTTAAATGTCTTATTGTTCATTTCAATCATCTCTGTGACTCCATCTGAGGTTTTCTTGGCAAAGATACTGGAGTGGTTTGCCATTTTCTTCTTCAGCTCATTTTACAGATGTGGAACTGAGGTAAACAGGGTGAAGTGACATTTCTAGGGTCATATAGCTAGGAAGTGTCTGAGGCTGGATTTGAACTCAGGAATATGAGTCTTCCTTACTTCAGGCTTGGCACTATCTGTCATACCACTCAGCTGTCCCAAGAGTCTTGTGGATTGGTAAATCTGCTGCTGGACTGGACCAATCAGTTTTCTTAGTCACTAGTCTACTCCTGGACCAAACCAGGTCTGTTACTCAGTTGTTGGGCAACTGCTGACTGGCCCAGCAGGGCAGGACACTCATATGCCAGGCACTTCTCAGGACAGACGGTTACACTGGACAGATTGATCCATTGTACTCCCTAGACTTGCTTTTTGATAGGATGTAGGATTTATTGTTGTTGTTGTTGTTTTACTGCTTTTAATTTTAATATTTTAAATTACATTTTCAGTTCCCAGTTGTTTCTCTCCTGTTCAACCCCACAGTAGAGAAGGCCAATATTTGAAATGGATTTGTAGTTGTATGTATACGTATAATCATAGGTCGGATCTTTCTTCTCTAAGCATTTTTCTAGCATTTTCTTCTCTAGCATTTTCTTCATAAGTTCTTCATAATTGATTTGAATGATCATATTATTCAGAATAACTTAGTCATTCACCATTACTCTTTGAACAATATTGCTGTTACTATATACAACATTCTCTTGGTTCTGCTCATTTCACTCTGTATTAGTTCCTGCAAATCTTTCCATGTTTTTTTCCAAAACCAACCTGCTCATCACTTCTTATTGCACATCACAATCACATACCACAACTTATTTAGCCATTCCCCAATTGATGGGCATCCTCTCACTTTCTAGTACTTTACCACCACAAAGAGAGCTAGTATAAATATTTTAGAAGATATAAATTCTTTTACTTTTTCCCTTATCACCTTAGGAAACTGATCTAATAGTGTCATCACTGGACCAAAGGGTATACAAAGTTTTATAACTCCTTGGGCATAATTCCAAATTGGTTGGAGTAGCTTACAATTCTACCAATAGTGCATTAGTGTCCCAATTTTTTCATATTTCCTCCAATATTGTCAATTCCCCTTTCTATCATTTTAGCCAATCTAATAAGTGTGAGTTGGGACCTCAGAATTGCTTTAATTTGTATTTTTCTAAACAATAGTGATTTAGAACATTATATATATATGCATATATATATAATATATATAGCTTTGATTTCTTCTTCCCAAAACTGCTGGTTCATATCCTTGGACTACTTATCAATTGAGGAATGACTCATAATCTTATAAATTTGACTCAGTTCTCCATAAAATAGACTTGAGATATGAGGCCTTAATCCAAGAAAATGGTTATAAAAATTTTCCTCAAAATGCGCATCGGCCATGGATGGGGGGAGTGCGGGGGTGGTGGTGGTGAAGATAAGAGGATAAGAAGGGATAAGAGGAGCATGAATCAGGTAACCATGTTAAAAATGTATATTAATAAATGTTAAAAAAAATTAAAAAAAATTTTCCTCCAATTTTTTGCTGTCCTTTTAATCTTGGCTACATTGGTTTTATTTGCATAAAACCTTTTAAATGTAATGCAATCAAAATAATCTATTTTATATCCCACAATACTCTATATCTTATTTATTTATCCATTCTTCTCTTATCCATAAATCTGATAGGTAATATGTTCCATGCTCTTCTAATTTATTTATGATATTTTCCTTTACATTTAGGTCATGTATCCATTTTGACCATATTTTGGTAAACAGTGTAAGACAGTGATGGGCAAACTTTTTAAAGAGGGGGCCAAAGGAAAGGAAATGCTCATCTGTCAGTCTGTTTCTAAGTCAACTCTTTCGAAGTTTCATTGTATTGTATTGTATTCGTCAGATTAGAAATAATGTCCCTCAGCTGGATAGAACATTTAAGGGGGCTGCAGCTGGCCCTCAGGCCATAATGGTTTGCCCATCACTAGTATAAGATATTAGTCTATAATTAGCTTCTAACAGTCTGCATTCTAATTTTTCCAGTAATTTTAACCAAATAGTGAGTTCTTATCTCAAAAGCTTAGATCTTTGCATTTATCAAATATGAGGTAACTATAATAATTTATTACTATGTATTGTATACCTATTCCATTCCATTCTTTTTCTTAGTCCCAGATAGTTTTGATAGTTATCATCTTATAATACAATTTAAGGTCTGGTACTATTAGACATCTTTTATTTCTTTTTTTTTTCATTAACTTCTGAATGAATTTTGTTATTTTTTCTAGCTCATTTTTGGTGCTTTAATTGGATGGCACTGAAATAAGCATATTAGCTTAGGCAGAATTGTCATTTTTATTATATTGGTTCAATCCATACACAAATAATTATTATTTCTCCAATTATTTAAATCTGACTCCCAAGGCCAGGTGTGGCTACTACTCTTCCACCTCACACCTTGGATCATGAGCCACTTCAAGTACTCTTCTCCACCCCTGAGCCACAACCAAAGCCCTGGCACCTCTGCCACCTCAAACACTCTCACTCAGCATAGTCCCTTAAACACACCACCAACTTGCACTGAAGTTGCAAGCATCAGTTCATTCCTCTGCCCTGGAACCAAAACCAGGGGCTCTGCCTTCCTGCAACTGACCATAACCAGTCCTCTCCATCCCAGAACTATGAACAAGGCTGCCCTCTCCCTAGGCACCTGGGTCCTGTGTCCAGCGCCAGTGGAGCCTCCTCCCACCCTAATCTTTTTTTTTCTTTTTTTAATTTTAAACCCTTAACTTCTGTGTATTGGCTTATAGGTGGAAGAGTGGCAAGGGTAGGCAATGGGGGTCAAGTGACTTGCCCAGGGTCACACAGCTGGGAAGTGTCTGAGGCCGGGTTTGAACCTAGGACCTCCTGTCTCTAGGCCTGACTCTCAATCCACTGAGCTACCCAGCTGCCCCTTTACCCAGACTTTTTATTATTTCTGCTGCTCTAAAATTCAATTTGAGGCATATTTTAAGCTACTTTGGTTGGGTGGGAGGGAATTTGGGAAAGCCAGGCCACTTCCTACCTTATTCCACCATCTTCTCCTAGTCCTCTCCCTTGTTTTATTCTTTAATCACTTTTGCCAACTGGCATGACGAGGTGACACTGCCCTCTTTTCAGCTGGAGCGTCACAATGTTCTTTAAGTACATTTAATAAGCATTTGTTTAGTTTTTACTAAGTGCCAAGCATTATGCTAAGCACTGGGATTACATATACAGGCAAAAGAAAGGCAGCCTCAAGAAACTTACATTCTAATAGGAGAATATATATATATATGTATATATATACATATTATACATAATATATAAAAGAAAGCTGAAGGAATAAAGAACCTTCAGTGGGACACAGTGGTGATGAATGGAGGGTCAGCAAGCAGAGGAATGAAGGAAGGCTGGCTTGGGTCATTTATCAAAAAAATTTACCAGTTTACCAGAAAATTTACCATTTACTAAATTTTACCAAAAACAACCATTTATCAGAAAGAAATCTACCAGTGGGGAAAAAGGGACCGGCCTCAAAGATGGAGGGATGTTCCAGAGCAGGAAGACCAGAGGGGTTGAGGAAGTCTCCAGAGTGAGAGGACAGCTGAGTCATAGTAAAGGCTGGAGAGTCAGAACAAGGCAATGAAGAAAGTCTTTCAGCTAGAGCAATGACCCTTAACTGAGGACTGGCAGTAACATTTACTTTATGACTACAGAGTCATGACTAGGTTTTTCACCTCCAGGAAGGAAGTGGTAAAACTTCAGTCTCTCTTATTTAACAATTCTTCCTGGCTGAAAATTACAGTAAAGTATTCCACCTTAGCTGATGGAGATCAGTCTCAGTTCAGTGAGATATATTCCTTTTGCGCATCTCGTGCAGATGAGTGGGTAGGGACAAAGGTAACAATATGGAGGCTCATCAGATACAATTGAAGCCTCAGTTTTTGCTAAGGTATAGAATGTTTATTCTGAAGCTTCAATCTTTCCCCTTTAGATTTCAATATCCCTATCTATTTAGCCCTGACAATTTTTAGCTTTTACTGAGAAAAAAAAAAAACAAACAACAAACAACTACCTTTTTTACAGTGCAAAGGTCATTCTTTTTGGCAGAGAAAACAGAAGCCACATATGAGTAGTTCTGCTCTCTCTCCATTGGCAGAGTGATCTTTGTCCCATCCACCACAAACAAACCTTCTCTCTTCTTTATTTCTTCTCTTTTCCCCAATATAACTTAAAAGCAAATACCTCTTTTTATCTTTAACTTCCCTTACCAACTATGGTTCATTCTCAGCTTTGGCACTATGGACACTATTATTTTACATACATATTTTAAAATTTTATATGTAGTTTTGAAATTTCTTATTAAAATTTTTTAAGATCTCTCTCTTTTTAAAAATCATCCTCATTTCTTTTTTTTTTTTTTAAACTCTTACCTTCCATCTTGGAGTCAATACTGTGTATTGGCTCCAAGGCAGAAGAGTGGTAAGGGCTAGGCAATGGGGGTCAAGTGACTTGCCCAGGGCCACACAGCTGGGAAGTGTCTGAGGCCAGATTTATCATCTTCATTTCTTCCCTTCCCAGTGAACCAACTTTTGAAACAAATAATTTGTTTAAAAGGAAAAAAAAGCAGTTCTCAGAAAAACTAACCAAGCCATCAGTGGAGTCTTTCTGTAAAAGCAATGTGTTATATTCCCAGTCCCCCAGCACTAGGAAGAAGGGAAAGAAGTTCAGTTTGTAATATCTTCTCTGGGGCCAGCCTTTGTCATTAAAATTACACCATATTTTATTTTGTTTGCTATTGTTGTTGTTGTTCTACCTATTTCCATCGTAGTGATCATTTCTATATAATTTTCCTGGTTCTTAGGAAAACAATTTACACAATAACAACAGCATTGTAAAAAGGAACAATTTCGGAAGAATTGATAACTCTAATCAATATGATGGCCAATCAAGATTCAGAGGACTAATGATAAAGCATATCATCCATCTTCTGACAAAGAGGGGAAGAGTGAGACTTAAAGTTTTGGACATGGCCAGTGTAGATATACATTTTGCTTTGCTTGATGATGAATTTTCATTATGAGAGTTTTCTTTTTCTTCCCCCCCCCCCACTGGGATAGTGGAAAGATAAGTAGGAGAGAATATTTTTTGTGTGAATTAAAAAAATGTTTTAAATGGAAATAAAATGGAAAAAATCATCTTATATCACTGGTTCCGCTTATATCACATTGCATTCAGTTCAAATATCTTTGAATGTTACCCAGAATTCTTTATATTCATAGTTCCTTGAAGTACTATAATATATATTTATGTTCACATCCCATTGTTTTGTCATTGCTTAAATGATGGGCACCTGCTTTGTTTCCAGTTCTTTGCTACCACAAAAGAAAATATATATATATATGGAACATTGACATCATTGGGATGTCTCTAGTTCAGTGAAATCCTTGAGCCAAAGGTTTTGATCTTGGACTCCATGTCTTCTGAGTGCCTTTCCAGACCTAAATATATCCTACGACATTTTTGTCCCTTTTTAAAGCATGATTTTCTATTGTTTTCCTGAATGGTTGGACTCCTCCATAGCTAAACGTATAGTTAGTGTGCTTGTCCTTCTGCAGGCTCTCTAACATTGCCTATTTCTGTCCCTGACAGTATTTTTACAGGACTTTGTCATGCCTTTATATCCATCTTATCCTATTGTAGGGCTCTCAGTTCCACAATTTTTCTTTGTTATTTCTCCTTCTTCAGCACACACACTTGATAAATGACTATCAGAATAAAGAAGAAAAGTGAGGATTTGCTGATCTGAATTCTTCCATATCTGTTTGGTTCTTCCCTGGTGGCTCACTGATCTATTTTCTTCTGTGATACTTTTGTGGAGGAAGATATTTGCTATATTTCCAACTTCTACAGACAACTCTTCTTTCAAATGCATCTTTCACAGACTACATAGATTGTTATTTTGCTATTAAAGAGCCAAATAGAGCTCAAATAAAAGGATGAGAGAAAAATAAGGTTGTGCTGACAGTTTAAAGAGTCGTTTAAGGAAATTGCTTAATGTGAAGTGTGTCTCCTATGGGGTTGTGGGAAGGGATGTGTTTAACCTGTGATCAATGAGGATTTATGAAGAATTGGTGAAGAAAGCAGAAGGAGAAAAGTGACATGAGACTTTTTCCTCAACAGAACTATTGTATGTGATATTTTATAATGAAACTTTATAAAGAGAATTCTATTGTGAGTTTGTTATGGGAGTTTTGAAGTGGCATTTGAGAAATATCTAAAAATGAAGTCCTCCCTACAAAATCAGGAAGAAAAGGGTATATTTTAATCTGTGATTGATGAGATTCTACTTGATAAACTATATAGACAGATTGTTTAAAGTAAGAGCGTGGGAGAAACTCTAGATTGATTCCTGTTGTGGTTGGGACACTGCTGTCTTGAAGAGAAAGAAGTTGTTGAGAATTTCAATTTTATCTTACAAAAAGGATCTTGGGAGATATTTTATTTGATAACTATGTTAAAAAACTGAATTTTAGGGGACAACTGAGTAGCTCAGTGGACCGAGAGCCAGGCCTAGAGATGGGAGGTTCTAGGTTCAAATCTGGTACAAATACTTCCTAGTGTGTGTGTGATCTTGGACAAGTCACTTAACCCCCATTGCCCAGCCCTTAAATTCTTCTGCCTTGAAACCAATACATAATATTGATTCTAAGGCAGAAAGTAAGGGTTTAAAAAAAATAAAAACTAAATTTCATAAAATTTAAGTTTTCAGAAATGAAGAAAAGTCCATTGATATGATATTGAAGGTTTGAAGTCACTTAGGATATGACATAAGTCATAACCAAAATATTGTATATACTTCTTTCTCTCTCTCTCTCTCTCTCTATATATATATATATATGTATATATTATGTTGATTACCGATTCCCATTTGTTAAATGTTACACACATTTAGTAATTTTAATATTTAATAATAGAGAAATAAAGGTAATTACTAGTGAGGAAAGGAGGTTTCTTCATTTCATTAACATTTAATGAGCTAAAGTAGAGACTTAAGATATTGATGAATGAAAATATTGCATTTATTAATTAGAAATAGCATCCTAACATATCTCTAGATCATTGGAGAGCTTGCAAGGGTAAAATGAAATAAAAAGCAATGACTCAAACAGCAGGCTGACATTTGATGACACACAGATGAGGTATGGTAAGACCCTAGAGTAGACCCATAAAATGCTGCTACACGTAGCATCCATCTTTCCAACTTGCTCTATGTGGGGTAACATCCTTTTACAACTTTTTTACAACTTGCTATCTATACATATAGACATATACACAGCACACATATTCATAAGCATTATATATGCATATGCAATCACAGGGTTTTGAAAACATAAATATATATATACATATTTTGCATGTGTACACACATGTATATGTATATATACATAATTATTATAGTAGAGATATAGCTAACTTACAAATAGGTAAATATACACATCTATATGCACAGGCCATTCTCACTTTATCTAAATTCACATTTCACAATTTTGACATTAGGGAAATAATTCTGGAAAAAAGTCTGAATTCCCCCCAAGCCCCGATATGTTAACTTTACTTTAGAGTACGGCTCTCTCTGCTCTTGCCCTCGGCTTGGTACTCAGTGGCCTCCTGCCTCCAAGGTCTCTCTCCAATAAATAAATTAAAACCCTCCAGAGACATGGAGAGACCACCACCTCTGCCCCAGCCGTATTTGGGTCCTGGCTTGAGACCTCTGACACTGAGAGGGGGGGCCCTTTGCTCCATTCTCTTGCATGTGTTTCTTCCCAGTCTCACATGTTGCTCAATCTCTCTTGTTGGTTCTGGCCAGGCCCCCAGGAAATTGGACCCATATTCCTCTTCTTCCTCTCACTTCTCTGGCCCAGCCACCACATGTCTGTGGGTCAGCCCCCTTGTGTCCTCTCTTTGTCCTTCTCTTCTCCACATCATTATGCAAATTCACATTATGTAAAAATCATCTTACAAAGAGGCCTGCTGAATGGGTCCACTTATGTAAAATGAGAATTATCATAAATAAAACAGGGGTGTGTTGGAAAATGTTTAATAATAGGCTTTTCAAAAAATACATGGCAGGACACGCTTTTAAGTTTAATCTGCTTTATTAATATTTTCTCCTTCACTTTCTTAAATCTAGACAATAATAAAAATTTCAAAACAATAAATCAAGCCCTAATTTGCAATGTTTGCTAATTTCTGAAGTGTAAATACATTGAAAATTGAACTATTAGCTGTTATAGATATCTTTTAAAAATCTAAGTTGGTTTGGTGGATCATCTGTGCCTATATCACATTGGTCTTTCCAAAACCCTCCCATTTCTCCTATTATTTGGAATTTAATTTCTATGAGATTCCAACTCACCTGGACTGGTTTTATCTATGGAATTTTAGTCCTTGGGATCCTAACAATTTATCCTTTGAATACTCTGACATCTGCTCCCACTAAAACTAGGATGTATGACAGCCTGTGCCCTTTCTTTTCAGTACTGGAGAGAGTAACAAGAGATAAAGTCTTACAATGAGAGGTGTAGGAAATGGGAGCCAGATTGCTTTATTCTGTGAAATTAAGAAATCCAGGACAAAGAAGGATGGGTTAACAATAGAATAGAGGTTCCAAAAAATACAGTGGAATTTGAGAGTAGAGTAAGATATGAACTACAAAAAGTTGGGGGGCCATGGTGGAGAATGTGGAGGAAGGTATAACGGGGAGAGGATTTTGGCCCAGTGTGTGCCGACTCAAGGGGGCATAAAGGGAACAAGAGCTGGTCATTTGACCTCCATAGCATGAGTATAAGGAACTGGCAGTGTACCAACTAACCCAAGGTTCCCAGAGAAGCTGTGTGGGATCAACCAATCAAAGAGTGAAAAGATGGGTGGAATTCCACCTTCTCTGTGATAATCAAATATAGAGTTTGTCTTCAGGATAATCTCATCTAACCTTATTGTCCCCCACTCTACCTCTGCTGAGTAAGCTATCAAGTCTCCCCATTTTTGAGGAGAAGCATGGATCCCTCAAGACAGCTATAATCTATCCCCTAATGGCTGGGGCTCCTTCAAGGAAAAGATTTGTGCTCTGAGACTATATAATTTGTAAATTTTTGTTTAGGGAAAGAATGGGTCACACGGGAAGAGCAAGAAACGATGACCTATGAGAGACTGAAGATCCCATCATTTTAGTCCCTTCGGCCTTCCAAACTTCCCTATTACTGTCAGGGGGTACCACCATCCTTCCAAATCAGTTATCTGGGCTATGACCTTGGTAAGATCCTTGATTCCTTACTCACACTCAACTCACATATCTAATCATTTGCCAAATCTTGTCATTTCTTCCTCGACTTCTCTCCTATTTTTCTGATACTTTCTACTCACACAGTTACCTTTTTGAGCAATAGACTCCCAACTGGTCTCCATGCTTCATCTTTCTCCAATGTCTTCACCATGCTGTCAAAGTGACTTTCTTAAAGCTTGTCTGACAAGATCTCTACTCAATAAACTTCAGTAGATCCCTATTCACTCTAGAATCAAATATTATTTCATCTTTATCTCATCCTTTAATTTATATTTTGGAGTGTTTTATGATAATTTACAAATGCTGTGTGATCAAAAAAGTTTGCACATTTTTACTCTAGGATTTAGCAATGATTGCAATGGAACTAAGGGCCCTCCATTTTCTTTGGTACCAAAGACCCCAAATGTCATTGCTTTGATACTCAGATGACAAAGGAAGAATAATAGTGTATAGGTCCTAGAAAATGGCTTGAATTCAAATTCTTTATCCCAAGATGGTAGAGAATAAAGCATATCCAAAATCTTCTGTTCTCTACATAAAGCAGAGATTCAACTTCCAATCTTGAAGTGTTCAGAAGCAAGCATCACTCCCATCTCCAGTTGGTAAGTTTGACTATTCTTTAAGATCTATGATGGTTTAGGATTCCCTCCAGAGAGAGCCTTTTATTGCTTCTAGTGCCTTGAGGATGAGGTCTTCAAGGGCCCTACTGATGGGATCCCTTGAACCCTGACTAAAGATATCTAGACACAGAGCAAGCCCTAATTTCCACTCTCTGGTGGTTATGTTACATGAAGGTCCTTGTCCCTGCCACCCAACTACCCCTAGAGGTTCTGAGCAGAGGCCAAAGATACCTGAAGGTCTGTGTACCTCTGGGACTTTAAAAGTATCCCTAGAGGATGTAGACTCTAAATGATCACCTTAATACAA
Source organism: Gracilinanus agilis (assembly GCF_016433145.1). Taxonomy (NCBI): domain Eukaryota; kingdom Metazoa; phylum Chordata; class Mammalia; order Didelphimorphia; family Didelphidae; genus Gracilinanus; species Gracilinanus agilis. Next base: position 705,239,936 of record NC_058130.1, read on the forward strand.
ATATCAATTATATGGAAATAGGTCTTGTAAAACCCAGGGGAATAGTTTGTTGGCTACTGGAGGGGGGCAGGAGGAGGGGAGGGAAAGAACATGAATCATGTAACCACCAAAAAATATTCTAAATTAATTAATTAAATGAAAATTTTTAAAGAAAAAAAAAGTATCCCCAGAGATTCAAAACTTCTAGGAATAACACAGGACAATTTTGAGGGATGTATGGTAAAGAACGCTACCCACATTCAGAGGAAGGACTGCAGGAGAGGAAACATTTAAGAAAAACAGCTGCTTGAATGCATGGGTTGGGGTGGACATGATAGAGGATGTAGACTCGAAACTACCACACCAATGCAATTACCAACAATTTGGAAATAGGTCCTGATCAAGGACACATGACAAAACCAGTGGAAATGTGTGTCGGCCATGGGTGGGGGGGAGCGCGGGGGGGTGAAGGGGAAAGTGGGAGCATGAATCATGTAACCATGTTAAAAATGAATATTAATAAATGTTTAAAATTAAAAAAAACTTCTAGGAATCAGAGGCCCATGGCAGAGGCCATGGAAATCATTGAATTCTACAAATGAGGCTGTGATTTATTGTTTTGTAAATTGTTTAAACTTAATAAAGGAAGAAAATATTAATAATGGAGATTAACCTTAAAAGTGTGCCATTCATACACTTTTTTTTCAGAGAACTCTTAAATGTTGTTCATCATTTACCTGCACAACACTACCTATTAGGTCTGTCACTGTTAGCACATGTAACTTGGGGAAATTTTAGCAAGTATGTGGAGGAAAGATCGAAGTGGGGAGAGACTAGAAGCAGGAAGGAAAAATAAAAGGCTACTACAACAACCATGGGGAGTAATGAGAGCAGTGGACCAGTGGTGGAGAGAAGGGATCAGATACAAGAGATAAACTTGACAGGCCTTGGGAATTGATTGGATTTTAGAGATGAGGAGAGAAAAGAGTTAAGAATGACTCTTGGGGGAGGAGACTTAGAGAACTGGCAGGTTGGTGGTGCCATTGACAGAAGTAGGGGGGCCTGGAAGAGAGATGAGTTTAGGTGGGAGGATAATCTCATTGAAGTCACAGCCATCTGTGTAAAGTATGGTGGCAAGGGTGTTGTTGGAGGTTGAGAAGATAGAAAAAAGTTTGGAAGGTAGTAAACCCCTGAGCATAGAGCAGGTTTTTTTTTTTTTTTTTTTTTTTTTTTTGCAGTCATAGAGGGCCTCATGGAAGTTATTTAACTCCTACTCAACTGAATTTGCTAGTTCATCTATTTGGATGTTCCCTCTATTAAAGAGATCACAGCCTAACTTGTCTACTGGTCCTACACTACTCTAGTCCATGTCCTTCCATATGTTCAGCAAACAGAGTCACCCAACATGCTGAGGGCATGCCTCATTTTCTCCTGACATCTCAACGACACCAATGGAGCCCATGGGCTGCCCACTTGCCATCCTTCAGTCTTGTGACATGACCAGCCTATTTTCTTTTTTGATCTTACTTTACCTGATCATGTCCTTGACCTTGGTACTTCTTTGAAGTTTCTTATTTGTTATATATTGCAGCCTGGGGATACTATTTGTGTGGCCCTCAACTTTAGTTCTTCAGAGATTATACTAGTCTATATCTTACAGCCAGATACCATAACCAGAAGAATATTGACATTAAAGAATGGGACCCTTTTTGTGGGGGAAGAGCCTTGGGGTTATGAAAAAAAAATTCTAAAGGCATTTCAGCCTGTTCTACTCTTCCATTCAACCCTGGGCCCAACTCATTGTCTATTTGCAGTGCCTATCCAAATTATAAGAATTGACAGACCAATTCTATGGATGTCCAACTGCATGTCACAATCTGGACAATAAACATTCTTTATTCACTTGTTTTTTCTTCTGAGGATTGTTAGGTCAACTCTTTGGAATGGCTAGAGAACTAATCTAGGAGGTTCTGCAATATCCTATGGCTTGATTCAACCAGCATGATAAAACAGGAGCATCTGGAAGGTCTTACTATCAATAGGGGATTTCTCATCAACTTGGGACTCCATCCTGAGTTGCCTCCACAACAATAATGAGCATCTTTGTGGGACAGAGATGTCTCCCTGTTTGGAGATTTGTCTGATATTTGTGGTCAGAGGGTCATACAAGTTTATCACTGTATATCTTTCAAAGGAATTCTGAATAATTTCAATGTACAGCTAGGAGATGCTTCATTGGAAGAGAGACTTTTAAGGTAGTATTGTATTTGATTGTATTGAATAATTTTTTTAAATAAAAATTTTTAATAAATAACAATCAATGAGCATAATATTACTTCCAAAAGTCTGCTAAGTGGTGCAATGGATAGAGTTAGGCAAAGAGTCTCAAGAAGATCTGAGTTAAAATTGAGACTCAGTCAAGGGCTGAGCCTGTGGTCAACAGTGCCAAGAGTTCCAGAGAAGTCAATGAAGATGAAGATTGTAAAAAGGTGATTCAATTTATCTGTTAGAAAATGACTGGTAATCCTGAAGAGAGCAGCTTTTATAAAGTGATGGGATTAGAAGCCTGATATTAAGGATTGAGTGGTGACAGAATGAAAGTACTAACAGTTGGGGTCTGGCTGTGAAAGGACAACAGCTTGAGAAAATGACAGGATCAAATGAAGGTCCTTTAACATAGAAGGGCAACAGGAAAGGATCCAGCCAAAAGTGGAAAATTGAATATAAGAGAATGAAAAATGGAGCAAACTCTCAGAAAAAAGGGGGGTTGGGAGGGGAGGATCAAGAGCTCAAGTAGAAGGGTTATTTTTGACAAAGGAAGACCACTCATTTCTCCAAGACTAGGGCAAAGAAGGAAAGAAGGGCTAAAAGTAGAGGAGTTTTGAAGGGTGGAGTAGAGGAAAGAGTTCAAGGTGAATGGTCTCAGAAAGGTTCTGCTGAGAGGGAGAAGATGAGTGATATAGAGGTGTTAGGGATTGCAAAGAAGGTGTGGAGATCACAATTTATTCAATCAGGGAAGAACAATGAGGGTCCAGTTAAACAATATGAATGTGTAGTTGACCTAGATGCATCACTTCAAAGCTCTAGAGTAGGAACAGAGTAGATGATAGGGTGGCCTGAGGTGGAGATTTGGCACGGAAGCAAAACTCAGCAATGGATGCAAGGCTGGAAGGCTGGAGAACAATGATTGGTCCAATAGAACCAAGATTGTGAAGTGGGGGAAATGAGATCAGAGAGGATGTGAATGGAATGAATGGAGGTCCAAGTAAGGATAAAGAATGGGGAGAGGAGGCAGCTGGGTAGCTCAGTGGATTGAGAGCCAGGCCTAGAGATGGGAGATCCTGGGTTCAAATCTAGCCTCAGACACTTCCCAGGTGTGTGACCCTGGGCAAGTCACTTAACCCCCATTGCCTAGTCCTTACCATCTTCTTCCTTGGAACCAATACACAGTACTGACTCCAAGATGGAAGGTAAGGGTTTAAAAAACAAAGAATGGGGAGAGATGAAAGGACAGGAAATTATGATCAGAGGAATTTCAGAGTTCAAGAATATGAAGGCAGCAGTCTTGGGTGATGGTGGAATGAAGAATAGATTACAGGTGTTAAGAAGGATGAATTGGGAGGCCAGGTGGTCTGAGAAAGTATCAACAGAGAACCCTTAGAAAGGGGGCAAGAATATTTGTAAAGAGACTGTAAAAGCAAGGCACCAAACTCCTTGAACCTTCCCCCTAGTTCAAAACTTGAGTCATTTTCAAGACTTCCCTTTCCCTTAACCTCCATATCTAATCAGATGTCAAGCCACATTGACCTCAACCTCACGTGTCTTAGATATGTCATTTTTCTCCTCACACTATTCTAACCCAGACTCTCTCACTTGAACTATTACAATAACTTAATTGGTCTTTCTTTTTCCAGTCTCCTCTCTCACCCCTGTCCACCCCACCTCCAACTCCCACAAGGCATCCTCTAAATAGTTACCAAAATAATCTTACTAAAAGCAAAGGACCTTATCCCTACCCTGTTTAATAATCTTCATTGGTTCCCTATTTTCTCTAGGATGACATGCCTTGGGTTACCTTCACTAGCTGGCTCCAGGCTACCTTTTTTTTTTTTTAATAAATAGAATTTATTTATGGTTGTCTCAGCCCTTCCTTTCCCTCCCTGCATCATATATACATATATATTATGTATCATATATATAACATGTACATATATATCCTGGATAATGCCATATGTACAAAAAATAAAAATTATGTCTTTAATGTTTTCATTTTTTCAATTTATTCTCTGATTAAACATGCGTAATTTATTCTTCAAGTATTCAGTCTACCTTTCAAATAGCAAGTCAATTGACAAAGACCTATTATGCTATTATATGCCAGGCACTGTTCTAGGAACTAAATATGCTCCCCCCAACCCCATATATATCTATATGTCTGGATGTATAGATACACACATGCATATTTATTTTTTCTATACACATTTATGGGTACATGTTTATATGTGTGTCTCTATATACCTACATCACTCCTTTTAGCAGAACATACCTCAGACTTTCCTGGGAAAATTGATACCATTAACATATCTACACATACATATACACACATATATGTATATGGCATTCTCTTTATCCCAGGTTTTACTTTCTGTGGTTTCCGTTACCTGGCATCATTCCGGGAGAAGGAGGGAGGCAGGAAGGGGCCTGCTGCTGGAAGAGGGAAGGGACCTGCACATGGTTCAAGGACATGTGGAGGCCAGGACCCGAGCCAGACTCTGACAGATGGAAGACAGACTTGCTGGTGGGCAGGTGGGCAGGTGGGTAGAGTGGAGCAAAAGTCTCCTTTCTCTGGCTTGTTGGTCCACCAGGGCAGCAGTCCCTTTGAGGGTCAATTCTTCTGCTTTCACTTGGGAATGTTTGGGGGTGAGGGGTGGGCAAGGGGGTATAGGAGGTTGTAGAGTGCTGGACTGAGGGGTAGGAGCAGAGAGAGAGCACAGTACCATACAGTAAAGTGAACAAAGGTGTTGAGAGAAAGTGAGAACTGTCTTGTGGCTACAGGCATCCACTGGTGATCTTGGAACATATTAGCTGCAGATAAGGGAAGAACTACTGTACAGCACTGTATAACAATGCACAGCGTATTTTATTATTACTGTATTCCTTGTTGGTGATGTCTTACAGTTGTGTTTATCAATTAAACTTTATTTTACATATGTATGTATAAGAAAATCATTCTATTAGGGGTCAGCGGAGGTTTGCTTATATTCATGGTATCAACCATCTACAGTTAGTCTTGGAATATGGTCTAGGACATGAAAGCCCTAGTATGTATCAATGTATCTGTGTATCTATCATCCATCTATCTCTATCATCTATCTCTGTCTGACTACTATCTACCTACATGCCAATCTGTTCATCTGTCCATCTCTCTCTCTCTGTCTTCCCATCTATCCATCCATCTATCTTTATCTCTTGGTCTACTATCTACCTACCTACCTTTCTGTCCATCCATCCATCCATCTTTCTGTCTACTATCTACCTACATGTCAGTCTATCCATCTATCCATCTGTTCATCTGTCCATCTCTCTGTCTTCCCATCTATCCATCCATCTATCTTTATCTCTCTACTATCTACCTACCTACCTTTCTGTCCATCCATCCATCCATCTTTCTGACTACTATCTACCTACATGCCAATCCATCTATCCATCTGTTCATCTGTCCATCTCTCTCTCTTTCTCTCTGTCTTCCCATCTATCCATCCATCTATCTTTATCTCTTGGTCTACTATCTACCTACCTTTCTGTCCATCCATCCATCCATCTTTCTTTCTACTATCTACCTACATGTCAGTCTAACCATCTATACATCTGTCCATCCATATCTCTCTCTCTCCTATCCATTCAAGATAGATAAAGAGATACATATATGCATCTATGTATGTACATGCATATGTGTACACATAAATGAATATATATTCATGTTTATATGTATATATACACACATTATATGCTATATATACTATATGTGTTCACATTTCTGAATTGGCCTCATAGGTATATACACACATATACATGCAAATACACATGCATGTATGTGTTTGTACATGCATGTATACATGCTTAAGGAAAAGCACTCTTTGAGGCAGGGGTAAGGAGGGAACACATTCCAAGCATGTGGGATGGCCAGAGTAAAGATGTGGAGGCCAGAGAGTATTATGTGTGATGAAGAGGGAAAGCCGTCCAGGGAAGGTGGAAAGACAAGTTGGTTCCAGGCTCTGTGGGGTTTTACAAGCTAAACAAAGGAGTTTCTATTTTATCCTCGAGGCAACAGGAAACCATTGAAGTTGAATGATTCAGGGTTAGTCACATGATCAGATGTGCACTTAAGGAAAATTATTTTGGCACCAGTGTGTAGGACGGACTGGAGTGGTGCAAGACTTGAGGCTGGGAGACCCATTCAGAGGCTGTGGCAATAATTTAGGTGAGAAGAGATGAGAGTCTGACCTCAGGTGGTAGCTGTGTGAGTGGAGAGAAGGTACTGGATGTAAGAGATACTGTGAAGGTAGATTTAGGAGTGACTGGGTAAACTGGGGTGGGGAGGGGAGAATAAGGAGTTGAGGATAATCCTGAGGACGTGGTGATGTCTGGAAAGAAACGAGGAACTCTAGAAGAAGGAAAAGTTTGGTAGGGAAAAGATAATGAGTTCAGTTTTGAGCATGTGGAGTTGGTGATCCAATTTAAAATGTCTAATGGGCAACTAGTGACACAAGAGCCTGGATATAGGGAACTGGAAGTCATCTTCATAGAGATCATGGTTGAAACTGATGGGAGCTAATGAGGTTACTAAGAAAGTACAAAGTCTGTCATCTAATCAGTGTTTATTATGTACCAGGTACCTTGTTAAGCACTGAAGTTCAAGAAAGGGTCTAAAATAGAACCTCAGAATTCAGTTATGGGGCATGATGTGGCGCAAAAGAGCCTGAGAGCCAAGACAGACTAGTGTCATGAAAACTTAATCAGAGCAGTCAAAAGGGGACCACTTTGATCAGGGTGGCCAAAGAGTAAATGCAGCATATATGTTGAAAAGGTTGAGGCCCGAGAGATCATCAGAATTGACAACTGAGAGGTCACTGGTAACTTGGAAAAGTTTTCAGCTGAGCAATGAAGTTGGCAGCCAGTCTGCAAAAGGCTGAGGAGTCAGTGAGAGGAAAGGAAGTGGAAGCAGCAAATGTAAACATCTTTTTCAAGGAATTTGGCTAAGACATGGGGGTGAGATGTAGCAGGACAGTTTGAGGGAATAGTTGAGCTTTTTTAAGGATTGGGGAGACTCTGGCATGTTGGAGGGCACTAAGGAAAGGAGTCAAAGATTAGAGAGGTGGGAGATGATTGAAGATGCTTGAGGAGAAAACAGGAGGGTTAGCCAGGGCTAGAAGGACCACTCTCTGACACTGGTTGAGAAGTTACAGGATGGCATTAAGGGGTTTTCAGATGAAGAAAGTGGGGAAAAAGGGAGCTCCCATCTAACGGGATTTTCTCAATAAAGGGTCCTCAGTTGAAGGGGAAGGAAGGAGGCAACATGGGCAACTTGAGGAGGGAAGAAGTTTGTAATAATTTCTGTGGGGAGTAAAATAAGGGATCAATCAGGGAGATTGACAGCCCAGATGAGGTGGAATACCATGAATTTGTAATGGATCTTGTCAGCACCTTGTGAGGCTTCCTCTACCTGCATTTAATAGCTAGTGAATAGTAGAGGAGGAAGATGATGAGAATAGTTCAGTTCAGGGTTGAGGTTTGACAAAGAATGAAGTGATGAGATAAGGGGAGGACAGATCTGAGAGCAGGGGACTGAAAACAGGGATAAAGTAGCTAACTATTTAGGTCTACATTGGAGAGGGAGGAAAGTGAAGTCAGAGCAGGAGTCAAAGTCTGAGAACACAACTTTCCAGATTGTTTACATTAATCCACCTAGAAAACCCTGGATTCTAGGTAAATTGAATTACTTGCTGTTCTTCCAAACTTGGAATTTCATCTCCTCAATTCATACTTTTGCACTGGCTACTTGCCACACTAATTCATCTTTATCCCTTATCTTTGACTTTCCCACTTCCATCCCACTAGCAGAGAGTGTTGAACCCTGAGTTAGGAAAACCTGGGTTCAAATCCAGCCCCAGATATTTACTGGGCCATATGATCCTGGGAAAGTCACATCTTCTGACTACCTCAGGCTCCTCTACTAAAAAATATGGAGGGGCAGCTGGGTAGCTCAGTGGAGTGAGAGTTGGGCCTAGAGACAGGAGGTCCTAGGTTCAAACCCGGCCTTAGCCACTTCCCAGCTGTGTGACCCTGGGCAGGTCACTTGACCCCCATTGCCCACCCTTACCAATCTTCCACCTATGAGACAATACACCGAAGTACAAGGGTTTAAAAAAATATGGATAATAGTATCTTCCTCCTAGGGTTGTTGTGAGGTTCAAAGGAGATAATGTTTATAAAGTGCTTAGCACAGGACCTGGCACATAAATGCTTGCTTCCTCCCTTTTCTCCCTCTCTGCTCCTCAGATGCCATGGGCTGAATCTTTCTTGATCTAGTTGCTAGTACTCTCTAGCCCCAAATTTCCTTGCATTTGCCTATTTATAGGTTATTTCCCACTAAAATCTAAGCCCACTGAGGGCAGGGACTTTTTTCATTATTTTTCTTTGCATCCCCAATACCTAATACAATACCTTACATGGCACTGACTTGTTGGATTGAATTATAAAGGAGTACTTAATCTACCCCAATAACGGACTTAAGGGCAAGGACAGCCTCATCCAGGTTAAGGGTTCTGTCTCCTCTCTGTGTCCCCATAGGATACCAGAGCCTGGCACGACAGGTTTCAGGCCTGGATGGTGGAGAATAGGCCATCAAGGCAACCAGGTTCCCCTGCTAGGCTCTTGCAAGTGCTTCTTTAAGCCAGCCTCCCAAACTGTGAACTTCCAACTCCCAACCACCTCTTAATGTCAGTGGGATTCCCAGCCGAGGTCCCCTTCATCCTGGATTTTGCCAACATCAGCAACTGTTCTGGAACCCCAGATTTTTCCAGGGACCTTTGTATTAAGTGCAAAGGAAGGAAGAGCATTATGACATGACCACCACTCCCCATCAGGGACTATGCTGCTATGAACCAAGCAAAGGATGCCCCAAGCCCTGTCATGGGGCATGGGTTAGAAAAGAAGGAAAAGAGGGGGGTCACATTTATTAGAGCTTTATTGACAGTAGCTGTAGGGAAGAAACACAGCCAGTTCCCCCCCTCCCCATGGTGCTCAGTCCAGGGGATGGGTGTTCCCCTCTTCTGAAGGAGGGCAGGGGGATGAGGGAGGAGGAAGGGGGCTGCTCTGGGCCAGGCTGAAGGGTAAATGGGTGGGAGTGCTGAAGGAAGCCGTGCACTCTCAGATCTTGGGCTCATTCCTCTTCCCTGAAGCCTGAAATCTGTCCCCACCTTAGGGAACTGGCAGAGTCAGAGGGCAGGGCTCATGCAGCATGGTAAAGGGAGAGGGGGATTGGTTCAGTCAGTTCCTTCCCAATTAGCTCTGGAGTTAGGCGAGGCCGTGCTGGGGACACAGTCAGGGCCAACAGTCTCAGCTGTGGTTTGAACATAAATATATGCACATTTATATACAGGGGGAGGGGGCTCCCTGAGCCTCAGCCTCAGCCCTAAGGAAGGAGAAGGGGAAGAGCACAAGACTGCCTTGCCCCTCGCCTATGAGGCAGCAGCACCCAGACTTGAGGAGAGAGAGAAAAGAGAAGGGAAGCAAGAAGAGAGGTTAGAGAAGGAGAAGAGAGCTGGGACGGAAGGAAGGGGCAGGTGGCCAGGCAGGGCCCAGCCGGGGCTACTCCTTAGCCCGGCCGATGATGGCAAGAATGTAGAGGAAGATGTTGATTATATCTGTGTAGAGGTTCAGGGCAGCAAACACATATTCCTCGGGGCTCAGAGACAGCTGCTTGTTTCCCAGAAGCAGCTGGGTGTCCACTGCCAGGAACTAGGGATGGGGACAAGAGAGAGACCCTAAGGCCCCAGAAGGGAGGGCCCTCGCCCCCAGGGGCCTGGAGCCCAGTGCCCTCCCCCCAGGCACTCCTCCTCGTTACTCACACAGGTGAAGAGCAGAGCTCCCAGGGAGGCATAGACAATCTCCATGATCCGGTTGCGGATGAATATGCAAAGGATGGCAAAGATTAGCAGCACCACTGTGCACACCAGGAGGACCCCCATACAGGAGGTGAAGTCATAGCGAGTCTTGGAGGGGGGTAGAAAAAAAGAGTGTGAGTGCCACAGCCCCAGGATGGGGAGGAGGAAGGGGACAATGCCGCAGGGGCCCATCTGCCTCACCTGAAGGGAGAAGATGACCACAGTGAAGCAGACAATGGTGGTGATGCCCACAGCCATGATGACAGCATCCGTATTATAGAAGCTCGCAATCATTCCCACCATGTATGACAAGCTCAGGGTCAGGATGGACTGTTGGGGAAGAAGATGGTATGGCGTGAACCATTGGCCCAAGCCTAGCGCCTCAGGGGCCCTGGAGGAGGCGATCTTCTATAATGGGGCAGGTAGAAGAATGCAGGTAACCGTGGTCACTATTGCCAAGAAGGTCTCATCTTAAGGGTTATTAGGTTCTAGGATAAGGGTTTTATAGCTAGGGTCCATGGATAGGTTTCACGGGTTCTGTAAACTTAGATGGGGGGAAAAATTACAACTTTATTTTTCTAATCTTTAACTGAAATTCAGCATTTCTTTCAATTGTAATTTTCTAAAAACTTACCTTCCATCTCAGAATTAATACCATGTATTGGTTCTATGGCAGAAGAGCAGTAAGGGCTAAGCAATGAGTTAAGTGACTTGCCCAGGGCCACACAGCTAAGGTCACCCTAGGACCTCCATCTTCAGACCTGGCTCTTTATTCACTTAGTCATCTACCTGCCCCACCACCCCATTCAGTTATAAAATAAAAAAAAAGCAAAAAGCAAACAAGATAATTTCTAAGAATAGGTCCATAGGCCTTACCAGGCTGCCAAAGGGGTTCAAAAGGTTAGGAACCCTTGATCTAGGATTTTAGTGAAGGGGGAATCCAATGCCTGAGAAAAGTCAGGGGTCTGGAGATGGAATCTCTGGTTACTAAGGTTGGAAAAACTATCTCCGCACTCCTGAGGGTCCCTAAATTTGGCAGGTCAGTGTGGGGTGGTCTCAGCTCTGGGCAATTAGAGTCTTGGGGATTTACCAGGGCAATGATGTTCCAAGGGTGCTTTCGTCTAAATTCTCCACAACAACTAAGGATAATAAGAGAAACAAAGAAGACTGCATAGGAGACATAGTAGGTCCAGACATTTTTCCGGACAAAAATCTTCACTTCATCCACAAAGGTAAATGCAGCCACAGAGGAGAGGGTGACGGTCAGCTGCAGGGTAAGGACCAGGAACACCTAGATGGGAGAAAGGGTTCTGGCTGTAGTCCCAGGACTAGGGAGACCATCCTGGCTAGAAAGAGGACACTTCCCTGAGGCTCCTTACCCAATATTCCTCCCTTAAATGTGTGTGCTGTCCCCCTTCAACCTATTTTTCTCCTTTCAGTTCCCCCTCACTAGAATGAGAATTTCTCACCTTTCGAATAAATGCCCTCCGGATGTTCTTGTCATCCCAGTCTGTGACTGGAAAGTCCTGATTGTCATAATAGGATGGGGGCCCTTCCCCATGATAGTTCCCACTCCTTGGTGCTGGGGGAGGGGAGAGAGGATAAAAGGAGAGAAGGTCAAGTGTAAGGCCACTATTTCTCTGCCCACACCTCCATTTCCCTCTCTGCTTCCCACTACTTACAATTAGGATCTGGAAAGTCCGGTGGTTGTCCATAAGGATTGGTGGGATAAGGTCTGGGTGGGTAGGGACCTTGGGGGTAACCTGCTTGTGGGTGGGGATAGCCTGTTGGATAAGGAGCTTGGGGGTAGGGCCCTTGAGGGTAGGGCCCCTGAGGGTACCCTGGTTGGCCATAAGCACCCTGAAAGACGGGTGGTGGGTGAGGGGCCACAGGGTAGGGTGGTTGAGCATAAGGGGCCATTTGAGGCTGAGATGTCCCAGGGTATCCAGGGTTGGCAGGGGGTTCCCCCGTCACCAAGAAACTCTTCTCATGGGGCATGTTGGCAGGCTTAACAATCACCACCTGAGTGTAGAGAAGAGGAGAAAGGAAAAATAAATAAAGAACCCAACTTAAGGAACCAAAGCACAGATTCCTGAACCCAGTCCTCTCTGTGGGAGAATGGTTACAGTCAAATCTAGGGCCATTTGGGGAAAAAAGAAACTGAAAGAGAAAGAAGATCCGGGCTTCCCTTAGAAAACCACTCCCCAAACCCAAGGCAGGAGGGGTCAGGGCAGTCAGGACCTTAGAGAGGCCCAAGGGTTTGAAGAGTAAACACGCCAGAGAGCAGAAACCCCTCCCCACCCCACCTCCTTAATGACAGTAAGAACTGTCCAGTGTCTTCCCAGAACAAAGGGGAAGTGGGACCTGGGAAAGGAGTGGGGCTCCCCCAAGGTGGATCGGGCTAGCGCCCCCTCCCACCCCATGTTTACAAAGGTGAAGTCAAGTGCAATGAAGCTCCAGGACAGCCTCTCAGGAGGAAGGAGGAGCCCTAGCCTGAGAGTCAGGGGACCAGGGATCCAGTCCCCACTAACCAGCTGTGGGGATGACCTCGAACAAGTTAGTTCACCTTGTGGGGCAGCATCTTCCTTATCTGTAAAATGGGGGAAGCGGAAGGACAAGGATTGACTAGATGACCTCTGGGGCCCCTTGCAGTCAAGTCACTAAAGAGGAACAGGGGAAGGGGCTGGCACTACTTCTACAAAGGGAACTGCTCTGCCCAGGGTCCTGTCTTCCAGATGTTAATGTCCCAGGTCTCTTGGCCCTAGATCTCCGAGAAGCAAGGGCAGGGCCAGGGGCCCAAGCCCAGCCCACTGCCAGTCTCCCCGAGGCCCTTCTTTCCTTCCTTTAAGCGGCTTTAGGAGGGCGGGGCTCACTGGGCTATTTCCAGCCTCAGAAATCCCCTCAGCATCTGTGGGTAAGGGACTGGGGTACAGAAGGGCCAAAGCTCTAGGTCCCTCGTAGGTGACCCTTTCCAGCCAAGCCGAATTGCCCCTGAAATCACAGTCACTGGGGAAGAGACTTAGGGGAAGCAGGGACAAGGAGGGCCCAGGGAGGGAAGAAGGGGTTAGGAGGAGCAGGCCAGAAGCCAGCCCTTGCCGCAGAGGCTGCCCACCACCTCCAGCTGCTTCTGGGAGCCGAGCCTGCCCTCGGCCTTCCCCCAACACCCCACTGACTCAAAGACTACCACTAGTACTACCATCACTGCAAGGCTGGAGACGGGTGGGAGGCAGGGAAGTGAGGGGGCCTTGGGGCTCTGGCCTGCATAATGGGATGGGAGATGTAACCCAAGGGAGGAGCCCGAGAGGGGAGGAGGGAGAGTGTTGGAGGCCAGGCAGCCTAAGGGGAGAAAGGCCCAAGACTATGGGGCAACAGGAGGGTGGGGGTCAGGGAAGAGGGGCTGAGGGAATAAAAAAAAAGGGGGAGGAGTGAGGGGGCTATAGAGGTGGGAAAGGAGGAGGATTAGAAATATGGGAAAGGGGGATAG